>NC_138342.1:97979053-98476553 GCF_046562875.1 Panthera onca
CTCGCGGTCCGTGAGTTCGAGCCCCGCGTCAGGCTCTGGGCTGATGGCTCAGAGCCTGGAGCCTGATTCCGATTCTGTGTCTCCCTCTCTCTCTGCCCCTCCCCCGTTCATGCTCTGTCTCTCTCTGTCCCAAAAATAAATAAAAACCGTTGAAAAAAAAATTAAAAAAAAAAAAAAATTATAGTAGTATTTTTAAGAAACTACTTAGTCCACTGGCAACTGGTATATAAAAAGATTAAATATAACTATAAGCTATATGTTATTCAGAGGGATGAATAGATAGACATCATTTCTAGAAATACTATATTGGATTATTTGGTAGATATTATTTACTCTTCCAAAAACTTTGTATTTTGTTTAACTTCTTTTTTCATATCTGGAGAGAAAACCTAATAGTTATTATTTAATATGTGTTAATATACTTTACATTATATGTACAAAATAGTCATTAACAGTTATTTTTTTACTGAACTATAATTGACATTATATATACTTGAAATTTTTACTGAACTATAATTGGCATTTCTCAGTGTATAAGTTTAAGGAGTACAACGTGTTGATTATATACATTTATATTGCAATATGATTACCACTGTAATGTTAACTAATACCCCTATCCTGTCACATAATTATTACTTCTTCTAGTGGTGGAAGCAATTAAGTTGTAGTCTCTCAGCAAGTTTAATGCTTATAATATAGTTTTATTGTCTATAATCACTGTACTATTTATTAGATCTCCATGACTTATTTATATAGTTATTGCAATTATGTACCCTTAAAAAACCCTCTCATTCCCACACTATCCAGTCCCAGGTAACTGTAATTCTACTCTGTTTTTTTTGAATTTGGTATCAAGTTTTCTTTTCTTTTCTTTTTCTTTTCTTTTCTTTCTTTCTTTCTTTCTTTCTTTCTTTCTTTCTTTCTTTCTTTTTGATTCCACATACAAGAAATATCACACAGCATTTGTCTGTCTCTGCCAGACTTATCTCACATAGGATAATGTCCTCGAGGTCCATCCATGTCTCTGCAAATATCAGGACTTCTATTCCTCCAATGGCTAAATAGTATTCATGTATATATCTCACATCTTTTTATCCATTTATCAATGGGCAAACAGTTGGATTATTTCTGTATCTTGGCGATAATGAATAATGCTGCATTGAACAGCATGGGGGTGCAGATATCTTTATGAACTAGGGTATTTTATTTTTCAGATAAATACTCAAAGGTAAAATTGCTGGACCATGTGGCAGTTGTATTTTTAATTTTTTGAGGAACCTCCATACTGCTTTCCATAGTGGTTGAACAAATTTGCAACCCTACCAACAGTTCACAAGGGTTCCTTTCTCTCCACATCTTTACCAACACTTGTTATCTTTTGTCTTTTTGAAGATAGCCATTATTATAGGTATGGGGTAATATATCATTGTGGTTTTGATTTGCATTTACCCTGATGATTAGTGATATTCTGTATCTTTTCATGTAGCCATTGGTCATAGAGATGTCTTTTTTGGGAAAAAAATGTCTATTTAGTTTTTCTAGAAGTTCCTTTTGTGCTGATTAAATTACTGTACATACAAGAAAGAAATGAGTGCTAAGATATAACTAAGGAATATTGTATAACCAAGTCATTTAGGTTTATGTAATATTGTGTGATGTGTTATTGATAGCTGAATAGTTGTTACTACCTAGAATATTTTTCCCTATTAAAATATTTTATTTGTAAATTTGAAACCCAGCTATGACTTCTGTTACCTTAAAAATGCTAGATGAAATAATATGAAATATAAAATGATAAATTTAGGGGCACCTAGGTAGCTTAGTTGGTTAAGCATTCGACTTCAGCTTAGGTCATGATCATGTGGTCCGTGAGTTTGAGCCCTGCATTGGGTTCTGTCCTGACAGCTCAGACCTTGAGGTCTGCTTCCAGATCTGTGTCTCCCTCTCTTTTTGCCCCTCTCCTGGTTGTGCCCTGTCTCACAAAATTGAATAAATGTTAAAAAAAAATTTAAGTGATAAATTTAGCCATTGCATGAATATAAACAAAATCGTGGATGTTTTATGATCCTCAAGTTACATTGCAAAAACAATGTCTTGTTAGAAACCTGGGCTAAGTTACATAATTTTTTAATGAACAAAGCATTCATGTTTTCCTTTTCCTAAATGGAAGTAATGTACATTGTATATGTTGACTCTATTAGATCGACTGTTTTATTCATGTGTAAATATTATAATCTTGAATGAGAAAAAAAAGCTTAAATAATAGAATGCTTTTAAATATGGTAAGGATGTCTATGCTGTGAATGGTGGCCCCTTGGGTGTGACAATGTTTCAGTCTGCACAACTTCATGTGGCACTCTTGAGAATAAGGATCAGATAATGGTACTCTCACATTTTCATTAATTCACAGTACAGTGTGACATACTTAATTTTCCAGTTTCCATTAAAAATGAAATATAATTTTAACAAAATCATTCTCACTATACGGTGTATCACTTAAAAACTCTTGAATAAAGTCACACACAGAGATCTAAGTTAATACTAACAGCACATGTAAATAGCAAGAAAAATGGTCATCATGACACTTTCGTTCTGTCTGAATACTTTTCAAAAGAAGTAAAAATGAATGATTTTCTAACAACATATTCTTGGACTTGGGCCTAGAATATTCAACATTGTCAGAAACATTATAGAAACAGATAAGTTGATTTACTCTCCTTAATAATGAAACATGGGTCAAGTTTGTGCATTGTCATGAGATTTTAAATAACAATTACATGAAACCATTCCTAGAAAAATTGTACAAAAAATGTAGAGTGTAAAACTTCTGAATATAAAATCAAATAGCTACATTTTTCAAGCATGTTTCAAGTATTTATGTTTCATAAATTTGATTAAAATTATTAACAAGTGTTTAGAAACACCTTTAGTATTTTATACTGAATAGCACAATTCAGAAAGTTCCATAGTACTGAGAAAACACATCCTGGCCTTTTGTGGTAATGATGGTTAATGATGCGTACAACCAAAAACCATTATAAGCAGAAATACATTCTGATCTCATATTGTTATATTAGATACTCAGAAAATATTGTCCATGTTTTGTTAAATTATTTTAGAACATATTACACAAGTGGTGAGTTCCTCTATAGTTAGATGAAAATTGAGACTTATGATAATTTCTACTTTTTATATAACTAATGGCCAACAAGACTTTTTACATTTTTATAAGTAGTAAAGGAAAAATACACTGGAGAATATGTAATTGCAATCTTATTTATTATTATAAGTACTTTATGAGTGAAAAAAAATTGCCAGTGGTAGACAATTTGATTTGGGGAGGCAAACAAACAAACAAACAAAACCAGGAATCTGTGAAATGGGTACAAATATTTCAAACATGTACAATTTCTTCCCTGCGTTATTTATGGACAACCTAATAAAACATGGAATTTTGAGCCAAATGCACAAAACATTACACAAAGGGCAAATTTTCTGGAAAACAAGAATCTAGTTGTCTTAGAATATAAACAAGGAAATATTTTATAAAACCAATCATGGATTATCTTATTTAAAAACACTCTAAAAAAATTCACCAAATGGCCTGTGAATTATTACTTTGCAAAGATAAATATTTACAATTTGTCAACATTTACTGTATTATTAAATCATTGTCAGTAGATGCTACCTACTTTATAGGTAATTAAAAGCAAATAAATGCATCAACAGTTTGGTCTGTCCACAATTGCACTAAATGTTTTAATATAATGTGTGAATGTCACTGCTTATCTATATCAAATCATGTGTGGTTAGAGATCTTCATAATGATTATATGGAAACATTTTCCTCATTATAATATATTCATTGAAAATATGAGTATCTGTAAAAATTTGACATATATTTTCTAACTTGTTAAAAATCTACAAACTAATTAATTTCTTGGGGGAAAAATAAAAAAGGTTCTAATTAGTTTTGTAGATTTGTCTGAAATCCAGAAAGATGAAAATATACCAGCTTAATTTCAACTATCACCCAAAAAAATAAAACAGAACAAAAACCTCTCATGAATAATTGGTTAATATAACTTAATTGATTATATTTTGGAAAGAATTGCCACCAAAGTTTACTTTTTAAAGTACCTCATTTTTTTAATAATCTAGAGCAGCAATTAAGCTCATGTAATAGAATACATTAAAGTTAAAACCAGAGCTTCAAATCACTCATATTTGTAAAGTTTCTATTTTTTATCCGTTTTTGAAATCATACTCATTTTACTAAATAATTTTTATTTTTTAATAAGTCTCAGTGTAACCACAGAACTCTATATTTAGATGTATCATTTCATTTTTATTTTGTGTCAAAGTAAACATCCATATGAAAAGTCAAGCTGAATACATAGTTCCTAGCCTTATACAATGTAGGAAAATTATATTTTCAATGTTTCTGAGCATGAAAAGTTGACTGTACTTGAAATCATCTTGTTAAGTAGCATTGTTAGAGTTATATAATTTTGTATGAATTTTAGTTCAGTATAAGCTGAGACAGTAAAATCAATTAACAATATGATCCAGTTAATATGCAGTAAACATATGCAACATAATTTGCTGTCACTTTATCTAACATATCTGAGATTTTATTTGCTATCTTATGAAATAAAAGTTCAAGACAATATGTTAAACAATAGAAAATATACTCTAAGTATAGTGGACAAACTTTAGTAGTCTGAAATCATTTTATGTAGTATATCAGTATTAATACAGTAAGATTTTCTTATTTAATTGTATTTGTTATTTCTTAACAACCTAGTTGGGAAATTATTTTTATTGTGGTTATGAATGTTTTGTTTCATCACTGTCTGTAGTATATCTGTGTTATGAAACATTAATGTCTTAGAATGAGAATATATATATGTATTCATATGTGTATATGTGCATATATATAAATATGTATATATGTGCATATATGTATATATGTGTACAAATATATATGTATATATATGTGTACTTATATGTATACACAGATATATGTGTATATGTATTTATTTATATTTATTTTAGAATATATGGCAGGGTTTCTGGAAGTAAAGGGCAAAGCAAATGATATAATATGGTCTAACATATCACTCACTAGATAAAGTCATGTGCATGAGATTAAATATTCATGTCATGTTGCAACTGATTTAATATGGATTGAAAATATACAAAGGTATTTAATTTTTCAAATAATTATATACTAAATACTGTCTTAGCATATAGAAAATTATATCCTCTATTTGCCGCTAAATTAAATCTGTGACAAGGTTAAAAAAGTTCCTTAATTTCTGCCAGAACACGCTTTCTTATAATATCAAGATAAATGCTAATAAATATTTTGTTTTTGTGTTTATTTTTGAGTTAAATACTTCAAAATATACATATGCCTACATAATAGTAAGAGGCCTTATATATCACACATACAACTAATATTATTTATATCTTCCTGTATTTGTATCTATGTAGATAGATTTGGAAGGAGAAAGATTGAAAACACAGTAGTAAGATTTTATCTCATGAAGGTTGAAAATGTGGCAATCTATTCAATGAAAGTAGGAAATGGATATAATAAAGATAAGAATTGAATAAAATGAAATAGAAATTGAACATAAAATTGAGAAAATCTTTAAATCTATGGTGTGGTTCTTTGAAAATATTAGTGAAATTTATAATCCCCTATAATCATAATGAAGAAAAATACTATAATTCTAATTTACGAACATAGGAAACAATGCTTACACACCATATAGTATTAATATTAAAATGTTTATAAAATGCCACCACACATGCACCAAAATATCTAAAATAAAAAGACAGACATATGTGAGTATTGCAATGATGTGTGCAAGTCATGGGCTTATATATTTTTAGGTTTACTTGGGAACTCAGTGTCTAATGGTAGACTATGTGTAATCTGTGTTTTGTGTACTCTTTTCTATATTTATAAATCTTAATAACTTTTTCTAAAAAAATAGCAAGTAAAAAATTATGTCAAAAGATTATTTTGTTAAAAATATATTTGCCTATAAATATAACCTAAACTAGAACCAAACTATGGACTAAAAATCACTTGAATACATTCCAGGAAGTAACTATTGATATCATAAACAAAAGCTGGTTTGGCAACATGGACAATAAACAAATGAAAAAATGTTAAGGAATAATAACACCAATGCCATGTTTACGGGGTTGATGGCTTATTAATATCTCTAATAGATGGTGACATTGATATGATTAAGATTTATTATGTTAGTCAAATTAAAAATGTCTGTGGTGGTAATACAGAATTATAACTGTCAGTACCTGCATAACTAGCCTGATTAAATGGTCTCTCACTGTAGATAATTTAAATGAGAAGCAAATCTCTTATAATATGTTTAGCAGATTTAGTTCTGAAGACTTGGGAAGTTCATTAAAGCTAAGAAAATACTTTTCTACTTTAAAACTTATTTTAAGCTATACAACTTAAAACACTATATACAAATGCCTTAAACAACAAAAACAATATTTTTATTTTGGTATTAGAAGATAATGTATTAACTGTTTTCTCTGAATGTCTTAAATAAATGAATAGAATAACAGCACTCTTCCTGAATTAAATAGTAGCTAAAATTTGATAACAATAGTTATAATTTGTTATAATAATGATAATCTAGAATATGAAAACATTGGGACAAAGGATTATATTCTAACAATAAAATCACATGACTAAATTTGGTATATGTGGGGTGAAGCAGCAAAAGCTCTAAAATCTGTCTCTTATTAGTAATTACTTTAACTTCTTGTGTCTCAATTTTCTTATTTGTATGCCAGTGTATACGGTTAAGAATGTAACAAAATGTTATGTCTTTATTGTTCTGTGCTGTAGCTCATTTGCTATTCAGCTATTCAAGAGGTGTGAGAGAAAGTAAATAGTCACAGCATAGAAAAGTTAACATAAATTGTAGAATTAACCACAAAAGCAATTATTACATTAAATGTGAATTGGAAGGGGTGCCTGGTTGGCTCATTTGCTTAAACATCCAACTCTTGATCTCAGCTCAGGTCAGATCTCACAGTTGGGTTTGTGAGATTGAGCCCCATGTTGGGCTTAGCTCTGGCAGTTCAGACATTGCTTGCAATTCTCTCGCACCCTCTCTCTCTGCCCTCCTCCTTGCTCTCTCTCTCTCAAAAATAAATAAACTTGGTGGGACTGAAGATGGCGGCGTAGGAGGACGCTGGGCTCACCACGTCCTGCTGATCACTCAGATTCCACCTACATCTGCCTAAATAACCCAGAAAACTGCCAGACGACTAGCAGAATGGATTCTCTGGAGCCAAGCATAGACGAGAGGCCCATGGAAGAGGGTAGGAAGGGGAGAGAGGTGGTGCGCGCTACATGGACTGATGGGCGGGAGCCGGGGCAGAGAGGCAGCCCGCCGGCAAAGCAGAGGCTCCAAGTCTGGCTTGCAAAAGCAGAGGGGCTGGACGGAGTGTGTTCAGACAGCAAGAGGGACTTGACATCTGGAAGGTTATAAGTTAACAGCTCTGCTCTGAGAGCGGGAGGGCTGGAGGACAACGGAAGGGAGAGTTGTTGAGCCCTGGACGACAGAGCTCAGCTTGGCGGCGAACAAAGGCGCTCACCAGCACCATCTCCCTTGCCCATTCCCCAGCCAAAATCCCAAAGGGAACCAGTTCCTGTCAGGTAACTTGCTTGCACCACACAAACACCCAACACTGTGCTTCTGCGGATCCATCACTCCAGTGGTTGGACTGACTCCCTCCCGGTGCCGCAGGGCCCCTCCCAAAGCAGATCACCAAAGGATAAGCCAGCTGAGCCTGCCCCTCTGCCCCCATACACATTGCTGATCCACCCCAGCTAATACGCCAGATCCCCAGCACCACAATCCTGGCAGTGTGCAAGTAGCCCAGACGGGCCACGTCACCCCACAGTGAATCCTGAGCCTAGGAGAAGGGAAGAGAAGCTACACACCAGTCTGATTGTGGCCCCAGCGGTGGGCTGGGGGCAGACATCAGGTCTGACGGTGGCGCCGCCCACTGATGGAAGTTATTCAAGACAGCACAGGGGAAGTGCCCTGCAGTTCTGCACCACTCCAGAGACTATCCAAAATGATGAAAAGGAAGAATTCCCCTCAAAAGAATCTCCAGGAAATACCAACAGTTAACAAACTGATCAAAAAGGATTTAAACAATATAACAGAAAGTGAATTTAGAATAATAGTCATAAAATTAATCGCTGGGCTTGAAAACAGTATAGAGGACAGCAGAGAATCTACTGCTACAGAGATCAAGGGACTAAGGAACAGTCAGGAGGAGCTAAAGAATGCTATAACCGAGCTGCAAAATAAAATGGAAATGACCACGGTTTGGATTGAAGAAGCAGAGCAGAGAATAGGTGAACTAGAAGATAAAATTATGGAGAAAGAGGAAGCTGAGAAAAAGAGAGATAAAAAAAATCCAGGAGTATGAGGGGAAAATTAGAGAACTAAGTGATCCACTAAAGAGAAATAATCTACACATAATTGGTATTCCAGAGGAGGAAGAGAGAGGGAAAGGAGCTGAAGGGGTACTTGAAGAAATTATAGCTGAGAACTTTCCTGATCTGGGGAAGGAAAAAGGCATTGAAATCCAAGAGGCACAGAGAACTCCCTTCAGACGTAACTTGAATCGATCTTCTGCACAACATATCATAGTGAAACTGGCAAAATACAAGGATAAAGAAAAAATTCTGAAAGCAGCAAGGGATAAACGTGCCCTCACATATAAAGGGAGACCTATAAGACTCGTGACTGATCTCTCTTTTGAAACTTGGCAGGCCAGAAAGGCTTGGCACGATATCTTCAGTGTGCTAAACAGAAAAAAATATGCAGCCGAGAATCCTTTATCCAGCAAGTCTGTCATTTAGAATAGAAGGAGAGATAAAGGTCTTTCCAAACAACAAAAACTGAAGGAATTCGTCACCACTAAACCAGTCCTACAAGAGGTCCTAAGGGGGAATCCTGTGAGACAAAGTACCAGAGACATTGTTACAAGCATGAAGCCTACAGACATCACAATGACTCCAAACCCATATCTTTCTATAATAACACTGAACGTAAATGGACTAAAAGTGCCAAACAAAAGACATAGGGTATCAGAATGGATAAAAAAACAAGACCCATCTATTTGCTGTCTACAAGAGACTCATTTTAGACCTGAGGACACCTTCAGATTGAAAGTGAGGGGATGGAGAACTATTTATCATGCTACTGGAAGTCAAAAGAAAGCTAGAATAGCCATACTTATATCAGACAAACTAGACTTTAAATTAAAGGCTGTAACAAGAGATGAAGAAGGGCATTATATAATAATTACAGGGTCTATCCATCAGGAAGAGCGAACAATTATAAATGTCTATGCGCCGAATACGGGAGCCCCCAAATATATAAAACAACTATTCACAAACAAAAGCAACCTTATTGATAAGAATGTGGTAATTGCAGGGACTTTAACACTCCTCTTACAGTAATGGATAGATCATCTAGACACACGGTCAATAAAGAAACAAGGGCCCTGAATGATACATTGGATCAGATGGACTTGACAGATATATTTAGAACTCTGCATCCCAAAGCAACAGAATATACTTTCTTCTTGAGTGCACATGGAACATTCTCCAAGATAGATCACATACTGGGTCACAAAACAGCACTTCATAAGTATACAAGAATTGAGATCATATCATGCATACTTTCAGACCACAATGCTATGAAACTTGAAATCAACCACAGGAAAAAGTCTGGAAAACCTCCCAAGGCATGGAGGTTAAAGAACACCCTACTAAAGAATGAATGGGTCAGTCAGGCAATTAGAGAATAAATTTAAAAATATATGGAAACAAATTAAAATGAAAATACAACAATCCAAATGCTTTGGGATGCAGTGAAGGCAGTCCTGAGAGGAAAATACATTGCAAACCAGGCCTATCTCAAGAAACAAGAAAAATCCCAAATACAAAATCTAACAGCACACCTAAAGGAAATAGAAGCAGAACAGCAAAGACACCCCAAACCCAGCAGAAGATGAGAAATAATAAAGATCAGAGCAGAAATAAACAATATAGAATCTAAAAAAAATGTAGAGCAGATCAATGAAAACAAGAGTTGGTTTTTTGAAAAAATAAACAAAATTGATAAACCTCTAGCCAGGCTTCTCAAAAAGAAAAGGGAGATGACCCAAATAGATAAAATCATGAATGAAAATGGAATTATTACAACCAATCCCTCAGAGATACAAGCAATTATCAGGGAATACTATGAAAAATTATATGCCAACAAACTGGACAACCTGAAAGATTTCCACAAATTCCCAAACACCCACACACTTCCAAAACTCAATCAGGAGGAAATAGAAAGCTTGAACAGACCCATAACCAGAGAAGACATTGAATCAGTTATCAAAAATCTCCCAACAAATGAGTCCAGGACCAGATGGCTTCCCAGTGGAGTTCTACCAGATGTTTAAAGCAGAGATTATACTTATCCTTCTCAAGCTATTCCAAAAAATAGAAAGGGAAGGAAAACTTTCAGACTCATTCTATGAAGCCAGTATTACTTTGATTCCTAAACCACACAGAGACCCAGAAAAAAAGAGAACTACAGGCCAATATCTCTGATGAATATGGATGCAAAAATTCTCAACAAGGTACTAGCAAACTGAATTCAACAGCATATAAAAAGAATTATTCACCATGATCAAGTGGGATTCATTCCTGGGATGCAGGGCTGGTTCAACATTCACAAATCAATCAACGTGATACATCACATTAATAAAAGAAAGATAAGAACCATATGATCCTGTCATCTATGCAGAAAAGGCATTTGACAAAATTCAGCAAACTTTCTGAATAAAAACCCTCGAGAAAGTCGGGATAGAAGGAACATACATAAACATCATAAGAGCCATTTATGAAAAGCCCATAGCTAACATCATCTTCAATGGGGAAAATCTGAGAGTCTTTTCCTGAGATCAGGAACACGACAGGGATGCCCACTCTAACCGCTGTTGTGTAACATAGTGTTGGAAGTTCTAGCATCAGCAATCAGACAACATAAGGAAATCAAAGGCATCAAAATTGGCAAAGATGAAGTCAAGCTTTCGCTTTTTGCAGATAACATGATATTATACATGGAAAATCTGATAGACTCCACCAAAAGTCTGCTAGAACTGATACATGAATTCAGCAAAGTTGCAGGATACAAAATCAATGTACAGAAATCAGTTGCATTCTTTTACACTAACAATGAAGCAACAGAAAGACAAATAAAGAAACTGATCCCATTCACAATTGAACCAAGAAGCATAAAATACCTAGGAATAAATCTAACCAAAGATGTAAAAGATCTCTATGCTGAGAACTATAAAAGCTTATAAAGGAAAAAGAAGAAGATATAAAGAAATGGAAAAGCATTCCATGCTCATGGATTGGAAGAATAAATATTGTCAAAATGTCAATATTACCCAAAGCTATCCACACATTCAATGCAATCCCAATCAAAATTGCACCAGCATTCTTCTCAAAGCTAGAACAAGCAATCCTAAAATTCATATGGAACCACAAAAGGCCCCGAATAGCCAAAGTAATTTTGAAGAAGAAGACCAAAGCAGGAGGCATCACCATCCAAGATTTTAGCCTCTACTACAAAGCTGTAATCATCCAGACAGCATGGTATTGGCATAAAAACAGACACAGAGACCAATGGAATAGAATAGAAACCCCAGAACTAGACCCACAAACGTATGGCCAACTCATCTTTGACAAAGCAGGAAAGAATATCCAATGGAAAAAAGACAGTCTCTTTAACAAATGGTGCTGGGAGAACTGGACAGCAACATGCAGAAGGTTGAAACTAGACCACTTTCTCACACCATTCACAAAAATAAACTCAAAATGGATAAAGGACCTGAATGTGAGACAGGAAACCGTCAAAACCCTAGAGGAGAAAGCAGGAAAAGACCTCTCTGACCTCAGTTGTAGCAATTTCTTACTTGACACGTCCCCAAAGGCAAGGGAATTAAAAGCAAAAATGAACTATTGGGACATCAACAAGATAAAAAGCTTCTGCACAGCAAAGGAAGAAACCAACAAAACTAAAAGGCAACCAATGGAATGGGAAAAGATATTTGCAAATGACATATGGGACAAAGGGCTAGTATCCAAAATCTATAAAGAGCTCACCAAACTCCACACCCGAAAAACAAATAATCCAGTGAAGAAATGGGCAGGAAACATGAATAGACACTTCTCTAAGGAAGACATCTGGATGGCCAACAGGCACATGAAAAGATGCTCAATGTCACTCCTCATCAGGGAAATACAAATCAAAACCACACTCAGGTATCACCTCACGCCAGTCAGAGTGGCCAAAATGAACAAATCAGGAGACTATAGATGCTGGGGAGGATGTGGAGAAACGGGAACCCTCTCGCACTGTTGGTGGGAGTGCGAATTGGTGCAGCCACTCTGGAAAACAGTGTGGAGGTTCCTCAAAAAATTAAATATAGACCTACCCTATGACCCAGCGATAACACTGCTAGGAATTTACCCAAGGGATACAGGAGTACTGATGCATAGGGGCACTTGTACCCCAATGTTTATAGCAGCACTCTCAACAATAGCCAAATTATGGAAAGAGCCCAAATGTCCATCAACTGATGAATGGATAAAGAAATTGTGGTTTATATACACAATGGAATACTACGTGGCAATGAGAAAGAATGAAATATAGCCTTTTGTAGCAACGTGGATGGAACTGGAGAGTGTGATGCTAAGTGAAATAAGCCATACAGAGAAAGACAGATACCATATGTTTTCACTCTTATGTGGATACTGAGAAACTTAACAGAAATCCATGCAGGAGGGGAAGGAAAAAAATAAGAGATTAGAGTGGGAGAGAGCTAAAGCATAAGAGACTCTTGAAAGCTGAGAACACACTGAAGGTTGATGGGGGGGTGGGAAGGGGGTAAGGTGGGTGATGGGTATTGAGGAGGGCACCTTTTGGGATGAGCACTGGGTGTTGTATGGAAACCAACTTGACAATAAATTTCATATATTGAAAATATAAATAAATAAACTTTAAAAAATAAAAAAAATGTAAACTGGAGAAAGTAAACTGTATACTGAAATAAAGAAAAATATAAACTAGAGAATGAGATGCTTCGTAATACATATATAAATAATAAGAAACATAAAAGATAACAGGAAAAAATAGAATAAATTTAGGAAATCTGGCACTATAGCAATATTTGGAATATGTGCAGACTGTATTACCAGAAATGCATACCAACAATCTGAATAAGAAAAATCATATGATGGAATTAATAAGTCCAAATCCATTATATGGTCATTATTAAAACATTGAATTAGTTTATGTTTTAATGAAAATTTGAAAAATAGTATTAGCCGTTACACAGACAAACATAAGCAGTTAACTGTTAGCATATCTCCTTTTTTTTTACAAGATTTATGCGATCTCAGATTTATTGAAGCACTTACCATAATATATTATTTTTTCCACAGTGCTATAAAAGTTTAAAATTACAGTAAAACCTTGGATTGTGAGTAAGTTGTTCTGAGGGTGTTCTGCAAGACGAGCAAGTATTTCTAATAAATTTTAACTGGATAAGCAAGTGATGCCTTGCAATATGAGTGGTATGTGACACTGAATATCACCTGATCACAGCTGACCCAATGGTTCTTGAAATTCGCTTTGATATACAAGTGCTTTGGATCACAAGCATGTTTCCAGAATGGATTATGCTCACAAACCAAACTTTACTGTATATTAAATTCCTGTTTGAGGAGGCTTTAATCATTGTTCCTCAAGATCTATGCCAAGAAATAAAATGTTGGATAATGATTATTTCTTCCCCACATTAAAGACATGCTTCTTTAATTCAACTCTTATGGCCAGGAACCTTTTCTGCAATATACAAACTTTCTAGAACATGTTGGAATCAATTTAGACAATTCTCAGCTAGCATATAAATTAAATTTTATTTACCATCTCTCTTTCAACACTAAGCATTAGTGGAAAAAAATGGCTATTCCTTATTCCCCTTAAAAAGTGAAAACCTTCTATGGAATCCAATAACTTTCTCCCGGAGCAGCTCTTTTGCTTCTCAAAAGTTTTATCACAGCATTTGTTCTTTGAAGCAGACATTGAGCAGTGAAGGTGCTCTGTCCAGACTGTGTGTTGCAGGAACTTAATTGTCCAGGGCAGACACTCATCTGTGAAATATGCCTTTAGTGGTTCTATAGTTGAAATTTTATTCCCCCTCAAACATAGAATTGTCAATAGTCCAAAGATAGCTAAGATGTATTTAGCTCTTCAGCAAGAAGTGGACATTTCTCCTCTTAGTATTTCAAAATTGAAGATTAACTCCTTAAAGTTCTTATTCTTACTTATCAGGATGCTGATATGTTTTGCTTTATGTAGATTATGCACTTATTTTATTCAAATTCTAATTTAGTCATTTTGGAAAATCACATTGGGATTGTAAAAAAATCCTTCTAAAATGTATTTCAAGAAGAATGTAAGAGTTATAGGAAGTAATGTTCCTATAAGTCAAAAAATTTATGTAAATCATTAATGAAAACCAGTCATTCATATAAACAAGTGTAATTCTTATCTTTTCAAAGAAGAAAAGAAGTGTAATTCTTATCTTTTCAAATAAGAAAATCTCAAAGAAAATGAAAGAAAAAAACACAAAAACATGTTATTTTTGTTTGATTTAAATAATATTTCCCAAGGAACACATTTTAATGTCTTATACCTGAAGGATACTTTATCATTAAAAGCAATTATGTCATCATCTTTTGCATAATGCCTATATAAAATTATGTATGCTATTGCCCACTTGTTTCTACCTATAATTGTTTTACAATTCAATTAAACCAGATATTTTTGCATGTCTAATAAGACACCTAGTGCCATGCAACACCTTTAAAGTGAGTGTCAAAATATATCATCCATAAATTTAACATAATATGGAAATACTGTTCATCTACGTTAGAAAAAAATTTTTTCAGGATCTCAAAGTTTTCAACAACAGAATGTTAATATTAGCATCCAGGTTCTGAATCATTAAAATTTATCTTGAATCATTTACATGAAATATGCACATAAGGCACTCATCTCATAATTTGACAATAAATTGGTTGCTTTCCAGTATATGACAAAAGCATGACTGAGATAATTACTATTTGAAGGAGACAGTCTAAAGAGCTTGCTAATTATATATTCTTTCAGATCACTGGTTCTCAAGTGCTAGTGTGCATAAAAATCATCTGTTAATATTCAAATCTCCTTTCTTATGATTTAATGAATGATGATTAGAAGGGTAACATTTATACTCCTTTCCTTTATTTTTCTCCGTGGCCCATCTTTCTTATTAGTCTTCATCCTCAAGCTTCTTCCCTCGTCCAGCTACTTTAATTTGATAGGGTCTGAGAGCCCCATTGACCCATGTTATTAACAGCTGTGGTTGCTGTTTCTTAGTTACAAGTGAGATTCCTCTGTTCTTTATTTCACTTGTGCCAAAATCAGAAAAATTATTTTGCTTTTCACTTGCTTCTAATTCCAAGTTCTACACATGTGTCAATAAGCTATATCTAGCCAGTCAGGGCCAGGAATAGAGTAGATTTTAAGAAGCATTTGATATTTTGCATGTATTCATTAGCGAGAGAGAAGGAAAGCTATTCATGTATGATGGTTTGTCCCAGAAGTAGGATTTGAGCTTGTTTTCTAAGTACTAAAGAGATTTGTGAAACTGAAAAAGTGAATTAATGATATTAACAGTGGATAGAGTGTTGATTAGAAAGATCTCAAAGCAGATTTGAGTGTCCAGGTGACAGTGGAAACTTAGAATCTACATAGTACAACCAATTATAAGCTGTGGGATGTATAGTGGAAGTCTCGGCAGTGCTAAGCAGGTTGGGGACAAGTATATGATAAAAGGGAGTTGCAGAAACTATTGGAGAAAAGAAGAAATTGAGTAATGGCAACTTGGCAGATGCTTGTTACTGAAATTGAAAATAAGTTTTAACAATGAGATCCTTGAAAGATAAGGAAGAAGTCTATGCCATTATGTTATAAATTTGCTGTTGCGATAAGTATCATCAAATATGTTTGGATATATAAATTTACCATAAGAATCAAAAGTTGTAAGACATTCTATGGGTTTTGCACACACAGGCACAGATACACACTGATCTAAAGTAATAGTGCGCTTTGATGCCAATTTGACCATAGAGAAATATTTCTCAAGTTGATCTTTTCAACAATTTGTAAATGTTAAATGTTTTCTGATTATAATATTGAGTTTAGTGTTCAAAAATTTGCCATACTCTAACTTGATAAAATATCCCTAAAATCACAGATTCTTATTAATGCTCTGACCAAACAAGCAAAACTAGGGCACTTTTTTCAATATTTAAATGTTTGTATTTTGGATTCAGAGAGTTTGAAACAATTGGTGTTTCCCAATACTGTGCTTAATCACGCATGAACAAATTATTCTTTACTATCCTATTGACTCTGAATTCTCAACTTTTAGATTTCTATATATAATTACTACTGCCTCCATTA
The DNA here is from genome assembly GCF_046562875.1 of Panthera onca. Lineage (NCBI taxonomy): Eukaryota > Metazoa > Chordata > Mammalia > Carnivora > Felidae > Panthera > Panthera onca. The sequence goes on from NC_138342.1 coordinate 97,995,714, forward strand.
AGAACAAAGCAAAGTTTATATTAGACTGGAGGCTGAGAGTGCCCTCTGAATATTTGGGGTATTTATTGTGACCAAAATGTGTTTTGCATTGGCTAGGGTGTTCACCTTCACCTGTAAAAGGAGATGGGAGAAGTGTGGATTGAGTAAAAGTGGTTCTCTGAACTACCTTCAGTACTGTCATTGTCCACCATTAAAAGGTAATAAAAGCTAATGAAATCTTATACAGGAAGGAGTTCCAAGTAATCAGAACCCTCAGGAATGACTGAGTCATGTCATCAAGTAAAGAAACATGACCAGTTAAATGCCAGCAGAATGTAAAAGGAAACATGAACTGGTTTTGGATGAGGAAAGCCATATTCACCACATACAACATTGGTACAAATTTCTTTCTGTATTTTCTTTTTTTTTTTTTTTTTGTAACAATTATTTCTTTTTGAGAGAGAGAGACACAATATGAACAGGGGAGAAGCAGAGAGTGAGAGAGACACAGAATCTGAAGGAAGCTCCAGGATCTGAGTCATCAGCACAGAGACTGATGCAGGGCTGGAACTCATGACCTGTGAGATCATGACCTGAGCCAAAGTTGGACACTTAACTGACTGAGCCACCCAGGCACCCCACTTTCTGTATTTCCTTAATTTCTTTTTTATTTAAAATAAATGATACCCTCTTTTCCCCCCACAATTTCACATGATATGTTATTAGTTGGTAACCTTACAATTTAAGCCATAGATAAGAGAATTTTAAGAAGGGAACATGAAAAAACAGAAGAAGGAATGGTTATTATCAAATATTTTGATACAGCGGATGCAGGATCCGGTGATTTTTTATTTGCTCTCTTGTGAGAATGAGCTGCTTTTGTTATTGATTGTATAGTGGATAGATTCATTATGCATGGCATTTTTAGGGGTTAGGGCAATTTGTATATCACAAGTCCAATATATTTTGGACAGAAAATTGGGATGTTTTGTCCTGAATATTTATGATGTTGTGTGTATGTGTGTGTGTGTAGCATCTGGACTCCTTTTTTTGTTTAGAGAATTGACTCTATTGTGACTCTCAGAGGGAAGCACATCTAGCTTCCCACTAATGAAGCTGAAACTACTAGATGTTCATTTTCCAAGCTTCTCTTGCAAAAGAGGGCAACAACATGTAACTCAGACTGCGCTAATTTGATTTTGTTAAAAATAACCAGGAACCACGGAGTAATCTCTCTGGAGCAGAAATTGTTATAGCAAGATCAAATCCCCTGTGAAGCAAAGGCAGCAATGAAAGCTCAGTTTCCCTTGCTTGGTTAATGCATTAAAGGGTTCTTCACTGGATCAGTAATACATGGGACGTTTTTGTTCTGTTTTGTTTTGTTTTTGTTTGTTTTCTTAAGATCTTAGTTTCATTTAGTTAACATACATAACATACAGTGTTATATTAGTTTCAGGTGTACAATATAGTGATTCAGCACTTGTACAGATCACCCAGTGCTCTCATCACAAGTGCCCTCCTTAATCCCCTCATCTATATAACCCATCCTCTCACCCACCTCCTGTCTGGTGACCTTCAATTTGTTCTAAGGAGTCTGCTTCTTGGTTTGCCTCTCCCTCTTCTCTCTCTTTTCCCTTTGCTCATTTGTTTTGTTTCTTAAATTCCACATATAAGCAAAATCATATGGTATTTGTCTTTCCTGACTTATTTTGCTTAGCATAATACACTATCTCCACCCATGTCATTACACGTGGCAAGATCTGATTCTCTTTTATGGATGAATAATACTCCATCGTATGTATGTATCCACATCTTCTGTGTCCATTCATCTATCAGTGACACTTGCGCTGCTTCCATAATTTGGCTATTATAAATAATGCTTCTGTAAACATAGGGCTTCACATATTCCTTTGAATTAGTGTTTTTGTATCCTTTGGGTAAAAAACCAGTAGTATAGTTCCTGGGTGATAAGATAGTTCTATTTTTAATCTTTTGAAGAAATTCAACAGTTTTCCATTGTGGCTGCACCAGTTTGCATTTCCACCAACAGTGCACAAGTTTTCCTTTTTCTACACATCCTCTCCAATAGCTGTTGTTTCTTGTGTTATTGACTTTTGCCATTCTGGCAGACGTGAGGTGATATCTCATTGTGGTTTCGATCTGCATTTCCCTAATGCAAGTGCTGATGAACATGTTTTCATGTCTCAGTTGTCCATCTCTGAAGAAACATCTGTTCATGTCTTCTGCTCATTTTTAATTGGATTATTTGTTCCTTTGGTGTTGTTGTATAAGTTCTTTATATGTTTAGGATATTAATCTTTTATCAGATACTTCATTTGCAGAATCATGTCCCATTCTGTAGATTGCTTTTTACTTTTGTTGATTGTTTCTCTCATTGTTCAGAAGCTTTGTATATTGATGTAACCCCAATAGTTTATTTTTGCTTTTGTTTCCCTTGCCTCAGGAGATATATCTAGAAAAAAGTTGCTACATTTGACATCAAAGAGGTCACTCTTTGTGTTCTCTTCTGGGATTTTTATGGTTTCAGGTTTCACATTTAGGTTTTTAATCTATTTTAAATTTATTTTTGTGTATGGTGAAGGAAAGTGCTTCAGTTTCTTTCTTTTGCATGTTGGTGTCTAGGTTACCCAGTACCATTATTGAAGAGACTGTCTTTTTCCCATTGAATATTCTTTCCTGCTTTGCCAAAAATTAATTGATGATATAGTTGTGGGTTTATTTCTGGGTTTTCTATTCTGTTCTATTGACCTATGTTCTAGTTTTGTGCCAGTACCATACTCTTTTCTTTTTAAAGTTTTTATTTAAATTCCAGTTAGTTAACATGCAGTGTAATATTATTTTCAGGTGTTGTATTTAGTGATTCTTCACTTACACACAACACCCGGTGCTCATCACAAGTGCCCTCCTTAATTTCCATCTCCTATTTAACCAATCCCCCCACCCATCTCCCCTCCAGTAACCATCAATTTGTTTTCTATAGTTCAGAGTCTGTTTCTTGGTCTGCCTCTCTTTTTTTTCTACACATGTTCATTTGTTTTGTTACTTAAATCCCATATATAAGTGAAATCAAATGGTTTTGTTATTAAACCCCATATATGAGTGAAATCAAATGGTATTTCTCTTTCTCTGATGGACTTATTTTAGCATAAGTCTCTCCAGCTCTATCCACATAATTGCAAATGCAAGATTTCATTCTTTTTCATGGCTAATATCTCATTGTAGGTGTATATATACATACGTATATATATACATACATATATATATACATACATATGTATATACATACATATATATACATATATATACATACATATGTATATACATACATATATATACATATATATATACATACATATGTATATACATACATATATATATATGTATATATATATATATATGTCATATGTATGTGTGTGTGTTCACATATTCATTTATTAGCCGATGGACATTTCAGCTCTTTCCGTAATTTGGCTATTATTGATAATGCTGCTATAAACATCAAGTTGCATGTATCCCTTTGACTTAGTATTTTTGTATCCTTTGTGTAAATATCTAGTAGTGCAATAGCTGAATTGTAGGATAGTTCTATTTTTAAGCTTTTGAGGAACCTCCATACTGTTTCCAGAGTAACTATGCCAGTTTGCATTCCAACAAACAGTGTAAGAGGACTCCCCTTTATCTGCATATTCACCAACATCTGTTGTATCCTGTGTTGTTAATTTTAGCCATTCTGACTTGTGAGGTAATACTGTTTTGATTACTACAGCTTTGTAATGTAACTTGTGATGTTACAGTTAGCCATTCTGACTTGTGAGGTAATACTGTTTTGATTACTACAGCTTTGTAATGTAAACTGTGATGCCTTCATTTTGTTTTTCCTTTTAGGGTTGCTTTGGCTATTTGAGGTCTTTTGTGCTTCCATACAAATTTTAGGATTGTTTGTTCTAGTTTTGTGAAAAATGCTGTTGGTATTTTCATAGGGATTGTGTTAAATCTATAGTGTGGACACGTAACAGTACTTGTTCTTCCAATCCATCTTTCTTTTCCTTCTGTCATTATCAATTTTTAAAATTTTTTTCAATGAAGATATTTATTTTTGAGAGAGAGAGAGAGAGAGAATGAATGAGTGGGGAGAGGCAGAGAGAGAGGGAGACATAGAATCTGAAGCAGGCTCCAGGCTCTGAACCGTCAGTACAGAGCCCAACGTGGGGCTCGAATTCATGAACTGAGATCATGACCTGAGCCAAAGTCGGACACTCAACCAATTGAGCCACTCAGGTGCCCCTGTCATCTTCAATTTCTTTCATCAATATTTTGTGGTTTTCAGAGTACAAGTCTTTAACCTCCTTGGTTAACTTTATTCTTAGATATTTTATTCTTTTAGGATTTTGTTTTATAATAGGTGAAGAAAAATGACGGATTAAGTGGACAAAATTATTCTTAAAAAAAGCAATAAGTAGATTCTCACACTTAATTGACTCCACTAATCTTCCTTATTTTTATTATTTTGGTTTGTTTATTTCTTTCACCTCAATCCCCAACTGTATTTTATGACTCAGGCATTATCACTCCTCTGTATTTTGTTTCTTTTGAAGAACCCAAATCTCAAATATCTGACTGAAATCTTTTTTTTTTCTCTTTTATTCTTCTCTCATTCTCACACTTGAGTTTTAATTATGAATTGCCTTTAATGATATTTTTTTTTCATTCCTAGATTTTATATTATTCTTCTATCCTTTATTTCTCTCCCTATAATCCTTCAATGCCAAGATAAGAATTGTGAACAATCTATTCACTAATCTTTTAGAATCTCTTGTATTTATGTCTTCTTCTCAAGGCCATGGCTATGCTTTTACATTTATAACCATAATCAGTGGTTTCCTCTATTCAATTATATACTTTATATTTCAGTTTGAGTCACATAAAAAGGTATATTTCAATTAACATATCCAAAACTAAATGTTTTATTCCCACCCCTAACCTTGCTGTGTTCCCTTCTTCATTTCTTCCTTACCATGAAAAATGTCTCCACTAAGCCCACAAGTGGTCAAGGCAGAAATCTAGGAGTTGTTATCTTAGTCATTGTTATCTTAATCCATACATGATTTACATCCAAATGTATTTCAGATTCTGTCCATTTTTGTCCATTTCCATTGTGTCCACATGGGTAAAGACATTCTTTACCTACATTCTTTATTGAAATGGCCTCCTGACTATTCTTTCTTGTTTTCTCCCTGAATTCTGAATACTCCATGCAGTACCAAATTATGATAAAAATGAAAGGCAATCACATAACTGCTCACCTAAAACCTTTCAAAGACCTCAAGTATTCTGGTCCCTAATCTTGCACCATCAATGTGCATTCCCCCTGATGTCTTGCACACATTCCTTTCACACTATACACTTCTTACTCACTTAAGTTCATAGCTATCATATATTGAGCTCTTTCCTACTTTAACACTCAGCAAATGTTGTTAACCCTGATTCACCTTTACAAATAGTAACTCACCACTAGTCTTTGAATCACAGTTTAAATCTTATGTTCTAATAAAGCATTTTTGACAGCCCCAAAAAAGTAAGTCAGTCAAACATATACTTGTTTTTCTTTGATTTTCACAGTCAGTATTTGCTCTCTTCATTGTGTTCTGCAAAATTTATTAGTATTTAATGTATTTATTTACATACCTTTACTGTATCATAAGTTCCTGAAAGAATAACATCTGGAGGATTTTCCATTTCGCACCTAGAGTCTGACACAGCATCGGGAATATTTTTTACTAAGAAGAAAATTTTGTCATTAAAAGATAAATAAATTCTGAAAATACCTCTCTTTACTTCCATTTAAACCAGTGGAGAGAGTCAGCTGAATATTAAGACTTCTTCTAAAATGTATACATTATAAGTTTGATTAAGCCTTCATGAATTGTTTTATTAAGCATTCTGGAATCCCCATTTAAGTATTGTAAGCATTTTGTATTCCTCTAACCAGCCCCACCTCTACCCTCCAATATCTCTAAACAAATTAAGATGCTGAAGTTACAATGTAATTTGAGATAATCTGATATATTTACTGAATCTATGCTTTCTGAATCTTAATATATTTCCTTTGTTTTGTGTTTTGTTTCTTTTTACTTTATTGTTTATTTTAATTTCATTTATTTATTTATTTATTTATTTATTTATTTAATTTGCATCCAGGTTAGCATATAGTGCAATAATGATTTCAGGAGTAGATTCCAGTGATTCATGCCCTATGTACAACACCCAGTGCTCATCCCAACAAGTGTCTTCTTTTTACAAATATTATTTCAGAATGAACACTCTCTATTTTTCTCCTATCACTATCTTAGATCATTTCCCCTGAACTGTTCAGTTCCTTACACATGTCTTAGGCAGACTCCGAAGCCCTAAGTGTAATAAATTCAATACAGTTAAACCCTTAGTTGTGTTTGTAATTCAACACTCATCCTTTCCCAAACTTTAAGCAGAACTTGAATGGGAAAGTGGCCAAATCTACCCCTACCTTCTCTTGACAGCATGACTTCCTCCCACTTTGGGAAAAGCACTGGGGTGACTGTAGAAAGTGAAGAAATGAATACTTATTTCCTTGGTGCTGTGTGTCCTCTATGGGTTCCCCTGGCTAAGACTGTTATGGTCATTTGTAAAGTCAGATTTCAAAGTACTAACATATTTCAATGGTGTGGAACAATAGGGAGATTTTTAAGAGACTTGAAAGTTGGAAATTCCTTTCATGTGAAAGTCTCTCAGCACTCTGGTTTACTCTTGGCTAAATGTAGTATACCCAAAGTTGTTTTTCTAAAGGCAACTTCTTTATGTAGAAGAGGTCTCATGCCTGATCACCTTCCATATAGTCTAGGAAAATCAAGCATTTTTATTTTGCTAATTCTTATTTTCTTCAAATAGAGAGGTGGGTGAAGAGAATATTTCACACATAAGCAGACGCTACCTGGAAAAAAGACATGCACAATTTGCCTTCTTGCAGTGTCTTCTGACAGCTATAATGGAGTCTTTTGGAGTCCTCATACATGACATGGGGAATAAGGAAACATCTTGACTTTCTACAAAGAAAGTGAAAAAAAAACAACAACTTCCAACTAGGCAGAAGAATAATGACTTCATTAATTCCACTGAGTGTGTCTTGGAGGAGGGAGTAGACTCATGTTGATGATAGTTGTAGCTTAGTTGCCTATTGATAAATTCTGATGGTTGTCTATCTTTAAAAGGTTTCAGTTCCTTTAGAAATATGCAGTTCTTTATATATCTTTGATTCCTCCCTTCTGGCCATGTTTGTCAAAACAAGGCAAACTGTTACATTTATAAACATGAAAACAGTTGTTGCTTCGTTAAAATTGAACTTGCTTCCAGGGTGCCTGGGTGGCTCAGTTGGTTGAGTTGGTCTGACTTTGGCTCTGGTCATGATCTCTCAGTCTGTGAGTTCGAGCCCTGCGTCCCTGAGTCTGGCTCTGTGCTGACAACTCAGAGCCTGGAACCTGCTTCTGATTCTGTGTCTCCCTCTCTCTATCTGCCCCTCCCCCGCTCATGCTCTGTCTCTCTCTCTGTCAAAATAAATAAACATTAAATTTTTTTTAAATTGAACTTGCTTCCTATTTTTCTTTAGTGTTTTAAGCATTGGGTGTGTATTATATTTTTTAAACAATAACTTTGAGATATAATGTGCTTAACATAGAATTCGCCTATTTAAAGTGCACACACAATTCAGTGAGTTTTAGTGTATTTACAGATGTATATAACCATCATTGCAATTAATTTTAGAACATTTTCGTCACCCAAATACATAACTAACTTTAACTTTTTGAAGAACTAGAGACTGTTGTCAAAAGCAACACTTCCACTTAGTAATGTGTAAAAATTCAAAATTTTCCATATCCTAGGAACACTTGTTATTATCTGTCTTCTTGATTACAACCTTCCTAGTGGTGAGAAGTGGTGTCTCATTTGTGTTTTTTTCTTTTTCATTTTCCTAGTCCATTCCTAGAATTAGCCACCTCCACCCAAGTATAAGACATTCTGTCATAATCCTTATGCTTTTGAATTGTATTTCCCTGATTACTGATAACGTTGACTATCTTGTCATGTACTTATTGTTGTATTTCAGAAATGTCCACAAAGATCATATGCCCACTTAAGAAAGTTGTATTATTTGTCCTGTTATTACTTTATTGTCAGAGGTCTTCAGATATCTATATCTATATATGTATGTAGATATAGATATATTTCTATCACATAAGTGTTATGGATTCAAGTCTCCTATCAGGTATACAATTTGCAAATATGTCCATCCATTCTTTCCTCTCACTTTCTTGTTGGTATCCTTTGAGGCACAGAATTTTTAATTTTGATGAAGTGCCCTGTATGTATGTGCATGTAATCCTTTTGTCACTTCTTTTCTGCGGTCATGTCTAAGAAGCCTTTCCTGAACCTCTGGTTACAAAGATACACTCCTATATTTTCATCTAAGAGTTTTATAGTTTTAGCTTCTACATTTAGATCTGTAATCCATTTTGCGTTGTTTTTTTTTTGTTTGTTTGTTTGTTTTTTTTGTCATCCAGTTATCCCACTGACATTTGATGAAGAGACTATTCCTTCTTCCTTTGAATTGTTTTGGTACTCTTACCAAAAATCAATTGATTATAAGTATGATGGCTTATTTCTGGACTATCAATTATATTCCATTGATCCATACTTCTAACATTATGGCAGTCTTGTACTGGTTTGGTTACTCTGACTTTGTTGTAAAATTTGAAATTTGAAGTGTGAATCTTTCCAACTTTTGTCTTTTCCAAGCTTGCTTTGCCTATCCTAGATCCCTTAAAATTCCACATAAATATTAGCATCCACTCTTTAATATGTGCAAAAAATAAATAGCCAACTGATTTTGTTAGGGGTTACATTACATCCATAGATTAATTTGAGATGTATTTCTATCTTAATCACAATAAGTTTAACAATCCAGGAACATGCAATATCATTACATTTTTGTAGGCCTTCTTTAATTTTCTTTCAACAATATTTTGTAGGTGTTAGCGCCCAAGTTTTGAACTTCTTGTGCTAATTTTTATTACTTTATAATTTTTATAAGTATTTTATTCTTCTTAATGTCATTGTAAATAATTTTTAAGTTTTTATTTTTGTATTGTATATTTCTAGTACAGAGGATACAATTAATTTTTGTATATTGACCTTGTATTCTGAAACTTTGCTGAACTTGTTTATTAGTTTGACTAGTTTTCCAATGTGAATTCACTAGGATTTTCTACATGTAAGATCATATAATCTGCAAATAGACACAGTCTTAGTTCTTTCCTAACTCGAATGCTTTTTATTTCTTTTTCTTGTCTAATTGCCCTGGCTAAAACTTCCAGAACAATGTTGATTAGAAGTGATGAGAAGGCACCTGGGTGGCTCAGTAAGTTAAGTATATGTCTCTTGATTTCAACTTACTGGTTTTGACTCTTGATTTTGATCACGATCTCATGTTTTGTGAGATTGTGCCTCACGTTGGGCTCTAAGATCGTGCCTCATGTTGGGCTCTGAGCTGATAATATGGAGCCTGCTTGTTATTCTCTCTCACTTCTCTCTGCCCTTCTTCCCCCTTGTATGCACTCTCTCACTCTCAAAATAAATAAGTGTTTTTAAAAAAAGAAGTGATGAGAGAGGATATCATTGACCTGTTCCTAATTGAGGGGGAAAACATTGAGCCTTTCACCATCAAGTATGATATTAATTGTGGAGTTTTATAATGATCCTTAATCAGATTGAAAAAGTTCCCTTCAAATCTCACTTTGTTGACTTTTTTCATAAAAGAGTATTGGATTTTATCAAATACTTCTTACACATTTATTGGAATAAATTTTAAAACTGTTCAATTAATGGGAAAATAAAATAGAGTTATCCCACTACCAGATACGATTTGCATTAAATTTGAAATGAGGCATTGGCCTAATGCAAGAAAGGAAGGGACTTTTATAGGGATCCCTGTCTACCAAGATTAAATTTCTCCAGTCAAAGAATGGTTCACCTCTACATTGTAAGCCTATATTTCTTGAATCATTAATTCAAATGGTAGTGCATTAGATTCACGTGAATATGATTTGACAGTTTAACACTTTATGTCTTTACATATGTAAACCAAATATTTTCTTGACAAAAGAAAATGACTCATAAATGATTTGCTATCTTCTGTGATTTTAGTAACAAATGCTGAGATAAATCAGATATAGTGAAAATAGAATATGTTTTAAAACATTTTATTTTACAAAAATTTTTATGTCAATGTCTCTATGTCTCTCACACATTTGTATATAAATAAACACACAAATACACACACAACAGATACCATCACATGTTAATTTCTATATACTTTGTTCCTGCTTATCACATCATAGAGGCTGATACCTGTTTGGAAAGAATTCAGATGAAATTTCAGTTATTTCATTGGAGTACCCTGAGGGAAATTATTTCCCTGCTTCTTTTATGAAATATTGTAGATAACAAAACACTTTTCTTTCCACTGGGATTTACAGTGATTCAAAATTTTTATAATAAAAAACTCCTATAATATATTCCCTAGAAAGTTACCTTATATTGTAGGTCCTTCAATTTTTTAAGAGTAAATAAAGGCAGATTATTTGATTCCTCACCATTTGACAAAATCGTATTGAGAAATCTTTATAGTAACATTAAGTGACAGGAGTTTGATGTCTTTTGTGAATACTGGAAATCAGTCCCATTATTGTATAGTCAAACATAATAAATACCTATTATCATCATATCTTGAGGTATTTAAGAATTCTTATAATGGTTATGCTATGAAAGACTTAAATATATTTAATTAGCTCAATGAATAAGAAGGTAAATTTAAAATGGAAATATCACTGACTATTTATATCACATTTTAGAGTTAGGAGCACAAACATAAAAACACATGTAATAAATGGTTTCTCTTTATACAGTCTTTCTGCTTCTGAACCGTCATACAAATAATAGTAAATCATCACATGTACATACACATACATATGTGCATAGCATTATACACTTATATGTATATCTAAATATCTAAATATCTATATCTGTGGAATGGGATGTGTGAAATAAGAGCAAGAGAGATCATTTAATATATAAGCTACTAACTCTGAATATCTTGTTGAGATGCAGTTGGTGTATTTCTTTCCGATTTAGGTTTAACTTTGGAGTACTACATTCTTTGCTGAATGTTTTTAGAAAGTGACTGTTTATAAGTTATTTTTTCATATAGTTTGCCTATTTAAGCTTCACCAATGGAGGACTATTTAATGACAGCAGTTTTTCACCTAACCAGCACCTATTTTTTATTCTGGAGAAAGTTGAAAATTAAAGGTTGCAATAAGTTAAAATACCTTTTCATTTCCCACCTACAGAATAAAAAAACAATCCATGATTCTGACAGAGTTGCATTAAAAGAGCAAAGGAATATCCTTTTCCAGATTAAAAGAACAGAAAATTTTATATAATATTAAAATATGATTTTATTTTGTTTTTACTATAACATCTTTTCTTATCACTTATGAATAAAGAAATATCACATCATATTACATGCATGGAGATATATGTTTTTAAATTTAATGTAAATTGGCCTAGAAAACATATAGTTAAACCCACTGTATATCCATATAGAATATAAAAATATATAGCAAACCCATTGTTTCAATCATAAAAAGAAAAGATACATTCTAAAAGTAGGCTAGAAGTTATGACTCATGGGTGAGGCTTTGATTGGTGGGAAATCCATGGTCACTATTGGCAGGCCTTTCTGTGGACAAAGTAGGGAGGGTGAGAAACTGAAGATGAAACATATAGTCCCAGAAAGTGATCCAAAATTGGATTCACTAGTGAAAAATGTGACTAAACCCTTCCATGGAGCCAAAATAATTCCTTGTTTACTTTTGTGTGTATTACCGAATATAGAATGGCATTTTGGTAGACTAGCATTCATTAAATTTAAAAACATGAATCTTAAATGTTTTGTTCCACATTTACATAATTAATGGCCAAAGGGTATGACTCAGTGGACAGTTTAACAGTCCGCTTTGTCACACAAGTATTCATTGGAAACCACTTTCACTGTCTTAAACAAAACTGACAAGATATTATCATCAATTGATTGACAGAAAACAGAAAAGTTTATTGAGATTTATCTAAAATGCATATATCATTTTATAAATCCAAAGTCTGCAGAGGTGTGCATTGTGATTGTGGTTGTATGTGAAGTTTAAAATCACTTTTTCACTGCAGCTATTCCATTGTTCCGGTTAAATTGTCTTTGCAACCCAAAATGTGTGAATACCTGCTGAACTGTTTTAGTTGACATTCTGAATGTACAACTCATGGTATTGATTAAAGAATACATTCCCTGTAGTATAAAGAAAAATTAACATAGTTGTAGATTACTTGCCTCTAATGTATTAATAAATGATAGCTGAATTGAGAAGTCTGGCTCCAGGCCAAATCCTATAGTTGATCATTCAGGACTGACCATAGGCAATTACAAAGAGTTTACCTGACAGGCCACACTCCTCACACCAAGCATGATGCACAGACAATGTATTATAGTCTCTGAAAGGAGTTACAGTCAAGGGCTCAGGTCATACTCTAGTGCATAGTTGCATCCATAGCCCAGGGGCCTCTACTTCAAGGCCTCTATCAGGGACCCTCTCCCAACGGCTTCCTAAATGCCTCTGCTGAATCTCCTTATAGATGGGGAGGGAGGGAGATTCTTTAAAATTGTGGTATAATTGTAGTGTAATTGACACGTAATATTATATTAGTGTCAGGTGTACAACATAATGACTTGATATTTGCACACCTTGCAAAATGATTGCCACAATAATTCTAGTTAATGCCCATCACCTTACATAGTTACAATTTTTTTTCTTGTGATGAGAACTTTTGATATCTCTTAGTACCTTGCAAATATGCAATGTAGTATTGTTCACTACAGTCAGATTGCCAAGAGGTACATGAAAAGATGCTGAATATCACTAATGATTAAGGAAATGTGAATCAAAACCGCAATGAGATATCACCTCACACCCGTTATAATGGATATTTTTTTATGTTTTATTATGTATTTTTGTGAGAGTGAGTGGGGGAGGTGCAGAGACAGAGGGGGACAGAAGATACAAAGTGGGCTCCATACTGACAGAAGAGAGCCTGATGGGGGGGGGGCGCAAATTCATGAACCATGAGATCATGACCTGATGGACAGTTGGTTGAGACACCAGGGCATCCCTATCATGGATATTATTCAGAAGGTAGGAAATTTAAGGACACCTTTCCCCATTCTGATTCTGCATTTATCACTTCTCTGTTCCCAGTTCTTTCCCTTTACCCTCCCCCAGCCTCTGGGTCCATAAAGTGGCAGGAGTCTTTTGTTTAGAACTCCTTCAGCATTGAAACCATGCCACCCAGCCCACTTGTGCTGTTACATTTAACCCTCACTTGGCACCCTTCCATTGGGAAAAATAGAACATTGCGAAAGTTCTCTTACTGTAAATGATAGAGGCTTGACTATTACTTTCATTTTGACTTATTGCCTTAATCACTGCTCTGCCACCTGTTTTTTTAGCTCTCTCCCATTTAGTCCAGTTTTTGCATATCTATTCTGTCTTTTACATTGAACGGAACAGTCAATTTAATATATCTAGATTGTAAAACCTCTCAGGCTTCTTCATACCTTCAGACAACAAAAACTAGTGTTCTTTACAAGCCTAGTTTCTCACCTGTAAATTAGGTCAGTTTTATCAATTCAGTGAATCAGTTGCTCCCAGACTTAGGTTTTGTGTATTAAAATGGTTGAGAGAGTTAAACTGATGTCAAGAAAAATTCACACCACCCTGGAGGAACCTGAGTTTACTTTCTACAGTAAGAGTTCCAAGTAGCAGATAGCTGCATCACCACAGCCAGGATGATCTCTCCAGGAGCCTGTCAATCAACAGAACAAAGTCCTAGGAGTAATACCACAGAAAATTAATTTGAAATTTTAAACATACAGCATGTACAATGTAACTCTCTAATTATCATATTGTCTGGCACATAGTTGGTTTTTATTAAATTTGGCTATTTTTATTAACATAATTAGGTATATTAGAATCAGACTCAAATCCCATTCTTTGCTTTCTTCTGGCTTTTGCAAATCTGAGTAGGTTTCTTACATCCTGGTAATATAGAATTCATTATAATTCTTTCCTTTTCTCTGTATTCATTCATCTGACTATAAACTCATTTATTACATAAATATTTTAAAACTCCTGTTATAAACCAGATGCTGAATAAGGCGCTGTTTATACAAAAATACTCTCAGTTTTGTGGCAAAGATGCAAACACACCATGGCAATGGTGTGCTGTAATATTTTCATTTAGTAATGGATACATGCATGGATGCAACTAATCTAACACTATTTGACCTATAGTCACATGCATTCCATTGCACCACATACTCTGAGAAATGTTAGCAGATAGATGATTGCAACCGCCAGGTAGCTCACAAGAGCTTTTGAAAAAGAATTGGGTGGTAGGTCCAATTCTGTTCATGGAAAAGTAGCTTGTATTATTAGACTTATTATTCAACCTTAAAACAATAACAAAAATGTATAATATAAAAACAATTCTTTGAAGGCACTGGAGAGCAACCATGTGGCAGAACCAGTAGGGTATAGAATCCTGACAAGAAAAGAGACAGACTACATGCAAAGGATTGAATAATGCTCCTTCCCCTCAGACATCATATCCACTCAGAACCTCAGAATATGAACTTATTGGAGAATATTGTATCACCATATTGGTCAGTACAAGGATCTTCATGTTTCTTTTTTATAGTTACACACAATTCGTTTCACACCAGGCCTTTCTTTAACCCCTGTCAATGCTGAGATTTTTAATTACCTCAAATACATTTTAATGTAATCTAAATAAGCAAAAGCATGAAGATTTTTAGGATATTCATGTGTAGAGGCAAGGGAGGAGACTAATAATATTATGTGTGTGCTTAAAGCTTCTATTTCAAACATATGGTAGTATATTATCCTTATTTGGGTTAGTCATCAAGTAAGATTTGAAAACTGGAATCGGCTTGTATTGACATTAATGGAAATAGTATGCATTTTCTGTTAAACAGAATAGCACTGTGTATAAAATTATATGTGATCTCTGAGTTATATTAATTTGTTACAAAGTTATAATCAAATGAAATATTCAGAAATGCCCTTTTATGAGGTTTGTTGGCAAGTGATATAAAATAATAATAATAATAATAATAATAATAATACAGGGAAAATGTAAGTGCATATTAAAAGGACAAATAAGCTAAGTTTTGTTCTCAAAAATGGCTACCTCACTTGGATGGTAATAATAATTTCTAATACCCCAAACAAATATTATTAAGAGATACAGAGAGCTAGTTTTGTATCATGGCTCAGTGATTTATTAATATGTAAATATGGCTGACACATAATTTCTTCAAGGTATAATTTTATTGTCTCTGGAATAGGGATAAGAATAAGTTCTATATTAATAAGTTGTTTGTGTATGAATTAAATTTGTACAGCATTTAATGCACTTTCTGACATATAATAACTGTGCATTACATATTACTTATTATCATCAGTTCTGCTCAAGAAATAATGGTGTAGGTGTGGGGTTGATTGTGTAATATGAAATGAAGAAATGGGCAGACAAAAACAGAGGCCAAAATGATATATACCAAAAATTAACCATGGTTAAACTTGGGTTATGGATTTAGCTAGTTTAAGATTTAAAAAATCTCTCGTTTTTATTTATTTTCCAAAGGCTTTTGAAAATTTACCTTCTTAATTTGTAATTAGAATAAAATTTTATTAAAAAATTAATTATATACTATATATTTTCTAGGAAGTGTACTTGATGAAAATTATTGTAATTAGGTTATAGATAAGGAAAATAAGCTCTTTGTATACTGTTCACTCAAATGAGGAAAGGTAAGAGTTCATGAACTCCTTCAGGGATGGCAGACTTCTCAGAACTCTGAGCACAAAAAGACCTTTCTACTGGGTCACTTATTGAATGACCCAGTAGAAAGTACCAGCTTTTTAAAATATCTTTCTTAAAGACTCTCTTTTGGAATACATCAATATTACCTAACTTTTAAAAAATCTTTTATGAAAAAGGGAAGAAGATAGAAACAATATCATGGAATCCATTTAAGTCACTGCCTTGAAAAATAATGGATCAATTTATTCCCATTCTCTGTGGAGGCTACTGGTATAGCAACAATATCAAGAACTAATGTGCTGCCTATAAGAAATGTTTTGAAAAGTTTTAGACCTACTTGGTTATTTTATAAAAATTATTTTGTTTTATTTTTTAAATATTTGCAATTGGCTATGACTCCAGGGATTCCTTTTTATGCCCATAATATAGGTTCATTTGGGGTCTTGCTTCATGTCAGAAATTTCTAAGAGTGGAAGACTAGATATCCAAATATATAAAAGAGATAAACAAAAATAATGATGTTCCAATATATTAACGGAGCAACTGTTAAAATTTAATTTTATTTCTCGCAGGGGACACTTAACCTATAAATTATGAGTGGAAAAACATGGGAAACAAATATTAAGATGGTACTGTTAAACAAAACCATGTTGATAATTATATTAAAAGTCAGAATTAATCAGATACATAAAAATTAAGAACAGTGATCCTAAACCCACTTGGAATATCAAGGAATAAAAGGTAAAAATAAAAAAATATATATACCATCTTAACACTAAGAAAAACCCAGAATACCTACATCAATACCAAAAAAAACACCTAGGCTTAGGAACAAAGAATATTACCAGAAAAGAAATAAGACATCACATCGCAGTGAAGGGATAAATTCATTAACAAGCCATAGTGGTTTTAAATGTGTACGTTAACAACAAACTCCCAAAATATGAAGCAAAAATAGTGATAGAACTTGAAGTAAAAGTCGGAAAATGCATGATTATAGTTGGAGATTTTAGGACTCTTCTCAGTAATTGACAGAACCAATAGAAAACCACTCTATTTTTGTCAGATGCTCAAACTTTTATTTTAATTCTTTCAAAATACTGTCAAAATTAATTAGAACTACAAAGACATGTACAAAATTTCCCTTCTGAAAAAGAATCTATAAAAGTAGATGGTTTAGAAAAAAATAAAAAGACCTAATATCAGTACTGTGAAATTGATTTTCTCAATGTAAAGTAATAGTAATTTATAATTGCTGCCTGTAGTTGATTTTCTAGGCTTATTTACACATTATTGTTGACAGATATATAAAGGAGTTTCTTTTATTTTAGAAATATCTTTAGTTTTATTATATTTCATAGAATAGTCCTGATTTTTTTTCCCTTTGCAAATCTTTCAGTGTGAGAACATATCATATTAAGTTTGAAATCAACTTTAATGTTCTTCTTCCTCTTGAGTCACAGATTGGAAAGGCAACATAGTTTGTCCCTTTTCAGGGTCAGGTATTCCAACAATTCTAATCAGTTTATTTGAAGGAAATGAATTTCATGATTTGAAGAACAAGCAAGAATGAATTGTCTAAAACTTTAGGAATCTGGCATAAACCAATATCATGTCCATTGCATTTCTCCTATTAATCATATGTAGATAGCAAATTGATAGGGGCATCTGAAAGGAAATTCAGCAATGGACCCAGAGAAAGAATGATGCAAACCATGGACAAGAAAGGCTCATCACTTCTACATGAGGTTGTCATGCTATTGAAAGGAGCTCCCACCCCCACCCCCCGCTCCAGGCTAATCTCAAATAGTTAAGAGTTTCATTTTTATGATCAAAATTAATTTTTCCACAATAGGCTGACTAAGATAATAAGTTGACAAAGTACAATTTGCATCATAAAGTCAAACATCTAAACTGCTAGTGTGTTTTGTATCTATGGGTCATTATTTATTTTAGTTACATAATAAACCCTTTTAAAGTCCTTACTTTAGTATTCAGATCAAGACAGATTTCTTTTTTTTTTCTTGATATTTCCTGATCTTTTCTTTTATATCTCAATGAGCATCTTGTTCGGCCTCATATTTTCATCTTAATTAATTTCCTTACCTAGAAGTGATGCAGATTATTTTTTTTACGTCCGTTTACTCTGAGCAGATTTGTTTTGTCTGTGACATCTTCTCATTAAATTCTTTTCATATTAAGATTTTCAGTTAGCTCTTTATTTCATATCAAGTTTTCTTTTTTAAAAATTTAAGGACCCAAATAGTCTTTTTGATTCTCTTTATAATGCTGTTTCTCTTACTTTCTCTTCCACTTTGGCATTAATGAAGTTTAATTCATGCTTCAATCCGCTACTTCTCTTTTAAGATTTTTAAGATTCTCTATGTTTTATTTTTGTTGCTTCATATTTTTCTCAACTGGTTTCATTTTGATTTTACATTTTTATATTTTGCCTTTTTTACAAACCTTAACCACATTATCAAAAAACTTGACCTAATTGGACATTTATTACATAGCCCAATAGACAACATCAGAAGGAACATTATTTTTGTTTTGTTTAGTTTATTTTTTTAAGTTTATTTATTTACTTTGAGAGAGAGAGAGAGAGAGAGAGAGAGAAGCAGAGACAGAGGGAGAGAGAGAAGAAAAGAGAGAGAAAAAATCCCAAGCAGGATCTGCACTGTCAGCACAGATATTGATGTGGGGCTCAAACTCACAAACTGTGAAATCATGACCCAAGCCAAAACCAAGAATCTGAAGTTTAACCAAATGAGCCATCCACATGCCCCTTTTTGTCTTGTTTATAAATATAGTTATTTTATTTGGTTATGTAAAAAACTTGTTTGAGATATCTTTGTACAACTTGATGTTTTGATATATGTATACATTGTGAAAAGATTAGCTCAATCAAGCTAGATCATTTATTCATCACCTCTATATAGACCTCATTATGTATATGTGTGAAGTTTTAATCGAAGGGCATCATCTTAGCAAATTTTAAGTGTGCAGTACAATATTGTTGACTACCATCACCACACTGTGCATTAGATCTCCAGAATTTATCTTGAATAACTGAAAATTTGTTTCCTTTGACCAACATCTTCCCATTTCCTCCTCCCCTTACACATCTACCTCTGCTGACCATCATTCAATTCTCTGCTTCTGTGAGTTTTACTACTTTAGGTTCCACATATAAATGAGAGCATGTAGCACTTACCTTTCTGGGTCTGGTTTATTTCACTTAGCATGATGTCATCCAGGCTCATCCATGTTATCAGAAATTGCTGGATATTTTTTCTTTTTTAAGTCTGAAAAATATTCCATTGAATATGTTTGCCACAATTTCTTTTTTTATTTGTTAGTGGACATTTAATTTATTTCCACTTTTGGCTTTTATGAACAATGCTGCAATAAACAGGGGAGTGAAGATATTTCTCTACTGATTTTATTTCATTTGGATCACATCCAGAAATGAGACTGCTGGATTATGAGAGTTCCAATTTTTAATTTTTTTGAGGCACAATTCTCCTCTTTTCAAAAGTGGCTACACTAATTTATATGCCCACCAGCATTGTACCAGGGATCCCTTTTCTCCCACATCCTTGCCAACACTTGTCTTTTCCCTTTCTCATAATAGTTATCCTAACAAGTATGAGGTGATATCTCATTATGGCTTTGGTTTGCATTTCCCTGATTGGTAATATTGAACCCCTTTTCATATATCTGTTGACCATGTATATGTTTTATTTGAAGGAATGTCTTTACAAATGTCCATTTTTTTTTTTTTAATTTTTTTTTTTTCAACGTTTATTTTATTTTTGGGACAGAGAGAGACAGAGCATGAACGGGGGAGGGACAGAGAGAGAGGGAGACACAGAATCGGAAACAGGCTCCAGGCTCCGAGCCATCAGCCCAGAGCCCGACGCGGGGCTCGAACTCACAGACCGTGAGATCGTGACCTGGCTGAAGTCGGACGCTTTAACCGACTGAGCCACCCAGGCGCCCCACAAATGTCCATTTTTAAATTGAGTTATTTGGGATATTTTTGCTATTGAGTTGTAGGAGTTCCTTCTATCTTTGGATATTAACCCCTTATCAGATATCTGGGTTGGGAATATTTTCTCTCATCCTGTAATTTGCCTTTTCACTTGGTTCAATATTTTCATTGCTGTGCACATTTTCCCTCTTGTTTATTTTTCCTCTTGCTGCTTGTGATTTTGGTGTAATATTCGAAAACTCTTGGACAAGACCAATGTTAAGGAGCTTACCCTCTAAGTTTTCTTCTAGTAGTTTTACACTTTCAAATCTTATGTTCCAGTCTTTAATCAATTTTGAGTTAATTTTTGTGTATGGTGTAAGATAAGGATCTGATTTCATTCTTTTGTATGGGTATATCCAATTGTCCAATTACCATTTATTAAAGAGACTGTTTTCTCTACTGTGTTCTCTTGGCAACCTTGTCAAAGAACATTTGACCATAAATGTGTGGATTTATTTCTCGGCTCTATATTCTGTTCCACTGATATATAAGTATGCTTTTATGCCAGTGTCACACTGTTCTGATTTCTATAGATTTATAATATATTTTGAAATCAAAGAATGTGATGCCTCCAGTTTGTTTTTGTTCAAGATTGCTTTGGCTATAGAGGATCTCTTGTGTTTCTAGATGAATTTTAGGATTTTTTTTTTCTATTTTTGTAAAGAATGCCATTGAGATACTGATTGGAAGGGATTGAAGCTATAGATCAGTTTGAGTAGTATGGACATTTTAACAATATTAATTCTTCCAATCTATGAACAGTGAATGTCTTTCTATTTATGTGTCTTTTTAAAATTTCTGTCATCAATGCTTTATAGTGTTTAGTGTACAGAAAGTACGTTAAAAATGTACATAAAATATTCACCAAAATTGGCCAGCTATTAGGATATAATGCAAGTCTTAGTAAATTTATAGACATAAAATCAGTAAAGATATAGAAAAATTAAAAGACATTATCAATCAACTTGATATAACTCACTTTTTTGAAGTAATCCAATCCACAATAACAGAATGCGCATGCTTTCCAAGTTCACATGGTAAAAAATTAATTAATCAATTAATTATAAATGATGGGAAGTGATAAAAGTCTCATATATTTAAATGGATTGAAATAACACAAATTAAAATAAATTGAAATTAAAATATAAAAATACTTGAAAAACACCAAATATTTAGAAGTTCAAAATTTTGAGTATTATAGTTCAGATAAGACATCACCAGGTAAATTAGCAAATGATTTAAATTAAATTAAAATTAATATAAAATTTATTAAAATTTGTGGAACGTAGCAAAGCAGTGCTTAGATTAAATGTTACAAGATTAAATTCTTACATTAGAAAAGAAGGTAAGTAATGATAAGTTACCAAGCCTACGCCTTAAAATCTGGAGAAATAAAAGCTAGTTACATAAAAAATAGAAAAAAAAATTATTATTGCTATGTCGCTATCACTATAGATATTACAAGGAAACAGGGAAATATCAAGAACATCAAGAAATTCTACAACTTAGATGAAATTAATAAATTCTCAAAAGGATACAAATTACACTCTCTAACTTAAGAAAGAGAAAATCTGGTTAGTTCTAAATCTAATATAGAAATTTGGGGCACCTGGGTTGCTCAGTCGGTTAAGTGTCCGACTTCAGCTCAAGTCATGATCTCACGGTTTGTGGGTTCAAGCCCTGCATTGGGCTCTGGGCTGACAGCTCATAGCCTGGAACCTGCTTCAGATTCTGTGTCTCCCTCTCTCTCTGCCCCTCCCCAGCTTGCTCTCTCTGTCTCTCTCTCTCTGTCTCTCTCAAAAATAAATAAAACATTAAAAAAAAAAAGAAATTCAATTCATAACTAGAAATTTTGCCACAAAGAAAAATCCAAGTATTGGCAGCTTCCCTACCAAATTCTATAAAACATTTAAGAAAGAAATTATGCAAATCTTGCCAACATATTTTTATAAAATAGAGGAGGAAAGAAATCTTTCCCAATATTTTATATGAGGCCAGGATTACCCTTATACCAAAACCAGAAGAAAAAATAGAGACATCACAAGGAAAGAAATCTCCTTGAATATTTCTTATGAATATGATATTAGCTGATAAAATGCAGCAATATATATAATGATAATACAGCAAGTGGGGTTTATCATAGGATTGTATGTTAGTTTTATATTCTAATATGTATCGATGTAACTGACCATCTTATAGGAGAAAAAAGGCAAAGCAATATGATAATCTCAAATAACATAGAAAAAGCACTTTTACTCTCAGAAACTAGAAATAGAAAAGAACTCCCTTAGCCTGATAAAAAGAATTTATTAAAAATATGTCTGTCATATCATATGTAACAATGAAGGATGAAATATTTCCCACTCTATTCAATACAAAGATGGGCAAAGAATAAGTAAATCTGTCTTTATTCATGGACAATGTGTTTTGGTAGAGAAACCTAAGGAATCTACAAAGAAACTGTCAGAAATAATAAGATTGTTAACCTATCCTGGGATGCAAGCACAATAATTTTGTGTTTTTATTTATTAGCAACAAATATCCAGAAAATGAAATAATATGTTATTTAAAATGGTATCAGAAAGTCTGAAATAATTGTGGTTAAAGTTAACAACATACTGCAAGAGAAAAATACTGTAAACTACAAATATTACTGAGAGAAATGAAAGAATGAATACTAATTCATGGATTAGAAGATAATATTATTAACTCATCCATTCTCTGAAATTGACATAAAGACAATAAAGATCAATGGAATAGTTTCTAAAACTGACTGGTGGTCTGTTTTTGTAAACAGACTTTTTTTCTCTTTTTTTTTTAAGGTTTGTGTAGAAGGGGGTGAGGGACAGAGAGAAGGAGGGAGAGAGAATCCCAAGTAGGCTCGTTGCAGGTCACTAGCACAGAGCCCAATGTAGGGCTCAAGCACATGCACTGTGAGATCATGATCTAAGCTGAAACCAAGAGTTGGATGCTTAACCAACTGAGCCAACCAGGCATCCCAGTAAATAAAATTTTATTGTAAAACATCTACAGCCTTTTGTTCAAGTATGCCTGTGGCCACTTCCATGCTAAAACAGTAGAGTAGATATTTGCAATAGAAACCATATGTTCTCAAGGCTGATTTATACAATTGGCTCTTTATAGGAAAAGTGTACAACCTTCTGGTATTGACAAGGACTGACATATATGTGATCAATTTTAAGTATGACAAAATATTCAGTGGATTTAATCAAAGGATTCTGGACAATTTATATCTTTAGTTTTTAAAAAAGTAAGGAAAGAAAAAGAACCACTGCTATTTCTATACCACACAAAAATTAATAATAAACTGTTGACTTACATGTAAAGGCTAAAATGATCATCTAGAAAATGCATAGAAAGAAAACTACCTGTGATATTTAGATATGTAAACATTTCTTAGATGTAACAAAATTGCATGAACCATGAAAGAAGTTGATGAATTGAAGTCTATAAAAATTAGAACTTTCTGTTCTTAAGAGACTAATACAAACACACATGGCAAGCCAGACTGATGGAAAGTATTCTCAATTCTATTATCTGACAAAGTACTTGGATCCAGAATATATAAAAACTATTACAAGCCCCAAATAAGAAAAACACCCAGTAAAAATGGTTGAAAGATATTCAGATGGTTGATATGGACAAGAAAAGGTCACCATCACATTTAATTATCTGATATTATAGATTAGAACTACAATCCAATACCACTATACTCCCAGTAGAATGACTTAAAGTAAAATGTTGGCAATATCAATGTTAACAAACAGGTGGAATAATAATTTTTTTCATATACTGTTAAGGAAAATATTAAAAGGTATAAGAAGTTTAGAAAATCTTTGACATTCTCTTGTAAAATTCAACATACATTTATTATTTTGAGAAATCTCACACTGAGGTATTTAATGAAAAGAAACAAAAACACATGACCACAAAAGAGCTTTTACACAAATACATATTCATAGAATTTTTTAGAAAATCCAATACTGGACCAAACTGTGGTATATCCATACATTCAAACACTACTTAGCAACTAAAAGGAAGGGACCTCTAAAACACCCAAATATGAATTTCATGCATTTGTCATTGTGTGATTTATAGGATTCCATGTATATGTAACTCTAGAAAATGTAAATTTAATCTACAGTGACAGAACCAAATCCATTGTTGTGTGGGGTAAGGAACTTGATAACACTGACTAGGAAACTACAGAACAGAAAATTTTTTATCGATGGATAAGTCTGTGTCTTGATTGGATTGGTGATTATTGAATATACATACTTATAAAAGTGCATTCAACTGTAGATTTATATGGTTTGCAGTTTCTATGTAAATCATATTTAAATGAAGTTGATTTTAAATATAAAATGAAAGCCAAATCTAAGATGTTCCTATAATTCTGGAATTCACTGAATGGATGTGGATGAATTACTTTATTTCTATGAATTTATCATAAGCTATAAAAGAAGTTTTCATTAACTGTTGATAAGGCTGTTCCAGCATCAATTTAAAAATTGTTTAGAATAATAAAAATAATTATAATTAATGTATAATACAGTACTAGACAAAGTAAGATAATATAATAAAGACTATTCTTTGGAAAAGAAAAACAGTACAGAAAAAAAATGATTTAAGAAGCAGAAAGTAGAACGGTGACTGCTTGAGGATGGGGGCAAGGGAAAATTGGGAGATGTTGTTCAATGGGTATAAAGCTTTAGTTTTACAGATAAATATATTCCAGAGGTCTGCTATATGATATAGTGCCTATAGTTAACAATACTCTATTGAGCACTTAAAACATTTGTTAAAAGTGTAGATCTCCTCTTAAGTGTTCTTACCAGATTCACACACAAAAACACACAAACAAACTAAAAAACAAAAAGGCCCTAGGAAACTCTTGGAGGTGATTGATTTATTAATTACCTAGATTGCAGTGATAGTTTCACAGGTCTATGCAAACTCATCAAATTGTATACATTAAATACATGCTGATTTTTGTAACTCAAACATGTCTCAATAAAGCTGTCTTTTAAAAAGGGGGGGGAAAAAAGAGGGAGCTGATTGGTCTGACTTATATGCTTAAAATTGAAAAAAAAAAACAATCCTGAAAAATTGAGGTAATATAAATTTCTAAGTCTTTGGATTAAAAGGTGTCTCCAACTTGGAAGTCCATACATGATGGACACAGTGAATGATATTCCTGGAAAAAGAGATAAGAAAAAGACATATTTTGTTGAATTGAAGTAATTTGATGGGTACAATAATTAAACCATCCTCATGAAAATTACTTTAGACATATGCTGTGGAATGTAGTTTTTAACTAATAATAATATTTTTGTCATTGTAGACTCTACACATAAACATAATTATGATTATGGAATTACAATTAATGAAGCTTGTCACATTACTTGATATAAAAATTTCACAGTCATTGAGCAATTGTCCTAATGACAGTAAACTATTTTTAAATCAAAATGTTTACTTAAAAAATCAAAAGGAAAATATCTGACAATGACTTCACTTTTATGCACGTGTTTTGCTTTTTTATCCAACTTTAAAAATACATCAGTATCAGAAATTAAATATTTGAGGGGCACCTGGGTGGCTCAGTTGGTTAAGCATGGGACTTCATTTTGTGGTTCGTGAGTTCGAGCCCCACATGGGGCTTTGAATTGACGGTGCGGAGCCTGCTTGGGATTTTCTGTCTCCCTCTCTCTCTGTCCCATTCACTCTCTCTGCCACTCAAAATAAATAAACTTTTTAAAAAAGAAATTAAATAATTTTAGTTCAGTCTATCACTGCTTTGATTATTAATAGATTAGACTGGCAAGAAAATATTTGCTAAGTTACTATCTTTTCCATTGTGGACTGTCTTTGATGCACACTGATTTCCTAATGAAAATGATTGCCACATGTTTAATGAACTTACTTCTAGTGATCTTACACTTTCTTTTGTTATAACTTCTTTCCTGCTTTCATTTGTCACTAACTGTTAAACATAACTTTTGAGCCACTACAAGACTTGTGTACTGCCTCTCTATTTTTTTCCTGTTATTTTGACATGGGTTATTAGGTCTGTCACTTAGACAATGAGAAAAATAATAGCTGTTAAATTTATTGTACTTGGAAGTCATTTTTTATATGACTTTCAGCAATGTCTATTAAAAGTCTGACCGATGTCTGTTGGGTAGAAATAATAAATTCTTCATGGGAAAATAATTGAACCATTACAGAGAGAACACAAATATGAAATACATTACCATTAATCTCTTTCTCATTTCCAAAGTTCACAATCGTTTGGGAGATATTTGTTAGAATGATGTATGTGTTTAATTTCATCCAAATTAGCCTAAAGAAGTTTGAAATCCTTACAATACTTTGAGAATTTAATCCTGCAAAAGAGTTGTGATGTAAAATAGAGCCTCATGCTTTATAGAATGAAAATGTTTTTAATTATTTGATTTATATTATTGATGTGGAGCTACCTAATTCCCTTTCGGCTGTATATATCTTCATTATGCCATTGGAAACCCTGAGCACCTTACTTCTCCATCACTTTGGCAATTCCATCAGCTTCCTGTAATGTATATTTCAAGTCAGGCAGCCACTGGAGATCAATGAGTGAAATAACAAGGACTTAGGATTGTAAACCTGTTCCCTTGAGTACTGTTACTACATTTTTTTTCCTGTAACAAGAAGATTATGAATACCACTGCTGTGACTGGATAAGTCAGGCAAATCCTCTATTTCAAGTCTTGGACTAAACAGTTTACACAACGTTTGCATTGTCAAATTCTATGTCCTGCCAATGTTTTGTCTTTTGAACAAAAGCCAGTGTCAAGCCAAGTTAGTACGTTTTCATTATAAGCATCTTCATCTCTCTTTGATTACTCATTGCTTCAGAAAATACAGGTGTCAAAATTCTCAAACACACATTCTTAAGTCTCAGAATTCTCCTTGTGGTCGAGGCAACTAGATGTTGAGAAAAGATGTGTGTCTGTCCTCTTCCATAGTATAGAACTTTGCCTCAAACTATTGAACCAACGAAGTACTATATTTCTTATTCTTTTTTTCCAAGTAGAGTATCCTCACAATTTAAAAAGTAAGCATCAGAACTGTCAATCTTTTATCTTAAGATGGTAAGGTGTGACTTTTCTTCTACATGCTATTTCCTTTGTGTTCACTAAAAATTGATGAAAAAATTGAAAACAACTTACTGAATATATCAGAAATTCCGAAATATTCCATGTCCAAATAAGTGTAAAGTACAGTCTGTAAGACTCTGTCACTCCTGCTAAAGATAAGGAGCACCTGCTTTTAACTATACTTATGGGAGAAATACATTTGTGCTGCATTAAGTAACAAAAAGTTGAGGATTTTCTTTTATTTTTTAAAATTCTGTGTGCAATCCTTCTTTTATTTTTTTAAAGTTTTAATTTAAAGTTCAGTTAGTCAATATACAGTGTTACATTAGTGATTTAACATTTATATACAACACCCAGTGCTCATCACACAAGTGCAGTACTTAGTTCCTATCAACTATTTAACCCATCTCCCACCCACCTCTTTTCTGGTAACCATCAGTTTGTTCCCCTATAGTTAATAGTCTGTTTCTTGATTTGCCTCTCTTTTTTTTCTATGATCATTAATTTTGTTTCTTAAATTCCACATATGAGTGAAATCACACCGTATTTGTAAAAAGTTGGTGATTTTCAATGTCTTATTTAACTTAATCCAGTATTAAGGCTATTACTAGTATGTCGCTATTGTTGTTCTACTCAATACAGACTATGTTGGCGTTATGGTCATTATCTTTGACGATCAAAGTAGAGGAACTTCATTAACGCTTTCCTCTATTTGCTGATATCAGTAAAGCACATCTCATTAAACAGATTCCATTAATGATTCCATTAATATAAAGATCTAATCATTTGGAAAGTTTGGATTGACACTTAATTTTTCAAAAGTTGAAAAATAAAATTTTTCAAAGAAATACTTTACAAAATATTGCAAACTCGCGTGGGTGTATGTTGACCTAACCACAAAAGTAAGATATTTGGAGGATTTTTAACAATATATCATAGAGAATATAGAGGAGCCAGATTTCAACATAGCAGAGACTAGTTTTGAATTTTAATTTATATTATTAACTGAATAATAAGAGCAGGTCACTTTATTTCTGTCTTGTTATTTGAAAAAGAAATATATTAACCGTGCTATCCTATGAAATGTGGTTAAGAAAATTAATAGGGATAATTTATTTAAAATGTTTAGCAAAGTGATTGGCATGTATTAATAGTACAGAAATAATATTATTATATTTTATTATTTTTAATAATAATTTATCTTATACATAGATAATACAATTTAAAGATTATACATTTACCTAAAGTGATCAGCTTAATTCTTAGAAATATTTCATAAGTAGTTCAAATTGCTGTAAGAATTTGGAAGTAGTAAGGTTTATGTCTTTAAACTTCCCGAAGCCAATTTTCCTGAAATGGTTTCCCTCATTATCATTTTACTAAAATTCAACATGCTTGTGAATTTACATTTATCTGTATAGTCCATGTATGAATGCACATCCATATGTATTTTTTGGATTTAATTCCATTAAAAATAATTTCTTTGGAGGAAATGGCAAATATAGAATATACTAAAGTTGATAAAAATATATTATTTGCTGTTATGTGCAACAAGATACAGTAGGAAATTGTTAATTATAATTTTAGGTAATTGATTAATCTTGAAAAGATGGATGAGGAAATGATATTAGAAGTAGAAATTCCTTCGGGAAATATAGTCATATGTAGTAAGTATTAAAGTAAATAAATTGAAATGTGTACTTATGTATATTTAAGTTTATATTTGTCATATTTAATATGCTACTTTAAGAAATAACAGAAATAACCTAAGGAATAAATTTATTGTCATTTAGAAATTAAAAACTATATTGCCATTACAAATATATCTGCAACATTTTCATGAGAAAACTGCTTAGAAGATGTTGTCTCTTTGGACTTAACTAATACATGTCTCCTTGTTCTCACCTTCATTTCCACATCATGTTCTATGAGCAAGGAAAAAACAATGGTTCATAATTTGGAGCTAAATTTTTTTTCCTACCCTTCATCTGTAATGGAAATACTCCCTGTGTTTCAAGAGTGAATACAATTAAATGGAAACAAAAAGAGCAATTTGTTAATCAAACCGTATTTAACATATGAATAATTTTGACACTGATCAATATATTTTCTTCTTGTAGGCACCCATTTAGAAAATTTCTAGTGCTATTTATTGAAAGTAATTTCTTTTCCCTAATAAATTTCCCTTAGAATTTCTATTGAAATACATTGACCATATACGTGTGCGTCTACTTTCTCCCTTTCATTCTTTCATTTAATCTGTACTGAATGTTTTGTATGGCTCAATTTTTCCTGTCTATTGGTTTGTTGGTTATACATTTTTTATTTTTTAATTTTTTTTTACATTTTTTAAAGTTAACTTATTTATTTTTGAGGAAGAGAGAGCGAGAGAGAGTGAGAGAGCAGGGGAGAGGCAAAGAAAGGGAAAGAGAGAGAATCCCAAGCAAACTCCATGTCTGGCACAGAGCCTGACATGGGACTCCAACTGAAGAAACTGTGAGATCATGAACTCAGCTGAAATCGAGTCAGTTGCTCAACCGACTGAGCCACCCAGGTGCCCCTTAATTTATTTTTTTAATGTTTATTTATTAAAAGAGAGAGAGAGAGAGCAAGTGCACACGTGCACGAGCAGGGAAGGAGCAGAGAAAGAGGGAGAGAGAGAATCCCAACCAGGCTCCATGCTGTGGGCACAAAGCCAGAAGGAGGGCTTGATCTCACAAACAGTGAGATCATGACCTGAACCAAAATCGAGTCGAATGCTTAACTGATGGAACCACCCAGGTGCACCTAAACCCTTTTCATTATTTTTAAAGTTTATGTTCATAATGGAAACTAGTATTCTTCACCTACCAGTAAAATTGCAAAGACTTTCTAACATTTTAACTACCTTCTGCTTATCTGACTTGCATACTAGTGTTGCTAAGTATTTGAAATCTGTATATATTTTAAATCCCCTAAGATACCAGTGTTTTATATTTCAGTATTTATTTAGATTTACCCTTGTATTTAGTCTATTTCTCTTAATTCCTTCATCCAAAGTGAGTTTCCTTTTGAGTTTATTTTCTATTTTTCTGAAGAATTTTTTTTATATTTTGCAGTTCTAGCACTATTCTGGTAAAATTCTTTCAGTATTGTTTCATTCTTAAAAGATGCTATCTAGGGACACAAAATTATATTTTTTTAATGTTTTATTTATTTATTTTTGAGACAGAGAGAGACAGAGCATGAGCAGGGGAGAGGCAGAGAGAGGGGGAGACACAGAATCCAAAGGAGGCTCCAGGCTCTGAGCTAACAGCACAGAGCCCCACGCAGAGCTCAAACTCATGGAGTGTGAGATCATGACCTGAGCTGAAGTTGGACACCTAACCGACTGAGCCACCCAGGCGCCCCAGGGACACAAAATTATAAATCGGCATGGATTTTCTTTAAGGTCTTTGAAAATAATATCCCATTGTCTTTTGTTCTGCATTTTTCTGAGACATATTTTTTTCATCTGTTGTCTCTCTTAGAAGGTAACCTCCCCTTTTTCCTTGGCTGCCTCGAGAGTTTGATCTTTACTTTGATATTTTAAAGTTTTATTATTATGTTCCTCAATATGATTTTATTTATATTCCTGTAGTTCATGAGCTTCCTGATTTTAGCTGTATCATTAACATCAGAAAATTCCCAGTCATTAAATTTGTAAATATTTTTCTACCTCAGTCATTCCTTCATAATTTCTTGAATGTCAACAAAAAATATTCTAGATTTTCTCATTTTATTATCTTTGTCTCTTAACAGGATCACATATTGCATTTAGTTGACACATCTAGATATTCTAATTTATTAAAAAACTTGACTTCTGTAGCACTAAGGAGCTCCTGAAATATTTACTCAGCTTTTAAATATCACATTTCTTGGTTTTATTTGTGTTCCTTGGAGTGTCCACTTACTCCTGTGCAGGTAAGTATTGTAGTCAGTTATCATTTTAAGGAGAATTTATACAGGGATCTCAGGATTCACCCCCTTGGTCTCCTATCACAATTTCCTGCCATTCTGATAATTCAAACAAAATATATCTCCTTAGTTTATTATCTTTATTGTGTCAATGTCAATATCATGGTTGTGATATTGAACTATACTCTGCAAGATGTACCATTCCAGGAAATAGGGTGAAGAGTACACAGCTCTTAGACCTTGAATATTTCCACAGTATCATAAGTCAACCAGGAAGCACATGACATATAAGAGTGAGAAAAAGACATACGTTGTAGCAAATGCTGAAATACTCTTACTCCCAATTGATTCTTTTTTCTGAGGCAAAATATTTCCCTAAAATAAGTCTCAATAAAATTTTCCAATAGCTTACTTTGCTTGAAAGAGACTGGCTAGTCTTACAGTCAAACTGAGTTTTCCAGGCTCCTGGTAAACAGTCATGGCCACATGACTGTTTTAAATCCAGTGTGATGAAAGACTTTTTAAAACACATCACATCTAAATCTCTATGCTCTTTTTATTTTTGTATAGGAATAGATGAGTAAAGCCATCTTGGGATGGCCAAGCCACAAATTAGAAGGGTCTAGTGCTTTGTGAATTACAATGCATAATGGATGAATTTATGATTTAAAAAAAAAATTAAATGTTTATTTATTTTTGAGAGAGACAGAGACAGAGCACAAGTGGGGGAGGGACTAAGAGAGATGGAGATACAGAATCTGAAGCAGGTTGCAGGCTCTGAGCTGTCAGCACAGGGCCCAACGTGGGGCTCGAACTCCTGAACTGAGAGATCATGACCTGAGCCAAACTCGGATGCTTAAATGACTGAGTCAGACAGGTGCCCCTTGAATTTATGATTCTTGATGAATCACCAATCATAGGAATGCTGGCTTTTTATCAGAAGCACTGTTTTAGAGTTTACAACAGAAAATAATAAAAATCTAGTATTCTATTTTGTTGGAAAAAACATAACTTTCTATTGGTAGGTAACATTTAGCATTATCATAACTATTATTCTGGGCCCTATATAATTACTATTATAAAGTCATTATTTTGTCTTTTTTTAAATGAGTTAATTAGTTCAAATAGAAACTGTCTTTGATATTATTGGGTTATCCATGATGAGCTAATATACAGTGTAATGTGAGAAAAAAGGAAGTCTGGGTAAAGAAGTTTGAAATGCTATACATTTGGTTATAGACCACATAGGTATGTTGAAGGCTAAGTATGGCTAAATTGTTGAAATATGCTGTAACAAACTAAAATGAAGGGGCTTCTGGGCGGCCCACTTGGCTACACCTCTGACTCTTGGTTTTGGTTCGGGTCATGATCTCACTTTTTATGGGTTCCAACCCCGTGTTGGGCTCCGTGCTGACAGCATAGAGCCTACGTGGGATTCTCTCCCTCTCTCTGCTGTTCCCTCCTCTCTCTCTAAAAATAAATAAATAAACTTAAAAAAAATAAAAACAATTTATGCACAGGAGAAGAAAGTTCTTGCACAGGCTTAACTAAAAATACAAGAATATTTGGTAAATATTTATAATATATTAATAAATAAGCTATTAGAAAATTCCAATTGAATCTGGAAACTGCTTTAAAATAAGTTAAGGGAGGAACTGTCTTCTCCCTCGAAACTGAATGCTTTATATTTACAGAAAATATATATATATATATTTTTCTATATATACAGAAAAACTGATGCTTTATATTTACCACATGTTAAAAAACACAAAACAAAAGAAAGACTGAAAGGCAGCAACTCAAAAATTAATGGTAACTTAATAGCATAGTTTCACTAAATTATGTGGTCATTTTTCTAAACTGTTCATCTTCCAATTCATGTAATAATTTTGTCTACTGTCATTTTATTAGGAATGTATTTGTGAGCACTGTGTATGTATTTTCTTCTCTGTAATATCTACAGGAAATGGGGATCATAGCTAGGTGTATTTATATACAGCTCTAATACTTCCCTAAGGATGATTTACATTGATTTTTGGATAAATGAAATGAATAGTTCTCACCCATAATGAAATGAATAGTTCTGTTTCTGATTTCCCCAATTCTGAAGAGAAGAGGAGTGACACTGCCTATAAATTATCAAATGCATTTCATGGAAACTGGAAGAAATAGCAATAAGTTAAAGAATAAAACTGAAAACACCTAATTGATATGTTCAAAATCCAAAACACTTGTCTGATACTTGAGCTTCTTCAAATACTGAAACAGAATAATATATTGCAACCAGGCAGTGTAAAATTAATATATATTTTAGCGCTTCACAGTGTTTATGTTAATTCATGTTATTTTCTCTTTTAATGGAGTTATACAATGGCAGAAACAATCATATCGTCATCATCATCATCACCATCATCCTTAAAAAAAAAAATAAAAGAATCTGAAATGATAACACTACATTTCAGAGAACACCTTTGCCTATATGTCTCCAAAGAAAAATAATTCAGAAAACTTTGGAGGAGGAAGTTGAGTTGTAGGTGTTACTTTCTGAAGGTCACTGTGGTTAGAGCCCTTGAAGGAGGACATCCAGCAGGTTCCTTTGTCCTCTCCTTTCCTGCTGTGCATTGAGCTCTTTCCAAACTTGGTCACTGCTAACCAACTGCAAGCCTGGGCTGCCTTCAGATGTTTGGATGCAAATTCATAGAAACATCCGTGACAAGGGACAACAGACTTACATAGGCCTCTCTTCAGGCCCATGCAAAATCCAGACACGGCTGGCTTCCAGAAATCTCTGCTCCAGAGGGTTTTTCTCTAATTCCTCCCTTTTGGTGTCTTTATTATCTAAGCTTCTCCCACAAATGTGTAAAATCTTAGTCCCTTGAAAACTTTTCTTATTTAAAAATACATTTATATATATTGGTATCTCTTCTCTTGACTGA
Source organism: Panthera onca (assembly GCF_046562875.1). NCBI lineage: Eukaryota > Metazoa > Chordata > Mammalia > Carnivora > Felidae > Panthera > Panthera onca. The sequence continues at coordinate 98,029,832 of NC_138342.1, forward strand.
TCCCAACTGACTTAGAGGATTATATTTTATGAGTGTCATATTCTACCCTCATATCATAAGGCAAAATTATGGCTTTTTTCCTTCAAATGTTGCTTTGGGGTATTTTTTGAAAGCAGCTGTAACTTTGCTGTCAATACTGACAAAGTACAGGAATGGGTAAGGATAATATTCTCCAAATATTTAGCTTTCATTGACGTCAAACTATTCAAATTAGAGAAAGAAAGAAATAATGCCATAAATAATAAAAGTTTTTAATCCAAATGTTTTTAGAAAAATATTTTTAAAAGAACTGTAATGTTTGCACTTCATACTTTGCAGCATATTTCATTTTGGCTAATATTCAATAAATTCACCTTCTCTACAAACAGCAAGACCTGTCAAAAGGAGACCTCATGTAGGAATAACATATGGCAGGATTCACCAAGTTTGTTTCAAAATTAGATACAACCAGAATGAAATGTAAAAATAATAATTAACATCTTGCTATCTTTATGAATCAAAATGAAACTTAATGCACAAGTACATTATTAAGATAGCATAATTTATTTTCTTTCATAGGCATTTGTAAACCTATGTATGATATATAAGGGAGAAGATGACTTTAATGAAATAGCTTTAAAAACACTTCAAATTTGGGGGTGCCTGGGTAGCTTAGTTGGTTAAGCCTCTGCCTTCGGCTCCAGTCATGGTCTAAAGTTTCCTGGGTTCGAGCCCCACATCCGGCTTTCTGCTGTCAGCGCAGAGTGCCCTTAAGATCCTGTGTCTCCCTCTCTCTCTGCCCCTGTCTTGTTCTCTCTCTCTCTCTCTCAAAAATAAATAAGCATTTAAAAAAAAATTAGAGAAACACTTCAAGTTTGTAGAGAAAATCTTTGCCCATCACTCCCTTTTTAAATTATTTCCTGGGATTTTTAATTATTTTTGTGACCATCAAATTTATAAAGATGATATATTACTCACTCTATAAGTTCTGACACAGGAAGGAATGAAAATTCTTTAGAATGATATAAACTGACTGGCACAGATATGCACACACGTATACATGTTTTTCAAAACTTTAAGAAACTAGGCTAGAGTAAGGGAAAATGACGTGAATATTTAAAATTCAAAGGCATAAAAGATGCTTCAGTATTTAACACTTGTCACAGCATATTTGGAAACTTAGGGTAGATAGGTCACCAATTAGATATAATCCTACATACATATTGTCTTTGTTTCTACTAAAAAGGCGGGCTATTAGAGGCTATATTTTTTCCTGTTCTGCTCTGTCTCATAGTGCTCTATAATACTGAACCCTGAATTCATCACTTAGCTGCTAACATTCCCAGAACCTGCAACATGGTGGAAAATGGGGCCACCATTCTATCATAAATAAATCTGGCTACACTCTTAGTGTCTACACAAATGGTCTTATATCCATCTTGACTTTCAATAAACTTGGATTTCCTTCAAAGCTACTTTTTTTTTAATTTAATATTTTAAAATTTACATCCAAATTAGTTAGCATATAGTGCAACAATGATTTCAGGACTAGATTCCTTAGAGCCCCTTACCCTTTTAGCCCATCCCCCCTCCCACAACCCCTCCAGTAACCCTCCGTTTGTTCTCCATATTTAAGAGTCTCTTATGTTTTGTCCCCCTCCCTGTTTTTATATTATTTTTGTTTCTCTTCTCTTATGTTGATGTGTTTTGTCTCTTAAAGTCCTCATACGAGTGGCTAACATTAACAACTCAGGCAACAACAGATGTTGGCGAGGATGCGGAGAAAGAGGATCTCTTTTGCATTGCTGGTGGGAATGGAAACTGGTGCAGCCACTCTGGAAAACAGTATGGACGTTCCTCAAAAAACTAAAAATAGAACTACCCTATGACCCAGCAATTGCACTACTAGGCATTTATCCAAAGCTACTTCTTTTGTAACCTTCACTGTGCCTTAAAACATCCTCAAACAATATTGGTGTTTTACTCTAAGGTGTGAGGACACACCTCTTCTAAGGTGTTTAGAAACATAAACATCTATTCTCTCATCTTAAAAATGAGGAGGTTAATATTAGCTAATCCATACGGTTGTTATGAGCACTAACAAAGTCAAAATAGAATATCTTTTTAAATTGCCTGGCTAAATACTTTTAATATTCATTACTAGTTATCAGATGAGTACTCATGAATTTTAATAACGATTAATTCCAATAATTTTATTCTCACAACTAAAAAGAAAATATTCTTATAAAAGCCCATTATATGCATAATGCAAAATTGTAAATGTGAACTAACATATTACATATGTGATGGGCAAATGCAATTAATAAGTTAATGTAATTAAAAACTGAATTTGTAGAAATGGGTGAGGCTTTATTTCACACTCTTTTAATTTAACCATGTAGTTAAGTACCTAATGACATAGCAGAGACTTCTGCCCAATTAGAGAAAATAGAAGAAATGTGCACTGGAGTTAACCTAAATATTATTTGATCAGAAAAAAATGCTGAACTTGTCAGAGAGCACTCCTGTTTTAAATGGTTAGTTTTCTTATTTTTATAAACAACTGTGTATTATTATTGATGATTAATTTACCTTTAAAGATTTCAACATAAAATATTATAAAAATAAGGCAATCTGTTGAAATTTTAGGACTTAAGACATACATGACCAAGTCAGATATAATAATAAATAAATAATAATGCTAGAAAATATACTGGTGTGTGCTTTTTTTAAATGCTTATTTATTTTTGAGAGAGAGAGAGAGATAGTGGGCAGGGAAGGGGCAGAGAGAGAGGGAGACACAGAATCCAAAGCAGGCTCTAGGTTCTGAGTGGTCCGCACAGAGCCCGACACAGGGCTCAAACTCACAAACCATCAGATAATGACCTGAGCGGAGGGCAGATGCTTAACCTGTTGAGCCACCCACGCACACTTGGTGTGTGCTTTTTAATACCCAGTTTCTAACTTGCAGTTCTCCTCTCCCCTCTGAAATTCCATCTGATTCCCAAACTTCAGATCACACTTCTTTTAGTGTCTTACCTATCCTAATATCATGCAGAAGAAATTCTGTTCTTTTTTAAAAAACTTTTATTTACTTATTTTTTAAAGTTTATTTATTTATTTTGGAGAGAGAGCAGGCATGCAGGGGGGAGGGGACAGAGAGAGAGAGAGAGAGAGAGAAGAAAAGGAATCCCCATGGAAGCCAACATGGGGCTGATCCCCAAACCCCTGGGATCATGATCTAAGCCAAAATCAAGATTTGGACGCTTAACTGACTCAGCCACCCAGGTGCCCCAGAAATTCTGTTCTTAAATTATGCTTATTTGTTTGTTTGTTTTTAGAGAGAGAGAGTGCAAGGAGGAGAGTCAGAGGGAGATAGACGGAGAATCTGAAGCAGGTGCCAAGCTCAGTGTGGAACCCAATGCGGGCCTTATTTCCACAACCCTGGGATCATGACCTGAGCCAAAATCAAGAGACTGATGCACATCAGACTGTGCAACCAATGCACCCCTTAAATTATGTTAAGCTAGATCCTTGATTATTGCTGACAGTCTAATCCTTGAATTTTTAATCTCACCTAGAAAGCACATTCTTTTTATCCATGTTACAGGATCCATGTTTCAATAGAGCCCCAGTAAGATTGGGAGCCTGCATCTATCTTGTCTTTCTCTCACACAAAGTTTGAAATTATTATTTATGACCCTCAGCTGAGTTGCTAGAAAATTCTGCCTGCTAACATATATCTCTGATCAGATTGCTACATATGCAACCTGAATGGCTGTCATCACACAGCATTGGCCTATCATGAAACTTATTGTTATGGGTTGAATTGTGCCCTAAAAACAAATATTTTGAGGTTATAGCCCCCAGTACTTGTGAATGTGACCCTGTTGGGAAATAAGGTCTTTATAGATATAATCATGTTAAGATGATGTCATTAGGGTAGGTTTTAAAACCCAATGTGACTTCTGTCCTTAAAAGTAAAGGGAAATTTAGACACAGAGACACCTAGAATAACATGATGCTCCAAAGAGACAGAGATTGGAATGATGCAGTTGCAAGCCAAGGAACACCGGGATTGACAGCTGGCATTGGGAGCAAGTATGAGGTAAGAGGGAATTTTATCCAGAGTCTCCAAGGTTGCAGATCCATGTCCACAATTTGAGTTTAGACTCTATCCCCCAGAATGGTGAAAGAATACATTGTTGTTTTAAGCTACCAGTTGGTTGTAATTTGTTATGGCAGTCCTAGGAAATGAATATGTTTATCTTACAATTACTTATACCAATATATAACCACAAATAACAGCATATTCTGATTCAGATAAGAATTGTATCTTGCAAGAATGGTAACAAAAAGTAATGCTCAGCCATTCAAATTGGAAAGGAAGAAATAACTGTCATTATCTGCAGATGACATGATTTTGTATGTAGAAAACCCAAAGCACTCCATCAATAAACAGAATAAATTAAGAGTGTAAGATACAAAATCAATACACAAAAGTCTGTTGTGTTTCTATGAACTAATAACAAACTACCAGAAAGAGAAATTAAGAAAAAAATGCCATTTTCAATTGCATGAAAAGATTAAATTACCTAGGAATAAATTTAACCAAGTGAGTGCAGGACCTGTACATTAAAAACTATATTAATGAAAGAGATTGAAAAAGACATAAATAGATAAAAAGATATGTGCTCATGGATGGAAGAATCAATATTGTTAAAATATTTATACCACCCAAAGCAATCTACAGATTCAGTTCAATCCTTATCAAAATTCTGATAGCAGTTTTCAAATAAATAAATAAATAATACAATTTGTAGGGAACCCCACAGAACTCAAAATAAAGCAATCTTGGGAAAGAAGAACAAAGCTGGAGGTTTCATGCTTCCTGATTTCAAACTATATTACAAATTACAGTAATTAAAACAGTATGGTATGGCATAAAAACTGACACATAGATTAATGGAACAGACTAGACAGACTATAAAGAAACCCACACTTACACGATCAATTATATTAATTTATGACAAAGGAGAAAACAATATACATTAGGAAAAAACAGGTTCTCCAATAAATGGTGTTGGAAAGACTAGACAAGTACACAAAATGAGCAAAACTGGATCACTATATATACCAAACACAAAAATTAACTTATGAATTAAATATTTGAAAAAAGATCTGAAACCGTAACACTCCTAGAAGAAAACATAGATGGTAAGCAACTTGACATAGGTCTTGGTGATAATTTTTTTAATCTGACATAAATGCAAAAGCAACAAAAGGAAAAATAAATAAATGGGACTACATCAGACTAAAAAGCTTTTGCATACTAAAGAAAACCATCAACAAAATGAAAAGGTAACCTACTGATTTTTGCAAATCACATATCTAGTATATCATATATTTGCAAATCATATATCTAGTAAGGGGTTAATACCCCAAATATATAAAGAACTCATACAACCCAATAGCAAAATAAACCCCCTAACAATATGAACTGAACAGATAGTTTTTCCAAAGAAGATGTACTGATGACCAACAAGTATATGAAGAGATGCTCAACATAACTAATCATCAGGTAAATGCAAATCAAAGCCACAAGGAGATACCAGCTCACACCTAATAGAATGGCTATTAGCAAAGAGGGGAATTAAGTGTTGGTGAGGATGTGGAGAAAAGGGAATACTTATGCATGGCTGGTGTAAATGTAAATTGGTATACCCTCTATGGAAAACAGTATGACCTCAGGAAATGAAAAATAGAACTGCAATCTAATTCGCCAATTCCACTTATGGGGATTTATCCAAGAAAACAAAAACACGAACTCAAAAAGCTATATGCACTTCCATTTTCACTGCAGCATTATTTACAATAGCCAAGACATGAAAACAACCAAAGTGTCAATCAATGGATGAGTGGATAAAAAATGTGATGTGTCTATACACACACACACACACACACACACACACACACACACTGGATATTATTCAGTCACAAAAAGAATGAAATCTTGCCATTTGCAACATTGATGTACCTTGAGAGCATTATGCTATATGAAATAAGCCAGAGAGAAAAACAAATACTGTATGAATATAGAATCTAAAACATATTAAAACAAAATAATGTATTTAAAAATTGTTTAAAATAAAAACAAAACAAACAAAACCCCAAGCTTACTGATACAGAGAATAGATTGTTAGTTGCCAGAATGAGGGTTGGGAAAAATGCGTAAAAGGGGTCAAAAAATAAAATGAAAAAAATAAAGGTAAAAAAATGATGGTCACGTGTATCTTATTTTGTAATATCAAATATTAAATAGGCTCATTATTCCATCAAATTGTATGGCAATATAGTTAGTTGTGAGAAAGAACTCATTTGGGAGGAAGACAAACTGACTTTTTAAAAATGTTATTTATTTATTTTTGAGAGAGAGAGAGAGAGAGAGAGAGAGAGAGAGAGCGTGAGCAGGATAGGGACAGAGAAAGAGAGGGAGAGACCATCCCACGGGGTTTGTATCCACGGACCATGAGATCATGACCTGAGCTGAAATCAAGAGTTGGACACTTGACTGAGCCACCCAGATGCCCAATTACAAACTGACTTTTAAAAATAATTTACTTTTGGACACATGCACACCAATATTTATCGCAGCATTATCGAAAATAGCCAAATTATGGAAAGAGCCCAAATGTCTATTGACTGATGAGTGGATAAACAAAATGTGGTGTATGTTTATATATATATAACATATAATACATATATAATAAAATATTAATCAGCCATCAAAAAGAATTAAATCTTGCCATTTGCAATGACATGGATGGAGCTAGGGTGTATTGTGGTAAGTGAAACAAGTCAGTCAGAGAAAGAAAAATATCATATAATTTCACTCATGGAATTTAAGACATTTAAGAAACAGATGAATATAGGGGAAAGGGAAAAAAAGAGGAGACAACCATAAGAGACTCTTTTTTTTAATGTTTGTTTATTTTTGAGAGAGCGAGAGAGAGCAGGGAAGGGCAAAGAGAGAGGAAGATACAGAATCTGAAGCAGGACCCAGGCTCCAAGCTGTCAGCACAGAGCCTGACAGGGTGCTTGATCTTATGGACCCCAAGATCATGACCTGAGCCAAAGTCTGATGCTTAAGTGACTGAACCATCCATGTGCCCTCTGGAGACTCTTAACTATAGAGAACAAGCTGAGGGCTGATTGAGGGAGGTGGGCGGGTGATGAGCTAAATGGGTGATGGGTATTAAGGAGGACACTTGTTCAAGGAACACTGGATGTTATATGTAAGTTATGAGTCACTAAATACTACTCCGGACACCAAAATTACTCTATATGTTAATTAACTAGAATTTAAATAAAAACTGGAAACAAACAAATAAAAATAATCTCCGTTGCATAACCAGAATCATTTTATCTGTACTCATTTAAAAAATGTATTAGTTCAACATAAAACCTACAAACTGATATAGTAGAAACTTAAACTTTTTTTTGTTGGCATTGGTACCTTTCACATACATTTTTCTAAACTTTTTCTCACAAGTATGGTCCTAAATTTTTCCTTGAAAGAGTGCAGTTCTTATTGGTTCATTTTATAACATTGTCAAGAATTATTTGATGGTAAATACTCAGAAAAGCAATAACTCTGGGATGAGCTAAGGAAATGAATATAGGAAAGCTTTCAGTTCTCCTGTTCTTGTAGGCTATCACAGAACCTACTTTAGTGCCTATATAGTAATCGAGCTACTAGAAGGAATACCAATGATGTCTGTGACAAAAGTGACATTCATGGATTGATGCATTCTGTATAAAGGGATTTGTGAGAAAGGTATGTTAAGAATATTAAACCATTTTTCTTGTCAAAAATAAATTCAGCACATTCTTTGCCCTTGCGGACATTTTGCAAACTTCAGTTTTCAGGACATAAATCTTTTATTGTCCTGCATTAAAAACAAACAAAAAACACTTTTTAAAAATCTTGAAAACAATTCCAATAAACGTAGGTATTACACAGGGTAAAATAGAGATTAGTAATTGATTTCCTATGAAACCACATCACCCACACCACCCAATTAAGGTCCAAACTCTTACTTTTAGATGCATCCTACAGTTCCTGTAGGATTTAACCAAAAGCTGGAACAGCTCCATGTCACTTAATTTCAGGATGACACTGCCAAAAATAAACTAATTTGAACATCAGAAAATGGTTTGCATAATTTGCAAACAGAACTGTTACCATTACCTTAACAGATGTTCACCCAGTATACGAATAAATAAATATGAACATATCTCTATTTTCACTTTAGTATTGTAGAGAAAACAAGCAAGCTGACCATGGTCCATGTTAATGATGATTTCACACACAAAAATTCAGCCTATTTTCTTTGATTTTATGATAAAAGGTAAATAGAAACAGAGCATTTATGACAGTGTTTCCCCTACCAGTATGTTAGAATATGTCATCCCTTCTTTAGATGACTCATCACTCTACAAGTGTATTAATCACTATTCTTTTTTTAAAGCTTTTAATTCCAGTTAGTTAATATACAGTGTTACATCAGTTTCAGGTATACAGTATAATTATTCCACAATTCCATACATCAGACAGTGTTCATCACAATTGCACTCCTTAATTGCCATCACCTATCTAATCCATGCCCTCACCCACCTCCCCTCTGGTAACCTTCAGTTTGTCCTCTAAAATTAAGAGTCTGTTTCCTGACTTGTCTCTCTCTCCCCCCCTCCCCTCGCTGAGTTTTTTGGTTTCTTAAATTGCACATAAGTGAAATCATATGGTATTTTCTTTCTCTGACTGACTTATTTCACTTAGCATTATACTCACTAGCTCCATTTATGTCATTGCAAATGGAAAGATTTCTTTCTTTTCTATAGCTGAATAATATTCACATATATACATACATAATATTTATAACACATTTGTACATATATATACATATACATACACATACACATATTCACACAAACACCCCCCCACATCTTCTTTATCCACTCATCAATAGATGGACACTTGAGCTGCTTCCATAATTTGGCTACTGTAAATAATAATAATGAAAATAGGGGTGAATATATCCCTTGAATTAGTGTTCTTGTATTCTTTGGGTATGTACCTACTAGTGGAATTCCTGAATCATATGGTAGTTCTATTTTCATTTTTTTGAGGAATTCCCATGCTGTTTCGCACAATGGCTGCACCAGTTTGCATTTCGGCCAACTGTACAAGAGGGCTTCTTATACTCCACATCCTCACCAACACCTGTTGTTTCTTATGTTATTGATTTTACCATTCTGACAGGTGTGAGGTAATATCTTACTGTACTTTTGATTTGCATTTCCCTGATGATAAGTGATGCTGAATATCTCTTCCTGTGTCTGTTAGCCATCTAGATGCCTTTTTTGGAGAAATGTCTGTTCAAGTTCTGACCAATTTTATTATTATTATTTTTTAATTTTTTTAACGTTTATTTATTTTTCAGACAGAGAGAGACAGAGCATGAATGGGGGAGGGCTTCTGACCAATTTTAATTGAATTATTTGTTCTTTTGGTGTTGTATAAATTCTTCATATATTTTGGATACTATCCCTTTATTGGATATGTCATTTGCAAAGATCTTCTCCCATTTTGTAGATTGCCTTTTTAATAAAAGTTTATGTATTTTGAGAGAGAGACAGAGAAAGCATGAGTGGGGGAGGGTCAGAGAGAGCAAGATAGAAAATCCCAGGCAGGCTCTGCACTGTCAGCACAGAGCCTGATGCCAGGTTCAAACCCATGAACTGAAAGATCATGACCTGAGCCAAAGTTGGATGCTTAACTGACTGAGCCACCCAGGAGCCCCTGTAGATTGCCTTTTAGTTTTATTGATTGTGAAGAAGTTTTGTTTTGACGTAGTCCCAATAGTTTTGCTTTTGTTTCCCTTGTCTCAGGAGACATATCTAGAAAGAAGTTGCTATTTTTGATGTCAAAGAGGTTACTGCCTGTGTTCTCTTTTAGAATCTTTTTGGTGTTGGAACTCACATTTAGGTCCATACTCTATCTTGAATTTATGTTTGTGTGTGGTGTGATAAAGGGGTCCAGTTTCTTTCTTTGCCTGTAGCTGTCCAGTTTCCCAACATCATTTGTTGAAGAGACTGTCTTTTTCCCATGGGATATTCTTTCCTGCCTTGTAAAGATTAATTGACCATAGAGTTGTGAGTTTATTTATGGATTTTCTATTCTATTACATTGATCTATGTGTCTATTTTTGTGTCAGGGCCATACTGTTTTAATTACTACAGCTTTATAATATAATTTGAACTCCAGAATTATGATGCCTCCAGCTTAACTTTTTCTTTTCAAGATTGCTTTAGCTATTTGTAGTTTCATACAAATTTTAGAATTGTTTGTTCTAGTTCTGTGAAAAATGCTGTTGGTAATTTGATAGGTATGGCATTACATGTGTAGACTGATTTGGGTAGTATAGACATTTTAACAATATTTGTCCAATCCATGACCATGGAATGTGTATTTCTTTGTATCATCTTCATCTTCTTTCATCATTGTTGTAGAGTTTTCAGAGTACAGGTATTTAACCTCTTTGGTTAGGTTTATTCCTAGGTCTCTTATTGTTTTTTGGTGCAGTTGTATCAGTACTCACTTTTCATTCAAACAATGGAAAATTGGATTTTACACTCACAACCAAATAAAGCTGTCATAGTCTAGCCTCAATTGTATGATTGGATATCTGGAATTGTTTTGAGGTGACATCACAGTACCTATGTTTTGCAGACTGACAAGCTCAGTAAAAGTGACATCAGTTGCACATTCTGGAATGTTTTGGTAGTTGCTTGAATTGTAAATTAGGCAGGTCATAATGGCAAGGAGCAAAGACACAGTAAACTGGATGAGTGTGGAAAATAATGCAAAACTCATGCACTATAGGTGTTGTAATTAAATGTCAAAACCAGAATTTTAATTTCAGTTTTGGAAAGTTGTATCAAGCATAATATTAACTTGCACTTTCTACTTTCATATGAGTTTTATAAGATGTAATTAGATGTCCATTCAGTATACAAAATTTTTCTTCCTCCCCAAATTTGTGTTGTTTTCATTTCATCAACTTGTGATGTGTGTTTGTGTGTTCATGTGTGGCTATATATGTATCTCATGTTGGTCATAAAAAATGAAAGGAAACAGGGGCGCCTGGGTGGCTCAGTCGGTTAAGCATCCGACTTCAGCTCAGGTCACGATCTCGCGATCTGTGAGTTCGAGCCCTGCGTCAGGCTCTGGGCTGATGGCTCAGAGCCTGGAGCCTGCTTCGGATTCTGTGTCTCCCTCTCTCTCTGCCCCTCCCCCGTTCATGCTCTGTCTCTCTCTGTCCCAAAAATAAATAAACGTTAAAAAAAATTAAAAAAAAATTTAAAACAATGAAAGGAAACATACCAACAATTAATTTCATCCTGTTAATCAAGACATCAAAATGATTTAATGATTTAGGCCTATGTTAAGTATTTATTATGGTTTCTTTTCTTTAAATCTAAACGTTTAGAATAGTGGGCTAAATAGAGAATTGTGCTACCTACTGTAAGGTTGTTCTTTCTTTCTTTCTTTCTTTGTACTTAATTGGAAAGTTCTCAAATGTTTAATAATACTCTGTGATGAGCTGGGCTTAATGGCTGGATAATTCCATACTCCGTCACCTGTTAAGTCCATCTAGAGTTAATCAATGTAAAATCTCTCTAATACAAAAATAAAATATAATTTAATCTTAACTCCACATTCCCCTCCTGACACTTTCATTATAGTATAATACAGAAATTGTAATTTGCCTATAAGACATTTCTACTTATATATGTATTAACAATTCAGCAAAACACAATCTGCATTTATCACCAACTTTAATAAATATATATAATAAAATATAATAATACATATTATATAAGTATATTCCTACTAAGTTATGTCTTTGCTGTTTACTAATATAGACCAATGAAGATTATTTATATCTTCATTAGACTTTTCAGTAGCTACTTGTACCTGTGTTTGTGTGAAACATTTTTCACTCCCTTACTGATGCCAATTACCTAAGGCAAATTCCAACTCTTTGGTATCCTACTGTATTTTAAATGTCCTGTAAATAATAAAAAGCAAGTAAGTCTCATTATTTTCATCCTAATTATAGTCATAATAGGCCAAATTTCATCAATTTATGGCCCATTTTGGGAATATAGCCTTACTTTGAATATAATTTCTGCATTTTAGCTACACTAAAGTTGAGTAGTATTCTAAATTAGCTAGCTTAAATTAAGGTTAGCTTAATCATGTAAGTAAAAATTATGGGCCTCTGAAATATTTTGTCAGATATTTTACATGTTCATTTAAAAATGTATTACTTGAACTTTAAAAAAAAATAATCAGTGGATTGGTTTATCACTAAGATATTTTAAAAAACGTAAGCAGCCTTGTTATATTCAGAACGCAATCTTAATGAGGCAAACTGAGCACGTTCTTCATCTGAGAGTCCAAGTAGAGTTCACTAACCACCCACTTCGTTAAGTTTGATGTGTCATCAATATGGGAAGTAGGAGGCTGGATGTAAAATAAATGTGAAGTGAAAATTGCCAAGTGAAGTCAATCTCATGTTTAACGCAAGGCTGTATTTCTTACTTTGCTTATCTTTTGTGATAAAGTGTTTGCACAAGGTTAAATTATCAGTAAGAGTTAATTGAATCTACTGATTATAGTACATTTGCACATTTCAGACTAATTTAATTCAAATAAAAATTGTTAATGCTCTTGCAAACACACAGATAATCAAAGAAAATATTTTTGAAAAGAATAAAAAATGAACATACCATTAACCATTTGAAATGAAAATTTAACTGGTCATTTCCTAATAGAAATCAGCTGTGGATGACATTAACCATGCCAATCTTATTAATAATTCTCAAATGTAGTTCAAACTTCTCAAATACAAGAACTATTACACATAAATAAATGAAGAATTGCTATGAGATAGCTATATTTTAATCTTCTGTTTCTTCAAATGTCACAGCAGTCATTCCAAAGTAAAAAACCAACCAAGAGTCAGCTGGTTAAATAATTAAAACAAACTTACAAAACCAAACATGACCAGAAGTTTAGATATCTACTATGTACAAATATGTCCTTTAATTATCTATATTTTCTTACTTATTACTCTTAAATTTCTTACATTTTTTAATGAGAGGAAATTAGCTCAAATAGATCAAATCTCTTGATCAAAATAAAAAATGTAAAATTATTTCTCACCTTATTATATTGATAAATATTATAACATTAAAAATTAGCAACATATAATATTGTTATCATGAAAACAACTATAGTAACTATTCTATAAGTTGGATTTCATACATTATCACATTAATTCTCAAAAAATTCTACTTATACCCTTTTACAAATGAGAAATCTATGAATTAGACTCTTTAGAATATTTTTTTTTAATTTTCTTAATTAATAAATCTGAAACCTGGACTCTAATCTTTTTACTTCAAATCTCCTATTCTTTCCTCTGCTTCTCAGTCAAAATAGTTTACTAAATGACAAAGTTCAATGCTAAGTAGGTAAAGTCTAAAATATGAGTCCTTAAGGTTTTTTTTTCTAAGTGATACATTAAATTAAGACATTTACTATTATGCAGGTGATGGCCATGTTTGAGCTTGGAAAATATTAATAGAATAAGTAGAAAATATGTAGATCTTATACTCCATAAGAAGGTAATGAAGGATTGTCCCAGAATTACTTCAGAATATTAGAATAATATTGCCAGTATATCTGGGTTACTCAGTAGAAACATTATTCTCTATACTTTAATGTCAGCTTGTTTGACATTCCTACAAATCTGCAAATATAAAGGGCAACAGGCCCACCAATCTTTTAATTGGGCAGATATTTCACTCTGGGATAGCTGCCAAGAATCTCAACTATCACATGAATCCCTGTGAGACTATTTGAAGGCCAACATGACACCATATTCATATCCTTGTATCTTTATCCGATTTAAAACTTTGCATGCTTTGTAGCTGATTGAAGAGTGAGCCCAAGGAAAGCAGCATCAAACAAAGGGCAAATCATTATTTTCATCAACTTTCAATCTTGGAACAGACTATCCTAATGCCCTGACTTACCAGAAACTATGGGGTACAGCTAAAGTATGTTTAGAGAAATATCCAGAAATTAACTAAATATATTTATGAAAAAGATGGTGAAAATAAACTTAATAATTACCCAGTTCAAAATTTAAGTAGGGAATAGAGCATTAATTTAAGAGAAAATAGAAGAATGTATATAAATATACAAAAATGAAGTAGAAAACAAAATTGATGAAATGACTGAATGAATGAAAGAGCTGACTCTTTTCATATAAAACAATAGAAAAATCAACACTTAGCTAATGTAGTTAAGAAAAAATTCAAGTAATTTAAAAAAGAAATTAAAATGAAATAATATTCATAAACTATAATGAAATCAAAAGTATAAAATAATTTTCTTAATCCAATCTGAGTAAACATGAAAACATAGGTGAATTACAAGCAAATTGTGGATTTTAAAAATTAATCTCAAAGTATAAGTAACCAAAAAATTAAAATAGATCAAGATTTCTCAATGGCTGCACATTAGAACTTTTGGGGGAATTTTTGTTTTACAAATATCAGTGGCCAAATTATAATTATAATAAAGTCAGAATCTCTGTAGCATAGAACATATTCTTCAGTGGTAATGCTCCTCAAGTGACTGCTTTGTACATCTTTGATTAAAAGAAAACAGGAGGTGAATCATATGAGGAAGCTAAAAAGAAATGAGGAAAGATTAAACCACAGAAATCATCGTCACATTGTTAACCATGAGAGAGAGAGAAAGAGAAAGAACCATAGTCGATACTTGTGTCCTTAGTCAATGTTTTAGAATCTATGTGGTTGTCAACAACAACAAAAAAAATCGAAAGCACTGCAAACAGCTGAATTGCTAAGCCATAGTTTAGGAAGAATTTAAAATGATCTTCCACCCAAACACACAAAGACATACACAGATGGACATTTTTTAAAAGAGAGGAAAATGATGCTCTTATAGAAATATAAGGTATAGTTTACACATAATGTGTTACACAAATATGTTTAAGTCTTAGATCCAAAAAGAAGGGAACTGAACAAGTAAAAGATAACAATTTAAAGATGGAATACAGGATAATATTTGAGAAAGAAAACAAAAAACGTGTATAGACTAAATATGCAAACTGCTCTCTGCTCCCTCCGCCCAAAATAATAAGCAATAAGACATACTCCAGTAAATTCAATGCACCTCATAGAGAAAAGGCAGAATATGACATCCATGTTATAAAAGTCAACCTAAAAAGAAGGAAATTAATTCTCCTGAGGCTTCTCCAAATTCTTATGTTGCACTTTTTAAAGAAAGCATATACTATGAAGTATTCAAGTAAAGAAGGGTGAACCAATATTTTCACAAGCAAACTGTCATTGAAACGTAAAGTGAACAGAGCCAAACACTTAAAATATTTTAAAAACTTGGAGTGCACAATCACCAGGATTTTTCTTGGAGAATCTTTTAGAGTACTGTATCAGATGAGATACTGTCTGCTCCATTTCATTTGTTTGAACAATAAGGATATTTATCATCAAGTCAGATTTCACAGTGTTTTCTACCCTGTCACCCTGTCTATGTCAGCTCTGTCCTTTGGTAAATAGCTGCAGTATCTCCAGGCACTATATCAGAACAAGACAATGTTGAGACTCAGAAATTCTAAGATTACTCTTACTCCTAACTGTTCACTAAGGTGGAATAGTTTCATGGTGGCCTCACAGCACAAGATCTCTCTTTACTCTCTGGCCAGAATTAGGTGATATTCACACATGTAAAATGTCAGTTGCCAAAAATGTAGTATCGAATGATGAAATAAGACAATGAATAAAAATATGAAATATATAGGGGCGTGTGGGTGGCTCAGTCGGTTAAGCATCTGACTTTAGCTCGGATCATCATGCGGTTGATGAGTTTGAGCCCCACATTGGGCCCTGTGCTGACAGCTCGGAACCTAGAGCCTGCTTCAGATTCTGTGTCTCCCTCCCTCTGTCCCTCCCCTGTTCATGCTCTCTCTCTTTCAAAAATAAATAAATAGAGAGAGAGAGACATAAACCACGATAAAGATCAAATTATTTCACTAGAGGTATACTGAAAAAAATTACTGGTCTTAATTTGCAAATGCTCACATGAAACTTCAAAAATATGAATAAAGAAATCTAATTAAAAATAAAATGGACTAATTTCAAGTATATATATAGTGCAATTACTCACCATAATCTCTTTACAGAGATTATGCCATCAAGAGTCTATGAAATTATCATAAAAATTGTTAATACATTAGGAAATGAAAAAAGTTCCAAAAGTAGAAATAATATTTTTTTTTTCTGATCTGGATGTAATAAAACTATAAATCTGTTTTTTAAAAAAAGGTAGAAAAATACCAGTATCAAGAATATTTCAAAAACACTGTTAACCCTTGGGTCAAAAAAGAAATGAAATTCAAGTAAATTAATTTATTTATTCTATTTGCAAACATTTCCCAACTACTATATAGCAGGTACTGTGCAAGGCACAGAGGATACACTGATGACCACACAATGTTTGTCTTCTGCTCTTATGAAACCAGCATTTTAATGGGATAGATCCACAGAGGGAAGAGGGAATAAAACAGAGTGGTATTTTAGATAGGGTGGTAATACAAAGCTTTTTCAGAGAGGAAACTTTTGAACACTACATAAAGTGTGATAATGAGTCATGTGGATATCAGGGGAAAAGTATTCCAGGCAAGGGAACAGTCAATGTAAAACACTCAAATGACAATGGGATTGGTAAATTTGAGGAACTACAAAAAAGATAGTTATATACCTGATACAGGGTAGTAAGGAGGAGATTGTAGGGATGAAGGTCTAAAATGTAGCCAGGTATCATATATATGGCTTTGTGAATATGTGTGTATGTACATTATATGCATCTGTATGTATATAATGTATGTATATGGTACATATAAGTAATTTTGTTATAGAAAATTTCATTTGTATATATAACTGGAAAGAAGAGTATATTGAACCCAGGTGTACTCAGCACTCACTTTCAAAAATTAAAAACATTTTGTTAAGCTTGATTCATGTAGCTCATTCTAACCACCATTTCTTTTAGTGTTTATTTTGAGGGGTAGAGCAAGAGAGTGTGAGCAGGGGGAGTGGCAGAGAGAGAGGGAGAAAGAAAGTCCCAAGCAGGCTCCATGCTTAGCATGGAGCTTGATGAGGGGCTTGATCTCAGGACTGTGAGATCATGACCTGAGCAGAAATCAAGAGTCGGATGCTTAACCCACTGAGCCACCCAGGAGCCCCACTAAACACCATTTTTTTTGAGATGGGAGTGACAACATAACATCATTTATGCTGTACAGTTTTTAGTACACTATTTCTTGAAGCACATGATGAATATGTGATTATTCCACTCTATATGTTGCTTAGATTGACTGGAGAGTTCTTAGTGAGTTAATCTATTCTCTCAAATGCAGCATTTCCAATTGGGACATAATTTTTGGAAATAGAAACAGCATTGCCTCATGTATTATATTGGGATCAGAATAGAGAAGCCAAGAAGACAGCAAGAATATAGAATTAAATGCTATTGATTAAATGGTTGTGCCATTTACTGTAATAGGGCAGCACAGGGGAGAAGTAGACATTTGAGATGGATTAGGATTTCATTCATAGAGGTGGGTCATTTGTAATGTCTCTTAACATCTTAGCCATGATATGAATCTAAAATTCAGAGGAAAGGTCAGGAATGATGACATAAATTTTGGGGATCATTAGATTAGACATAGTTTATTAAGACAAGTGACTCAAGAATAACCTTAACAATAAGTATTTGAAAAGGAAGAAAAGGAGAGAAAAAAACCTATAAGAACTCATCATTTATTGGTAGGAAAATTAGAAATATATAACATATAAGACTTAACAAGAAATGGTCCTTGAGTTTAGAGGAAATCCAGGAGGGTGTGATGCATCAAAAATCAGGAAATTAAATATAGAACGGAAAGAACAATCACCTGAATTAGGCATTGCTTAAGCAAAGTTAGATTAGAAACAGGAGCTGACATGTGGTAATGTAGAGTTCATTACTGACCTTACCAATAGGAATTCTCTTTAGAGAATGGAAGGGAACTCTTTTGAGTTGTTCCATAGAGCACTGGAAAAAAGAAAGTGAAGGTGGCAAAAATAGATAACAATCTTGCAATCTCCATAATGCAGAGTGAAAAATAAATCAGTTCTTGGAGATGCCTGTGCTGTCAAGGGAAATTTTTAAATTCGTTTTTGTTTTTGTTTAAGATGAGATTTATTTTATTGTATTTTATGCTAACGGGAGAGTCTAAGAAACAAGAGAATACAGACAACATACAGAAGATGTAAAGAATGATTACAGGGCCCCTGGGTGACTCAGTCAGTTAAGCATCCAACTCTTGATTTCGGCTCAGGTCTTGATCTCACAGTTTATGAGTTCTAGTCCCACATTTATTTTCTGTCTCCTCCTCTCTCTGCCTCTCCCCCACTCCTCTCTCTCTCTCTCTCTCTCTCTCTCAAAAATAAATAAATAAAATCTTTTTAAAAAAAGAATGAATACAAGGAAAATGGCCTAATTTAACTCTAGTACATAAATGGAATGATTGATTTTAGACTGGATAAAGTAATAAATACTCACCCTTTTTAGCAGAGGCAGTAGAAAAGTAAATTTTGTGGTCAAGAAATGTAGAACTTCCTTCATATTTCCTTCATTTTCTCATAGTAAACATAATTATCAGTTGAGATTGGGAAGAAGAGGCATTATGTCATCATTTTTCAGAATAGTAAAATGAATTGGTAAGTGAAATATATTTGAAATAACCAGAAAGATTTAGTGTCCCCTAATATTGAAATAATATATTTAAAGTAATACTATGCAGTGTGACTCAGTGATTGGATGCAAACTTATTCAGATGCTCAGTTCCAGGTATGAAAAAACAGATGTAAGCAGATTGGAGTTTTGAAAGACACAGGTTATGATGGGAGAGGCAGAAGATATAAGGAGACATGCAATTAGTTTGGGATCAGTAAGAAAGAAAGTGGTATATAAGAGAAAATAATAGTGAAAGGTGGTAAATTCAATTAATTTAAAAATCCATATGCCAACCTACCTAAAAATAAAATATTTCATATATATATGAAGTGTTCCATCTACCCATTACTAATCTGACCCTCTCTCTCTCTCTCTCTCTCTCTCACACACACACACACACACACATCTTTATTCCTGAATGTATGATTGTAGTTTCTGAGCATATCTTTATATCCTTCTGCAACTACTTAAATTATAGCTCATCTATGTGATAGTTTAGGTTTTTGTTACTTTATTTTGCATTTGTAAATTTGATATTGTAATGAATCGTTTTTCATTTTATTCAGTCTATCATATTGATCATAATTATATTGACCAAAATATTGTTTTTGGAATTCATACTTAACTATCCAGTTCTAATTTAAATACTATCTCCTTCTTAGGATTGTTCCCAGATATTTTAATCAGGGCTTTTGGTTACTATGTGCCCCTATTGCATCTGGTTAATATCTCTCTTCCCAATTTTATGGTATCCTTTGTGTTGCAACATTATTGTATACATTATTTCCAAAATGTATGTTTGTGTGTGTGATCACAGTAATTTGTTTATTTTTTTTTTTACTTTAGAAAGAGAGAGAGAGCACAAGCAGGGGAGAGGGACAAAGGGAGAGAGAGAGATTCTGGAGCCTGCTGCTGAGCTTGATCCCATGAACCTGGGATCATGGTTTGAGCCAAAATCCAGTTGATGCTCACTGACTGAGCCACCCAAGAATCCCAACAGTAAAAAAATTTTTAGAAGTTTACTTTCCTTTATTTTTTAAATAATACATACATACACACATACATACATACATACATACATACATACATACATACATTTTTATTTGAGTAGAGTTGACAAACAATGCTACATTAGTTTTGGGTGTACAACATAGTGATTTAACTTCAGTCTGTATTATGCTATATGCCCACCCCAACTGTAGCTACCATCTGTCACCATACACTGATACTATAATACATCAACAGTATTCCTTCTGCTGTGCCTTTTATTCCTGTGACTTATTCATTCCATAACTGGAAAACTGTATTTATCATTTACCTGCATGCATTTTCCTCATCTCCACTTTCCCTCTGGAATCCATCGGTTTGTTTTCTATATTTATAGGTCTGATTCTGACTTTTGTTTTGCTTTTTAAATTCCATATATGAATGGAATCCTATGGTATTTATCTTTCTCAGTCTGACTTATTTCACTTAGCAAAATACCCTCCAGGTCCATCTGTGTTGCTACACATGGCAAGATTTCATCCCTCTTTATGGTTGAATAATGTTCCTACTGTGGGGTGTGTGTGTGTGTGTGTGTGTGTGTGTGTGTACACATTTGGCATCTTCTTTATCCATTCATCTATTAATGGACATTTTGATTGCTTCCATATCTTGATTATTATAAGCGATGATGCAATAAACATGGGGGTGCATCTATCTTTTCAAGTTAGTGTTTTCATTTTCTTTGAATAAATAACCAGGAGTGGAATAACTGGATCGTATGGTATTTCTATACTTAATTTTTGGAGGAAGTTCCACACTGTTTTCGTAGTGGCAATACCAACTTCTGTTCCCACCAGCAGTTAATTTTTATTGAGGTATAATTAATAAATAAAATTATATGTATTTAAAGTGTACAGCATGATGATTTGATATATGTATACATTGTTAAATGTTACCAAAAAACAAGTTAATTAATATATCTATCACCTCGCATAGTTATCTTTTCTTTTGAGAATGTTTAAAGTCTGCTCTCAGCAAATTTCAATATCAATACAGTATTACTAAGTACAGTCACCATGCTGTACATCATATTTTCAAAACTTATTCATCTTGTAACTGAAAGCTTATACTCTTTGACTAGCTGTTATGATTTTGATAAATCAACATTTGTTAAGTAGGACCCCAGGGTGCCGGTTGGTGAGCCACAGTTCAGGGAAAGATCACAAGAGGAACTGACATACAGGTATCTTAAAAGGTATCTCAATATTTATTACTCACAGGTCCTGGAGGAAGTACACATGTCCCTTTAAGGGGAACATGAGGAGGTTCAAGCAGGGTGCAGGCAGAGAGAGAGTTCTAGGACTTGAGGTACATGGCTTTATTAGTCTCTGCTAGTGAGTGCTTTGGAGGTCCTTGGTTAAGGACAGGTTGATCAATTCAGACCAAAAGAATGGGGTTTGGGTAAGATCCACAGGGGTCTTACTTAAGAGGTGCACAAGTGATGGTAGAGACTATCACAACAGCTATTGGCCGAGTCGTATCAGGAACTTTTATTTACCTGTGAATCTGTGAGCTATTACGTAGGACATGTGTTTGTATGAGGGCCTAAAGTCATTTTAAGGTCCTTCTCAGGCCACTTGGCCAAACAAAATGAATGCTGAGACAGCAATACCATGGAGTAGTGTAGGTAAACTCTTGACATCAACATGTCCCCATTTCCTTTAACCCCACTCAGTCCCTGACAATCACCATTCTACTCTTTGCGTCTAGAGTTTGACCTTTTTATTCTTTTTTTGTAAGATTCTACATAGAAGTGATACCATACAGTATTTGTCTTTCTCCATCTGGCTTATATTACTTAGCATAATGCTCTCAAAGTATATCCATGTTGTCACAGCTGGCAAGATTTCATACTTTTTTATGGGTAAATACTCTTCCATTGCAGTTATATGTCACATTTTTGTTTTCCCATTTATCTGTTGGTGGACACTTAGGTAGTTTCCATATCTTGGTTATTGTGAATAATTCTTCAGTGAATATGGGAGGGCAGATATCTCTTCAAAGTTATATATTTTTTTTTTATTTCTTCAGCTATATACCAGTGAGAATTGCCAGATCATATGATAGCTCTATTTTAATCCTAATTTTCCTCACATCCTCATCAGCACTTGTCCTTGTCTTTTTGAGACTAGCCATCCTAATTGGTATGAGATGATATCTCATTGTTTAGATTTACATTTCCCTGATGATTAGTGATGTTGTCATCTTTCATATAGTTGTTGACCACTTGATATCTTCTTTAGAAAAAATGTCTATTCAAGTTCTTTGGTCATTTTTTTAAATGATTATTTTTTAGAGAGAGAAAGAGCATGGGGGGGAGGGGCAGAGAGAAAGGGA
This sequence comes from Panthera onca, assembly GCF_046562875.1. NCBI lineage: Eukaryota > Metazoa > Chordata > Mammalia > Carnivora > Felidae > Panthera > Panthera onca. Next base: position 98,052,159 of record NC_138342.1, read on the forward strand.
GACAGAATCCCAAGCAGGCCTCACACTGTCAGCACAGAGCCAGAAGCAGGGCCTGAACCATTGTGAGATCATGACCTGAGCTGAAATCAAGAGTCAGACACTTAACTGAGTCACCCAGATGCCCCAAGCTTTTTACTCATGTTTAAAATTGGTTTTGTGTTTTGTTCTATTGAGTTGTGAGTTGTATAGATATTTCACATATTAAATTATTGTCAGATAAAGGGTCAGCAAATATTTTGTCTTTCCATAGGTTACCTTTTTATTTTGTTGGTTGTTTCCTTTGCTGTGCAGAAGCTTTTTAATTGATGTAGTTCCAGTTACCTTTTGCTTTTATTGCTTGTGCTTTTTGTGTCATATCCAAAGAGTTTTTGCCAAGACCAATGTCAAAGGGCTTTTACCCATGTTCTTTTCTAGGACTTTTACAGTTTCAGATCTTACATTTAAGTCTTTAATCTATTTTGATTTAATTTTTGTAAAAATTCTTATTCCTCCAATATAGATTTTTAATATGCTGCCCACTTACCTGGATTCAGCTTCATAAAAGCTAGAAGAAGAGATGGATTAAATGGAACTAGAATTGTATGATGAAATAAAAGACAAGAGGTTTAGTTAATAAGTCAAATGGAGGATAGTATGTGAGGAAGAAGAATATCACTGCCTATTAGTGGAAAATAAGAAAAAAAAAAGAGAGAAGCCACCTAGATTACATAAGCTTTAGAGGAAAACAATTTCTTAATTTCTTTGCACTGCGAGAACAAAATATCACAGACTAGGTGGCTCATAAACACCAAATATGTATTTCATACAGATCTGGAGACTAAAAGTCCAAGATCATGATGCTAGCATGATTCTAGTGAGGGCTCTCTTCCCTGTTTTATACTTCTCATCGTATCCTAATATGGCAGAAAGGGTGAGGGTGTTCTCCAGGTTCTCATTTATAAAAGCACTAATTTCACTCTTGAGGGTTCCATTCTCATGACCTAGGCACTCTCCAAAGGTTCACCTCTTAATTCCTTCACATGGGACATTAGGTTTAAAAATATGAATTTTGGGTAATATCAACAATGAGTCTACAGGAATAAAGGGATAAATTTTTTTTTATTGTTCTGTTTTTCCTCAGTCATGTTCTTGAACACCTTTGTGTTGTGTTCATATGTTAAAACAGATTCTAGGAAGTTAAGAGCACCAAGGCTTATTTTTATTTTAATCACATGGAATTTCTTTCCTGTTGGATCACAAACAATCTCAAGAAAAGAAGGGACTACAACCATTCATACATTTACTCATTCACTTATTCCTTCATCATTCTAATACTTACGGAGCATTTAATTCATGCCTAGGTATTTAATTAACAAAACAGTGAAAGATGTCTGTCCTCATAAAACTTATGCTCTGTCAGAGGGAGGGAGAACAGTATGATGAGAGTGTCAGTTATGCAGTAAGTTAAAAGCTGGTGAGAACAATAGATAAAAGACTCCTTCTGTTGCTGTGCTTTTTCTGGCCTGACAGGATAAAATAAATCAACTTCTCTCTAGAGGGAAAGTTTTCCCAATGTTGTCACTTTTTCTCTTCAACAGATGGTTGCTACTGAGTGTGAAGTCCTTCTCTCCAAAACTTCCAAAGTGCATTTAACATAGGTTAACCCATTTTCTAAAAAAAAGGTGCAAATTCTGCAATTTTTTCAAATCCATTGTTGACTTCCATATATACAAACCTGAAAACTTTCAGAAAACACTTTATAAAAAGTTTCTCTTGACATGCTAGGGATAACGTAAATTTAACTTTTATTTTATAGTCCCCTAAATTTTGGTTATACGTGAAAGTAACTGTCACTGTACCTTACAGGGATTTGACCTTACACAAGGCAGCTGGTTAGGCAGTTTCTGTAAAACTATTGTCATACCTGATGTGAGAGCTTGAAGCCAGAGAACAGGAGCAGGAAGTCAGGAAAGGAAGATAGAGACGGGAGACAGAAATCCGTGCTAGTTCTTATTGTCTCTGACCTTGATAGAAGATAAGAGGGACCTTCAGTATGAGGGAAAACACATATACGTGGCCCAGGATTCAAAGAAACTAAAGGAGGATGCAGGGAATATGAAATAGTTGTATGTTTATCTGTTGCATCAGAAAAACAACCTTTACAGAGTACAGAAAATGGCTGCTGTTTCACTTTTGCCCTTTAAATCTCCATTAAGAATCTCTCAAAGCCAAGGCTAACAGGAAATGAATTGATAAAGATTCTAGGAAATGTTGTCTCACTTCTCCATGTTGACACATTGCAAAGCCATCAAAAATATCATTGATGAATTTCTCCAATTTTCACAGAAATTGGTTTGTGAACAATATTCTAGGCTATATCCATAAGTTGATATCAGAAAAGTAGACTGTACTTTTTTTTTAGTTTTTTAATTGCCATACACAGATAATCCACTTACATGAATGAATATTTCAATTTTAAATGAATTGTTTGGAATACTGGAGATGCAATATTTCTTGAATTGTGTTAATTCATTCAAAAATTCATATTCTAAATTTTTAGTTATAATTACAGTAACATGAGTTTATAATTTTTCTGAAATAAAGTTTATGTTTTTATATATCCTCATAAAAGCCCCACAAAGGTGACTGTGCTCCAACTTTTCCATTTTCTTTGTCACTTGACTAGTAATTTATAATACACAGAGTTAGGTTCCTATGGGACCCTTCTTGGAATTCTTGTTTCCTGACTCACTGAACACAATATACAAGGTATCAGGGACCAGATATCCAAAGCTTGTGAACTACAGAGTGGAGTCACCTATTTAGTAACTCAAAAACAAATATTTTCTTTTTATAACAGTACTACCATTTCTTAGAGACTTATGCATTCTCCATTGGATAAAATGTATCAGATAATGTGCCTTTTTCTAATTAAAGGAAAGTCCTATAGCTCAAACTAGGCCAATCACAATATGATAATTCAAAAAATAATCTATCATGAAGACAACTAATGAATGGATATTAATTAGCAATAGTTAATAAGAGATCAGTGATATTACTTAATATATAAATGATGCAGGATTCCTGGGTGGCTCCGTTGGTTAAGCATCTGACTTATGCTCATGTCATCATCTTATAGCTCCAAAGTTTAAGCCCTGTATGAGGCTCTGTGGTGACAGCTCAGAGCTGGAGACTACTTCCAATTCTGTGTCTCCCTCTCTCTCTCTGCCCCTCCCCTGCTGTCCCTCTCTCTCTCTTTCTCTCTCTCAAAAAATAAATAAACATTAAAATATTTTAAAAATATAATGCTTCATAAAGACCAAGCCTGCATATTCCCCTGGCAGATATATTAACTAATGCCTTATAGATAGTTTATTTTTGCCTGTCAATACTAGAATTATAGCTGATAACAAGAGGTCAGTGCTATAACAAAATAATGGATGGCACAATAAATGAGCCTGAAATAATAAATCCAAAGTAGCATAAAACATTGCCTTAGACATAAACAGATAGCAATCAATATCGTCCAATCTGGTCAAGGAGCTGAAAACACATGTTCTTTTACAAATTTAAGCTTTTTTCCAGGTGCTGTTTTGTTTCATTTGTATTCATAGAATTTGAAAGGTATTTGACAGTCACAACAATTAACATTGTAGAAAGTACCATGTAGAAAAAATATATTCAGAAACTATATTGTGTTGGACTGTATTTGGAAGAAATGAAATTTAATGTAATGACCTTGTAGAACAGCAGTTTCCAAAGCGAGATTCATATGTTTGTGTAGGGACCCCCCACAATGCTTTCAGGAAGTCCATGAGATCAAAAATAACTTCATAATAATACAAAATGTTACTTGCTTTTATTTCACTGTGTTAATGTGTGTGCTAAAGTTGCAAACTCAATGGTGAGTGAAACTGATGGTGCCTTAGCCTGAAACAAGACAGAGGCACCAATCTCTTCTAGTAATCAACGTGTTTTTCATCACCAAGTGCTAGTGGTAAAAAAAACAAATACTTCTCATTTTCAATGAAGATGTAAAAATATTAAATATTGGCAATAGTAGGTGTGCATATTTAATATTATGAGTGAAATATGTAAAGTGAAAATATACATCAAGTATGTGATCTAAGTACAATTATTGCTTTCAGTGAAAGTACCTGTGATTGTTTAATTTGAGAACTGAGCTAGTTACTTTTTCAAATTAATCATAATTATGCTTGAAAAAATGACCAAGAGAGACAGGATTTATACAGGCTTAGGTATTTGGCTAAATAAACTAATTTAGCCTGAAATTTAAGAGGATAACTTCAAATTTGAGCTTAAGAACAAATATTAGAATTTTGGAAAACCTGTATCTACCACTCTGAGCTTGCAATTTTGAGTGCTTAAATATTTTTCTGATGAGAACATTAACAAATGCATTTATTTTTAATTTTTATAATAAAATGTGTCAACTTTCAGACATGTTTTTCATAATCTAAAAAATTAACACTTTCCAAATGACCAATGTGTTGTGTTAAAAAATCATTTGTGGATAAAATATCCATTCAAAATGCAAGTATGTCCAGTGGGTTTTAATGCACACACTACAAAAAGCTCAGTGATAAGGTCCAAATTCCACATTGAAACAGACTTTTAAGAAATGACTACTTGTTATGTTTTGGCATAGCATCGAAGAAAAATACCTACAATTATATGGAAAGATACACATTAAAAATATTGGAAAATATAAAATAATCCAATTTCCTCACTATTTTTTGCATTGAAATAGTATTTTCCATAAACATATTTATGTCAGTTATAACAGGTTCATTATTGTTATTTAAAAAATATTTAATATATACATATTCTTTTTTTTAATGACATTTATTGTCAAATTGGTTTCCATACAACACCCAGTGCTCATCCCAAAAAATGCCCTCTTAAATTATACATATTCTTAATATCATTCCTTACATGATAGTAAATAACCTCATATTACATACAACTAATTACCTCATTTGGGTCCTCAAAAGTTTTTTAAGTTTAAAAGAGTTTTGGGTGACTTGGTTGAGCGTCCGACTTTGGCTCAGGTCACGATCTCACAGTTCATGAGTTTGAGCCCCGCATCAAGTTCTGTGCTGACAGCTCAGAGTCTGGAGCCAGCTTCAGATTCTGTGTCTCCCTCTCTCTCTGCCCCTCCCCTGCTGGCATTCGGTCTCCCTCTCTGTCAAAAATAAACAAACGAACAACAACAACAACAACAAAAATTAAGAGTGTTAAGCCTGAAAAGGTTGAGAACCACTGTTCTAAAGAGTAGGAATATATAATCCACATTTTCTATGTTAGTAAAACTCCTTTACACTTTACTGGATAGTTCATTCATTTTTTTTGATAGTTTTTTTAAGTGTATTTATTTATTCTGAGAGAGGCAGTGAGAGCAGGAGCTGGGGAGGGGCAGAGAGAGAGAGAGGGAGAGAGAGACAATCCTAAGCAGTCTCTGCACTGTCAGTGCAGAGGCAGACATGGGGCTGGAACTCACAAAAATGTTAGATCATGACGTGAGCTGAAATCAAGATTGATTTAAACAAAGGTTTATTGGGGCACCTGGATGGCTCAGTCAGTTAAGCATCTGAGTCTTGATCTGGGCTCAGATCGTGACCTGATCTCAGTTCTTGAGATCCAGCCCTGCCTTGGGTTCTGTGCTGCAATGTAAAGCCTGTTTGATATTCTGTCTCTCCCTCTCTCTGCCCCTCCCCCGTTATATCTCTCAGTCTCTCAAAGCAAATAAATAAACTTTAAAAATAAAAAAAAGTTTTTTGAACAACTATAGTGCAATAGACATTATTGTAGGTGCTGGGGTTTTACAGAAATAAAACACATAGACCACTTTGCTGCTTTTATGGATCTTATATATTGCTGTTCTTTTGTCCTTCCTTATTGGTGACCATAACCCTTACTTCTTCATCTCCTGCTAATGTCTTATTTACTCTATTCTCCTTATCTTAGTATTTTAAAAAGGCATATGAAAATCCTTGAAAAAATCTTGAAATTTTAAAAATAATTGAAATAAAAAGTCTTGAAGCAGAAATAGCTTTAAGCAGAGCCATACTAGTAAACAAAGTCAGTTCTTCAATTCTGATACACATTTTTAAAAATCAACTTTGTTTCACTTATCACATTTTTCAACATTGATTTTACAAATGTTTCCAGGCTTCTCTAGTTTCCATCCACACATACCTACACACACCTTTCCAAAAGACCTGTCTTAATCAGAATAAAGTCTGAGTTGTGGAAAGTCAGTCTGTCTTGGAAATAAATATTGGACAATTTTCCCCGAGAAAAATGCATTTTAAAGAAGTGGATGTTGGGCATCTGGGTGGCTCAGTCGGTTAAGCGTCTGACTCTTGATTTCAGCTCAGGTCATGATCTCATGCTTTGTGAGTTTGAGACCAGGTGGGGCTCCTTGCTGACAGTGTGGAGCCTGCTTGGGATTCACATACTCTCTCTCTCTGTCCCACCCCTGCTCGCTTGCTCTCTCCCTTTCTTTCTCTCTCTCTTGGGGCCTCTCAAAAATAAATAAATAAACTTAAAATAGTTATAAAATAAGGAAGTGGAGGCATTCTGGGAAGCAAGTCTAGAACTCTCCAATGGGAGAGTAAAAAGATAAAAACAGTAAGAGAAATTGGAAACAAAAAAGAATCCAAAAAAGACAGGTGACTATCTAAGACCTTGAAAATAGAGCATAATTTCAGATGCAAGATAAAGTTACGTTGTCAAATACTACTGAAAATCTGAGGAGGAGTGTATAAGGCTGTATATGTTGGCATAATTTAATGTAATTAGTTGGACTTGTCATTATTAATTGACCAGTTTCTTCACCTTGGCAGTAAAACCTTTTAGGAAAGGTAGTTGTGTAAAAGGGTAAATAACCTCAAGCTAGAAGACTTTAGATCCAAATCTTACTCTTCTACTCAACTTTTACAAGTTGTACAATGTGTTTCATGGTTTTTCAAAATTTGGTAATACCTATTCTCTTTATCAATTTATGAAAAGCAGATTGGTACTATTTTAAATATACTTTGTAAATATCATATAATTTTAGATAGATTTTTTCAGAAAAAATATAATTTTTTATTGGTTTCCTTTTGCAGATAACTTGCCTTTGAAAAGTCAGTTGAAAATTTTACTGTTAAGTTTTTCAAAGTCCTACTTATGTACACAAAACCTAAATTTATGTCACAGTTATTTTGTTTAAATGGTTATGGAAAAAATATGGGTGTTATTCCATATATATTTTAGTTAAGCTGATTACTGTTTATTCACAATAATGTAGTTTGGAAATAAATCAGAAGAATTAGTTTTTCTAATTAAACCAACATTTAAAAAAGTTACATTTAGCATCATTAACCATTGTATAAATGATATATAACTACCTGGAATGTTCCTTTGACAAAGGGATTTTAAGAGCATAAATTCATAGTTATTTGATGCAACATTGACATATACATATCTGCATAGCTTATTTTGTATATAAAATCTTGCTTTTTCTTACTTCCTAATTCTCATTTTAGCCTCAAGGCTCTGCAGTTGCTGTTCCTTTATCCTGTAGTGTTCTTAGCATCCATTTCTTTCTAGGGCCTACTACATCATCTTATTTAAAGTCTCTGTTAATATGTTACTGTTTCAGTATTTATTTTTCCCTGTCCAGTCAACTGTCTTACTAACAATTCAAAAACTCAAGCCAGGAGTACAGAACAAGTCAGCTTCCTTGTGATAATTATTCACATGGTTGAAGATTCTGTGAGCATTCTCTTGTATAAGATACAAGATTAATTCCATTACTCAATCTTGATGATTTTGAATATTCTTACCTTTCCTATTATTCTCTAAATTGTCATCTTACTTCTTAAAATATAGGTCCAAAACAGAATAAATTAGTATGTGTGGTCTGGCCAGTAAAGAGCAGAACTGAACTATCACCTCCCTCACTCTAAATGCTCGATTTCTGTCACAGCACTTTGAGATTTTAGTAGCATGTTTGTTAGATATATCTTACTAATGACTCACATTGAGAATATTGGAAATTTAAGTACCTAAATAATGCTAGTAAACCATTTTCTCCTCTTTATTTATAGGTTTAGCTAAATTATTTTTTTCTTGCAATGACTTTATTTTTAACGGTGGCCAATGTATAAGACATAAAATATCAATACGTAATTTGATATCATATTAACAAGGAACATTAAGTTTAACATAATAACTAACAACCCTTTTCATATTTATTGTCTAGTAGGTCTCTATGAATAGATTTTCTGATGTGAGTCTCACATTGTCTTTCCACAACAATTCTTTAGAGACCTAATAAATGTAATAAATTTGTCAGAGATGCTAAAGAAATATATCTCAAATTATATTGCAGTAATTGAATAACAATACATATTTAATAACAGTTGCTATTTACACTTGAGAAATGCTATTAATAAAGATATTGAAATAATGAGGTTTTCATATCCAAAAGTTCAGTAGAGTTTGGTCATGCAGAGGAACACAAATTCATTATAAATTTTTCTCGCAAGCACTTAGAACCCATTAAAGAATAAAGACTTACAGTTTCATTTTTTTCTCTCAGAACCATGAAGTTGCTCAGGCAGCGATAGTGAAGTAAAAATGGTTTTGTGTTTTTGCACATTTCATAGTCCGATGTGGTTTACCTAACTCTTTTACTTTAGTGTCAATAGTGTAGAAAGAACCAAAAGATTGGTAGCGGAGAAAGAGCCAAAAGAATAATCAAAACAGTATGGTTTGACTGTTCAAAACCAATTGAGATGTTCTAAAGGAAAAGGTAACTCCTAAGTATCCTATCTTATTTTTTTCGTGCAGGTTGTTACATTAGTATTGCTATGGGAAATGATGTTCCACTTTGTCACTGGTCACTTTAATTCCAGAGCTCCACTTGCTTCACAGAACCTATGAATCCCGTCAGTCCTTCTTGTCTCTCAAAGTCCATTTGCTTCATTCCACAGTTGCATGGATAATGGGAGAAGACAGAGGGTTTTATTACTCATAGAATAATAGCCTGCATGTGCTCCATGTTTAATCAGTTCCTTTGCCCCTCGAAGGGTGATGTGTAGCCATGCCCAATGGGTTGCTATGCTGACAGTATGTTTGTGGCATGGATGAAGAAATTCAAGCTTGGGAAACCCCAGTTTTTAAAGTGGGATGCTACTGAATCTTCCCAACTTCTGCACAAAAGGAGACATTACTTTTATTTTCTTCCTGGACAGCGAACAAACTTGTCTTCGGCTCCATAACAGAGCACACTCTCTGTAATTGCACAGTTGTTTACTATGGAAACATTCTTGAAAAGGTAGTAAGGAAGAAAATTTAAGACAAGAATTGTAGAACCCCGAGAGACCCATTAAAAATTGTATCCCAGCACTCTCAGGATGTAACACTGAGCCAAACACCTGAATGGCAAGAAGGATCTAGCCATTGATGGGGAAAGCTATCAGACAGTGAATGCAAACACTACAAAGATTCGATGTAGAGAAAGAATGTGATTATTTAAGGGAAAGAAAGGTCATCAAAATCCACTGGTGAGGTCTAGTAAATGAGCACAGAGAGATAGGCAGGAGTTAGATTACATACATCAGGACTTCTCAGAATTAAATGTGCACACAAATTGCATACAGGATGGATATTGTTAAAAATCAGATTCTGATTAAATAGATCTGAATCAGGGTCTAAAATTCTGCATTTCTGAAATGTTCCCAGGAGATGCCTGCCAATTCTATAGATCTGAATAGCAAAGCTGTAGAATGTTTTGCAATGTTCACATGAGAAATGATTGTGTTTGAAAACAGTCTGGTATTAATAGAGATAGACACAATTAAACTGATTCAGAAAATAGTGATACTGATGGAAAGGATACAGAAAGCAAAAGGGACAAGGATTCTGAGAACCCAATCCTGATGTGTGTGTGTGTGTCAAGGAATACTACAGCACCAAAAAATGCTTTGACACCAGCTGGATGTCATTCAATTCAATTCAATTCTAATACTATCTATCCTAAGATGGCATCAGATCCTACAGATTAAGGTATCACTCCTACTAGACTGCCTCCTGCTTACTTTCAGATGCCAATTGCAAAGCCAGGTTATCATCTGAACTTCTGCAAAGCCCCCTCCTTGGGTTTGAGTAGTTTTCTAGAGCAGCCCATGGAACTCACAGAAATATTTATGTAGTGGATTATTGGATTATATGAGGATATAACTCAGGAACAATGGAAGAGATAAACAGGGCAAGGCTTGGGGAAAATAGAAGGAACTTCCAAGCTCTCTCAGAGTGTACCACTTTCCCCTCCTCTCCACATGTCACCAAAATGGAAGTTCTCTGAAGCCTGTCCTTTTGGCGTTTTATGGAGGCTTCATTACATAGGTAATATTGATTAAATTATTGGCTAATGGTGAACTCAATCTCTAACCCCTCTTCCCTGCCTGGAGGTGTGTGGAGAGGGGAGCAGGGAGGAAGTGAAAATTCTGCCTCTAATCATGTGGTTGGTTTCTCTGTCAACCAGACCCATCCTTAGGTATGTTCCAAAAGTCACCTCATCTAACAGAACAAGAGATACTTTTATTGCTCTCATCACGTAGGAAATTCCAATGATTTTAGGAGCTCTGTTCCAGGAATGGGCAGAAAGACCAAATACATATTTCTTATAACTACAGTATCACAAAATACATAAAGAAAAATCATACTCTTTTGTTTCATAAACTAGATTATAGCACAGTTCTTTGAAATAGGAAAGAGGGGGGAAAAAGCAGCTTCTGTGTATGCAGGTGAAGGTGGGAATTAAGTATTCTATTTAAGAATAAGTTTGAGCTTATAATATATGCAAGTGTACATGTGAAGTAATTAATAAGATAGTATAGACCTCTGAAGTGATAGGGAGAGATTATTAACATAAAGCTGTTATATAAAACAGAGCATTAGATGAAATTACCTAGGAGACTGAGGAGTGAAGGGAAACTAATACCAAATTTAGGAGTGGCAGAAGTGTAGATAACAGAAGAGAACGTTTTTCTTTAACTTTTGTTCTGAAGGATACCTATTAGAAAGTTGTAATTTAAAGGAGATATAGGGCAACAGGAAAATTTCTTTTTTTGCATGGCAAAAGACCATAAAGTATGTTGACATATGAGACATAAAACTTGTTTGCTGTCAGTGAGATGAGGTATTGGCTTCTTATAATTTTTCTACTGTCATTGAAATATAAGATACTACCATCTTTTGAGTAGAAGAGTAGGGAGTGTGTGTGTGTGTGTGTGTGTGTGTGTGTGTGTGTATGTGTGTGTGTAATAGCTGAGGAAAGAGGAAATGTGAACCAGTTGCCTTGAAGAGTGAAGAAGCAAGCATATAAGGGAAATGTGGAACATTACTGGGCAATGCTATTTGCTGATTTGATATTTCTGGTCATTAAAGTAAGCGTGGTCAACATTCCATGTGGTTACTGTTGTTGTTTTTCTAGGTATTTACTACTTACAAGTATACTTGGAGGAGAAAATCAGTTGGTTTTTCTCAGGGATAAGACTGATGGAGACAAAAGCAAAGGAATTAAAATGCTCACAAGATTTACTTTTGATAATGGGTTATGGACCATGGATGCTAAATAAGGTCAAGATAGAAGTTAGAATTTAGGGGGATTAGATTTACTGAGTATAAGAGTTAAAGAAATTCAAATCAGTGGAAACTTAGGTAACTGATCATACATACATACATATTTTCTGATGATGTTGGCCTTAATAATAACACTGGATCTTTACCAGGGAAAGTTAAGGCTACTTTTTACCTATTTCTGCCAAGATTTATTTTAAAGTAAAGATTTGTTTCTTATATAATTTAGAATTCATGAAGTTATCATGAAAAATTAGCATATTATCCAAAGATTATGTGAAACCTATGGATTGTATTGATTCTGCTTTCACATCCCAGAGAGGACCAGCATTTTGGGGGCATGTTTCACAAACACAACCAGAAAAATACATTTTTAAAAGAATACACAGGAGCCTCATTCAGAGTCCAGCACTCAGCACTTTGCAGAGCATCATCTCTAAAATCTAAACATCCAATCTAGTGATAATACCTTTTAGGTCATAAGGAAACAGTCCTCCACATAGGACAAGAGCCCTATGACCTCAAAATAAAATACAACTGCCATCTGGGTGCCATGAAGTCTGTATATTGTATTCCTGCCAATGTTCGAGATAGATATTGATACAGAATGTATGTAGGGTTTGAGTGATGGATGTGCTTAGATAAGAGGAAAGACAAATTAATTAACCTGCCAAATCCTTCTTCTCAGACAGCAAGAATGCAATAGATTCTTTCATAATTAGGTATTGATTCCTGGTAGTTCTAAACATCTGTTTCCTTGCTTATCTTGATGGTCCCATTTGTGATTTGTGATAGAGAAACTCATGGATTAGAAATGATTTTCACAACACTAGCAAATGGTAGCTGATGTACATTTATGATATTAAACAATTCATCTTCCTCTTGAAATTGTATATGTGCTGTAAACATAACCTTCATGAAGTGTATCACCATTTTTTATAATAGATAACTTTAGAGCATAGAATTGGAAGTAGTTCTACTTTTATGACATCTTTATGATATTTAATCAAGTGTATAAAATGAAAATAGCTTTATGTAAAATTTGGGGCTTTTTAATTTTATTATATTGTGCTTTTTAATTTAACAGGTAATTTTAATAATTTAAAAGGAAAGGGCAACTGAAACTACAAATAAAATACTTTTAATTATATATATATATATATATTTTATTTACTTTAACTTACATTTTTATAAGAATGTGTTCAAAGTTGAAATGTTGAACACATATGTTATTTTCAAGCCTCTCTATCATTGTAACTAAGTCGTGAAAGAATAATGCTTCTAGCAGAAAATATGAAAGTACAATTCAAAGGGGGAAAAATCTTAAATGAGGAAATTAGAGAATCTTTAAAGAGCAAGACCCACATGAAATTTGTGATCCAAATTGGTAATCAGGGCCATAGGAATGTATGTGAACTTCCATGTGGACTTGTGCCCTGCGTTCTGAAGTGTTCTGAAGTGTTAAGGGGCAGGCTGAGTTCCATTTTCCTCAGAATGTTGATGGGGTCAGTTCTCCACAGGAAGACCGCCTGGTTCCTGTGGCCCCAGGGCTGCCTGCTGAGCCAATTAAGATTCGAGAGCAGAATGCATAATAGCCATCAAAGAGTTTTTAACATTTAAAAATATAGACCCTGAAAATAGCATTTCTAAATTTCTGCCAAAGTCAGAGATTCTTATACATGTATAAATATGAAAGTTCCAGGGAGAAGGCTGGTTTGGGAAGAGAAAGAGCAGAAAGTAAATCTAACAAAGGAGGCTGGGTTCCTAACAGAGAGACCTCCAAACGGTAAGCGCACGCGAATGCACTTGGAGAATCCTAACCCAACCTAACACAAACCCTAACTGTGACCCTAATATTTTAAGATTTTTGTTGAGATCACCAAACAATAAAAAAAAAAAAAAACCACACACGTGCACACACACACACACACACACACACACACACACACTCCTCTACTACCAATTACCTGTATCTGAGAGTAGAATCTGGTATGTTGTTGAGGTTTGAGGTTGGCAACTCCTATCACAAGTATGGCACATTGAGGGTTAGAGTTGGGAAACAAAACAATTTTGGAGGTTTATGAACAAGAGGAGGAAATGATCAAATGTGCCCTTCAGAAGCAATACTCTGGCAAATGTATGTAGGACAAATCAGAACTAGAGAAATTATGAATAAGGAAGAGCTTTCAAGGAACTATGAAACTCTCAAGGTAATGAGAAGCTGCATAAGAGCTGAGGCAGGTATGTGGGCAGATGAAATCACATATAGAAGTAGAAGGGATAGACACTAGCTGATTTATGTAGCAGAAATACCACTCCAGGTTGTGAACAAAAATAACTAAAAATGATGATCTAATTAAGCTGTTTCAAAAATAGGGCAAATGACATTGACAGAAAACAGTGACTTCAGTTTGAGATGCCATGTGCCCCTTCGAGGAAGGATACCAGGCCCACTCAAGGTAGAGTTTGACAATCATGTATATGAAGAAGATAATTTGCAAAATAGAAAACATAAATGAATAACAAATAGAAAATATATATTCCTGTAATAATTGAAATTATTAAAATAATAGGATATTTTATTCTACTTTCAGAAAAAGTCTGTGTGTGTGTGTGTGTGTGTGTGTGTGTGAGAGAGAGAGAGAGAGAGAATATGTGCCTGTGTGTTTACTTGTGACTCTGCTTTGTTTTTCTGGAAGAATTTAGTCCTCATAAAAATACTGTGAAACAGCCTTATAGTAAGTATAGATCATTTTTCAAAAAGTCATTCCAAAAATTTTACATCCTGACCAACTCCTTTATAAGCAAGATTATTTTATAAATGTACTTCTAACCTGTTTATTAATGTCCATTATCAATTTATCTCTTGGCATTTAGCGTCTTCCTTAGGTTATTGAATTTTTATTTGGTTTTAATTTTAATTATGAATAAATATGTGTATATTACAGATATTCACATATACACATGTATAGTACATATTTCATGGAATCAAATCTATCAATATGTTCAATTATGCTATTTTAAATCTCTTTATAACTTTTTCATTTCAACTGCCTACATTTGCCTTCTCGAATGCAAAACTATCTCTAGCTAGAGATTTTAAGAACATTTCTCTATTTTCTTATGTTCTTTTTGGTTTTTGAACTAATTCATCTAAAGTTAAATTTGGTGTTTTGCATGCAATAAGGATCAAAATTTCTTGTTTGCATGTACCTTCATTACATTATTATTTTAGACTGTAAACTGTTCTATTAAACTTCCTTGTGGTGCCTGGGTGGCTCAGTTGGTTGAACGTCTGACTCTTGATATCAGCTCAGGTCATGATCCCAGGGTTACGGGTTCTAGCCCCACTTAGCATGGAGCCTGCTTAAGACTCTCTCTCTCTCTCTCTCTCTCTCTCTCTCTCTCTCTGTGTGTGTGTGTCCTCTTTCCCCTGCTCATGCTCTCTCTCTCTCAAATTGAAAAAGAAAAAAGAAAACCATCCTCTAATATGTCAAATTTCATTTTCAGATTGTCTAAACTTTCACTTAATTACTCAACATATCGTTAAAGGGTATATTATCTGTCAGGTAATATTGTAAAAGTGGAAAACACAACAGTGACAAAAACATCCTTCAATGCCTACCATCATGCATGTTTCATGGCATAGTGTAGAAATGGGAAAGAACAAGGAGAAAAGATAAGGAAAAGAAGTTAAAAATTTCAGTCTATTACATTGTGATAGCGTTTTTATGGAGTAAAAAGTAGGAAAGGAGGTAAGAAAGGATAAATAGTTTCCAGAAAGAGGAAGAGTAGAGCAGTTGACATCACTGATATGGAGAACTCTTTCAACACACTTATGTGTGGTTGCTAGTGGGAAAGTCTAGAGAGGTTTAGCTCTTGGTTTGGGTTTGTTTGTGTTTTCAGATGGGAGAAAAAACAGATGTAGCATACAAGAATAACTGTTAATGCAGAAATGAGAGAGAGATTGCTGAATCCGGGTTCTTGAAGAGGTGCAAGGATCTAATCTAACAATATTGTTGACTTAAAATATTCAAGACTGACTTACTGGTAGGCATGTGCCAACAAAAATGCACAAATGGCAGTTTTATAAATAAAGAGATGTCATGTGGTATACAACCCTGTCCTAAAAACCGCTAGCCACCGTGAGACTTAACAGAAAATGTAGCCTAAGAAGATTGGATATTCACTACAACTACACTGGAACATGCTGTTCATTTCCATTAAAATATTTCTCATTGAAATGAAAATGATCAATTACATGTAGAAAAACGTATGGAGAAAGAAAATAGGCACTTATGTTTCACCCTGAAAAATGAAATTAATGTGATTGAACCAGGAATTGCTCCAGAAATACTTTAAGAAAGTATAAAGAGGGGCGCCTGGGTGGCTCAGTAGGTTAAGCATCCAACTCTTGATTTCAGCTCAGGTCATGATCTCACAGTTCGTGAGATTGAGCCCCTCATCAGATTATGCACTAACAGTGTGGAGCCTGATTGAGATTCTCTCTCCCTCTCTGTTCCTCCCCTGCTTTCATCCTCTCTCTCTCTCTCTCTCTCTCTCTCAAAATAAATAAACTTAAAAAAGAAAGTATAAATAAAATATGAGATTTTAAATACATAACATTTAGCATGATGTTTTTAAAAAACATATTGAGTAGATTTTATTATTTCTTCTTAGAAAGCTGTCTTAAAATATTGAAATAAGTTATTGTACTTTTGGACAAAGAAAATAATATTTATTATAGTTTATGTCATGCCTTACCCTGCTTCCTGAGTCTTGGAAATCTTTGACATTTAACTTTGTTCCACTTAGATTAATGATCTCATGAGCCAATGATCTACTGGTTAGACCCTAAACCTACAGTAAGCACCACATATAGATGAAGACAAATCTTTTTATGTTCCCTTCCTTTTGAATATAATTTGCCACCTATGCTGACCAAAGTATTTGAGATGCAATCAGCTATATCTGGAAAGATATCATTAAACAATGACACTTCTAATGAATGTTGCTCTTTGGTTAAAACACCTCCTCAGCATGGAAAGGAATCAATTCCCATGTGGCAACACAGCCTCTTGAGGCTCTTTCCCTGCTTTTTTTTGTTACCGATTGTATTGACAGCTGGTAGTTTCTACTTTGAGACAATTTCTCATCCTATTTACTCAATCATATCTTGTTGTAGTATTGACCTTACACCGCGAGGATGCAGTGAATAATAATGAACTCTCCTGGGTCCTGACAGATGGTTTTATATTTGGTTTTGCTATCAGCATTGAACTTCAGCATGTAAAAAACAAAGGACCAAAGTAAAGAGGAGATGTTATCTGGATTAAGAGGCTAGTGACCATTTGTAGACAAGAAGTGTGCTAAATCCTGGATTTAAATAGGAAATGTGTTTCCAGCTGAAAGCTAAATTTTCAAGACTAAGCATGAAAACAAAGGCTAAATATGTGTAATGATGCTTTCAGCTGCTAGACTGAAGCATATGTAATTCAAAAAGACAACCAGATTCTAAACTCAATTTTTAATGTGTAGGATCTTAGAAATAAACCATAAGAGCTCATTTTGATCTATGATAAATAACCTATTAGTGTCTATATACTTTTGAAGCATGTATCACAGACATCATTATCTATCATCACACATTCAACACTAAACAAAACAATGCATTGTTAATGTACAGCCAAGTGATTATAAATTATAAACGTTTGAAATTAGGGCATAAAATAATATTTAGGGGCACCTGGGTGGCTCATGCAGTTGAGCATCCGACTCTTGATCTCAGCTCAGGTCATGACCTCATGGTTCATGGGTTCGAGCCCTGCATGGGGCTCTGTGCTGATGGCAAAGACCCTGCTTGGAATTCTCTCTCTCTCTCCCTCCTTCTCTCTGTCCCTCACTTGCTTGTTCTCTCTTTCTTTCTCTCTCTCTCTCAAAATAATTAAACTTAAAAAATAGAATAAAATAAGATTTAACAATAAAGGATACATTTAAAAGCAACAACTATATGTCTTCATATTGATGTGGCCATTTCAGCCACAAACCTGAATTAAAAACCTGTTACAGAAGCAGAAATATCCATACAATTCTTTTTTTAAGTTTATTTATTTATTGAGAGAGAGAGATGGAGAGAGAGAAAGAATCCCATGTAAGCTCTGAACTGTCAGTGCAGAGCCCAACATGGGACTCAAACTCATGAACTGTGAGATCCTCACTTGAGCCAAAACCAAGAGTTGGCCATTTAACCAACTGCGCCACCCAGGTGTCCCATATCCATACAAATCTTTAAAAAAACAAACAAAGAAAATGAACAAAAAACTAAACAAACAAAAAAAAAAAAAAACAAAAAAAATAAAAAACAAAAACGCCCAAGTCCTTTACTTGTGCTCTTTTTTCCATCCTCTTTCATTGTGTGGAGCAAATGGGGGAAAAACTCAGTGTAAATGGCCTTAAAAAGGAATTTAATTAATTTATTATTTTTGTGCGTATAGTTGACACACTACATTAGTTTCAGGTGTACAATACAGTGATTCAACAAGTTTACATGTTATGCTATGCTCCCCCCAAGTGTAGTTACCACCTGTCACCATACAATGCTATTACAATATCATTGACTATATTCCTTGTGCTGTGCATTTTATGCCCATGATTTATTCATTTACTAATCGGAAACCTGTATCTCTTAGTCTCCTTTCCTTATTTGTCTTTTGTTTATTTTTAATAAAATGATGAAAAATGTATTGTGGATGCAATTTAAAGTCATGCTTGCTAATTCTATAATTTCTGGAACTTCCTCATATGTTTTTATTGCCTTATTTTTCCCTAGTTATCATTCACATTTTCCTATTTTTTTCACATTTCTTGTAGTCTTTGATTGGATGCTGGTCAATGAAAATGTCATATTATTGACTGGTAGTTTTTGTTGTCTTCCTTTAAAGAGGGTTGGACTTGGTTTGGTAGGCATGTAAGTTCCCTGTGAATTCGCCAGATTTTTGAGGCTTGCCAGCATTGTTACTGTAGATCTCATTGAACTTTCACCATAGAGCCAGATTAATCCTGTTACTACCATGGTGGCCCTGATGGAGTCTCTCTTAAAAGTCACAAGTGTTCAGTGAGAACTCCATTCATGTTTTATAGAATTTGAGAGTCTGCTACCCATGTATGAACTCTTAAAAACTTGCTACTTCATTACCTATCCTTCTTTGCTTGCTCTCTGCAATTTCAGCCAATGCTTGTGTGATGTATCATATTCTAAAAGACACTACACAGGTTTCTTGAAATCTTTCTTGGCCTAGCTCCCTTGACTCCAGAGCTCTTTCCCGATTTCAACTAACTCAGCATCCCTGAATTCCTAACTCCTCCCTTAACTCTACAAAATCATTATCCTGTTCTTGGCTCCCTCTCTGTGCACCAGATTTTGGAAAGGATAATCACAGGGCTCATTTTCTTTTTTACTGTTTATGTAAGGATCACAGCCCTGCTCTGCCTTTTGTCCTTTTTCTGAACAGGGTGGTTTTATACATCTCTTCCATCTTTCTGTGTGTTTGCTGTAGGAGTGGAGTTCAGTTGTAATCACTCACAGCTGAAAGCAGAATTTCCTACTTGAATTATAGTAATCACCAATTTTACAAACATGGAGTTGAGCATGTAGTGTGGATACATAAAATAACCCGTTAAATCTTATTTATTAAATGAAAATCTGTTCAAATAAATAATAATCATTGTCCCAAACATATTGTCACGTACATATTATTCTTTTCTAATAAGACTTGATAAACTGCTAACAAGGAAGCATTGTGTTAGACAACATTACTACAATGTCCTGCAGATGTCAACAGTTGCAGAGATTTGGCATTTTCATTTGTTTGGTAAGAGTGATGAAGTTAATGTAAAATCTAAATTTAACATTTAAATTTTAGAGTACATTTAATGAGAAATCTAAACTGAAAGATCAAAAGGTTAGATTATGGAGCAGCATTTGTTGTGCAGAATCAAAAAGGAAAAGATGCTATGTTAAAGATTTTCTAGTTGAAAAAACAGATTGAGTAAATGGTGCTTTTTGAAAAGCCTGTAGATAATTTTAAACCACTCCTAAACATCTTGTCTTCCTTTATGAATAAAACAACACTGCACTGTGTCAATAAGGCTTTGTGCTTTTCATTTTGATATGCGCCTTTCCGAAGAAAATTTTATTATGCTTGCACAGGTGGCCTCCTACGTCCTGTCAAAAATAATGCTCAAAGCATACAGAAACAAAAGTTCAGAAATTACATCAGTATTTTTTTAATACTTTGTGTGGCCCCAATGATTTCAATAACCTGGTATCATTTGTCTATGATAGTAAGCTGTGTGACAGATTCTCCATTTAAGGTAGACATCCACTTCTCTGAAGGTACTGGACAATTATGATAGACCCTGCTCCTCTCTCTGAGGCATCATATTCATTTTCCCCTAGACAACTCTCAGTAAATTTGACTTTTTCTAGGTCTTGCTGCCCTAATTTTGTACTTCTATTTAAAATTCATCACGGATTTAATTAACCTCAAATACCACTCATAATCCAGCTGTCAGAGCCAAGAACTGAATTGCAGTTGGGAATACAAAACAAAGCAAAGCAGACAGTGGCAGCAGAGAAAAAGAGTGGAAAGATGAATGGGGAATCCCTCCAGGAATAGAGATTTATTGTAGGAGAACAATGGTTTGGTGTTTTACCTAACTCAGAAGCACTTTGCATGATCAAATTCCACACGTAATTGTTTGGATGCTCTGGGAAATGCCGGCATGCTGTCTGGTATTCATAGCAAATTGTTCAGTGTCTTACAGATAATTAGGCAAGTTGGATTGCATTGTTGTTCAATACATATTATGCAGACACAGTCATAATAAGGCAATTTGTATGTAAGCTTCATCTTTTAAATCATGTACAACTTTTTTTTTCCTGAAAGGAATACCTCAAACTTCAAACCATAACTATATCACTAATTATTATGGTTTCATGAGACACAGGAGAATGAAAAAAATTGCCCCAGGTTCAAAGACAAATTTAAAAATGGACTGAATTTTAATTAACCAGGCCATTAGCAATTTCAAAAAAGCTATCTTTGTAATATTTGGATTCAGGATATGATATGTAAAGCCATATTAATGAAGTATAAGCATGAGATTCGTATCTGCCAGAACAACAAGAAAAGTCAATTTTGCACGCCACAGCAAAACTGTTTACCAACTACCAGCTAATCTTAGAAAATGAAAGTTTCAATGACACAATAGTATTTCGGTGGATAGTTAGTTTTCTAATAGGAGAAATTATTTCCGAAAATGCTGCATTGCTGTTCTCATGATACATCCCTAGATATGATTGACTTCCAGGAGCAAACATTTAACACAAGAGTTAACAGCACCTACTGTGTCTGAAAAAAGTGTAAATTATAATAGTAACTAATGCTTATGGTTTTCTGGAAAAGTTAAATTAATTACTATCTATAAACTGTTGAGAAAAACACCAGGTGAAGAGTAAGCACTGAGTGTTTACTATAATTATTATTATTATCAGCCATGCTCTTGTTGTTTTTACTATTGTTATTCCAGTAAGAATAGAGTTTGATCCTGCCTCCTCTTGATTATTAATGGAAATAACTTTATTAATGGCTTACTAATTACAAATTATTAATAGAAATAATATTTTCACTCATGTTACTTTATTTATACATTCCAGATTCCCTCTGAAGTAGTTATAGAATTGAGTACAAGTAAAAATGTACTATTAGAAAATTTTGCTTTGTTCCAATTCTCCCAATAAACTTTGCTGTGTGTAACATATTCATTTTTATTTTTAAGTGAGGATTCTGAGTTTAAAAAAATTAAGTAACCTAAGATCATATAGAATGATGACTCCAATCCTGACTATTGCCTTCACTTAATGGACAATAAATCCTTAGGAATACACTGAGGTCCTATCATTCAGCAGGTGAAGACACTGGGTTGGTCTTTGCAACAGCAAAGGTGATGAAAAACAAAATAATAAAAAATTACCAATTCAAACACCAGAATATATAATTCACCGCATTTTTCATAGTTTGATTCAAGTTCTTTGTTAAAGTGCCATATATATTTTTAAAAAATGTTTTCCCCAGACTTTGGAAAGGTTAAAATCTTACACAAAAAAACTCCTACTTAAAGTTGAACTTGTGTCCAGTCATGGTCATTGTTCATTTATAAAAAATTACTTGGTCCCACATTTTACAGAAGTCACAATAGGACTAAAGATGACCTTTTCATGACAATTTGCTCTTTTGCTTATCATGGAGAACGTTAATAGTGCTTCCAATGTTAACATTCTCCATGATGTGTTCCCAGATGTCATGCATATGAAAATGGAATAGAAAAATCCCTCCTTTGAGAATTTATTTTGGCAGCTTCCTTTCCAGTATCACACAAGGTTCTTATTTAAATATGATGTAGCTAAATATTAGTATCTTTTAAGTAAACAGCTTTTAGCGTGTTTAGCATTCCACTTAGCAGCCAAACAGAGTGTTTTGAAAACAGAGGGAACTTTGGGCTCTGATCATGACCATTGAAAAGGCAAACAAAATAAGGATGGGCTCCTAAGATTCATTTAAAGAAGTGATTTTCATAGGAGAAAATAATAAATTGTAGCTGCATAAAATAAAACAGAAAAAAAATAAGTAAAATGCTGGTTAGAAAGCACCCAGTGAGCACTGGGCACTTATGATACATTGAAAATCAGGAATAAAAACCTTTCATATCATTCAATATAAATTTCAAATTCATACTACACTGAAACAAGTTTCTGTGTTCAGGAACCATGCTTTCTCCTATGATTTTAAGAGAGCTAGGCTTATCCCTGTTAACTTAATAAATAAGAAAAAAAAATTGCCATTGGGAGGATATTAAAGGATATTTCTAATTTTTATACCTATAATTCTTACATTAAGCTATAATTTTAAAGCACCAGCAGACTATTACTAAAGCACTGTGGTAAGAAATCTACATATTTTTTAAAAAAAATATATACTGCAAATATTTTAAAAGAACCATGTTATGTTAACAATTCCTTCTTTCCTGTGCATAGACTGGAGGCCCCATGAAGTAAGATTGCAAGAAAAAAAGTAAATTAAAATAGACAAAAAGAGTTATTGATAGCTACCATTTGAATATCCATGGTCATTTAGTTTAGGTATGAAACATGAGGCAAATTCTATTTTATTAATATCGATACAATTTAAATAGTTTAAAAATGTTATTATCTGAATAGCTGGCTCTTACTAGGCCATATTTGGAAACACTTGTAAGAACTAAAGAGACTGGATGTGGGGGGCCTAGATGGTTCAGTTGGTTGAGCATTCAGTTCTTGATTTCAGCTCAGGTCATGATCCCAGGAATGTGAAATAGAGCCCTGTGTCAGGATCCACACCCAGCAGAGCCTGCTTAAGATACTCTCTCTCTCTCTCTCTCAATCTCTCTCTCTCTCTGGGTCTCTCTCCCTCTGCCCCTCTCCCACACTTATGCTCTCTCTCCCTCTATTTCTCTCTCTCTCTGAAATGATAAAAAAAAAAAGAGAGAGAGAGAGACTAGATGTAAGTACTACTATGAAGTATGCACGAAGCCTACCAAAGCTTGGCCAAATCAATGGTCAAGAAAGAAGCTAGAGGTATGAAGGAGAGCACAGAGATAAACTGCCATTTTCATCACATGATATCATGTTATGAACATGACTTGCCATTGATGTTGATCTTGATCATCTGGCTAAAGCAGTGTTTTTCAGGCCTCTCCAATGTAAAGTTTCTCCCCCATCCCCCCGGCCCCAACCCCTTTTATAACATACTCTTTGGAAGGAAAATATTCTACACAGCCCACACTTAAAGACTTGGAAGTTATGCTCCAATATCCTGAGAGTGGTGTATCTACTTAAGTTATTTGGGATCCTTCTATATGAGAGATTTGTGTCTTTTCCCCCTATTTATATATTCAAACATTTATTTATATCAGTATGAACTTAAGATTATTTATTTTAAACCTGGGTTATAATCCAATACTGCTTTATTTATTTCTGCTCAAATTGTTCCAGGTTTGGCCACTGGGGGCTCTTTCAGTTGGCTCCCATATCCCTTTGACATGCACTCATCATTGTGATTGGGCTGTTTGTTTCTATTTTTGAGTGCTTTCTTGCTTTTCTGGTGCTCCAGGAGGCCTCAGGTTCATCTTGTATATTTCCTACCCCAGTAGTTGTGTATATGTTAAACCCTTCAAAATAATTTATACCCTTCCATTAAACTAACTTAAAACCTATATTGCAATACAAAACCTAACCCATTTAACCTTGTGGAAGTTGAATGACTTGGTGATAAGATGGCCCTGTGTAAAGGGACTAACCTCTTTGGGCTATAACACTTTGATTCTAATATCTTTATAAAACAGTATCCAATAAAGATCAGGAAATTATCCCCCCACTTTCAGAAGAAAAGTGAGTTTTAGCAGATGAAATAAATTAAGTTCAATTCCTGAAATATTTATTGGGTGCTTAGTGTACTCCTGACATGGAGATATAGTAATAAATAATATGCCCGGTGGCAATTTGTAGTCAAGTGGCATCTACCACTTAAGATTCAGCAGCACTGTAATATTCAGAAGCTTCTCAGAAAAACAGAGTCGAGTGATGTCAGAAACTCAAATACAGAGTGTACGTTCACTTCTGTAAATGCTCTGAAGGCAGTTCGGGGGTGACTGGTTCTGGTGCAAATAGCATACAACCTGACAATGGCAGAGCCTTGACTCGTCGTTCAAAAGAATGAAGGTGATGTGGGCAATGCTGCCATGAGTCCCCAGCTGCAGTGTGGACAGGAGGGGCAGTGCTGAAGGTAGCTGGATAGCCAGAGTTCCACAGCTGTCAGAGGAATCAGTGGACTGAAAGAAAGGGTGGTGGTAGAAAGAGCACAAAACCTTGAAAAGGGGAACGTTATGTGCTGACCTATAGCAGAGTGGAATTGGCAGAGGAAAGAAATCCTCAGATTTCTTCATGAGTACATATATATAAGATACTATAAGTAGAAAGGAAACAAGATTTGACAACTCTTGAAATCACATTGGTGGGGAATCAAACCTTTAACAAAATTTCTGTGGGAAGGACACATCTTCAAGCTGATGACGCCTGAGGAGAACAATCAAGGCAATTGATGCACTTAGTTTTGTCACATGGAGACCACTTTGAAAAGTATAGAAAATGTGGGGCATCTGGCTGGCTCAGTCGGTTAAGCATCTGACTCTTGATTTCGGCTCAGGTCATGATCTCACAGTTCATGAGATCGAATCCCGCGTTGGGCTCTGCACTGACAGCACACGGCCTGCTTGGGATTCTGTCTCTCCCTCTCTCTCTGCCCCCCATTGACTCATGTTCTTGCTCCCTCTCTCAAAATAAATAAACATTTTTTTTTTTTAAATACAGAAATTGTGGGGCACCTGGATGGCTCAGTCAGTTAAGCATCCGACTTCGACTCAGGTAATGATCTCATGTTTGTGAGTTCGAGCCCCACGTTGGGCTCTGTGCTGACAGCTCAGAGCCTGGAACCTGCTTCAGATTCTGTGTCCCCCTCTCTCTGCCCCTCCCCTGCTCACGCTCTGTCTCTCTCCATCTCTTGAAAATAAATGCTAAAAAAATAAATACAGAAATTGTGTATAATTAACCAAAATGTAAGTAGGCTTATGATTTAATATACAATTGCTTTAAAATAATGGTCAACATGACAATCTTGCAAAGTATAAATGGAGTCACAGATATCTATACACATTTTATACGAAATATCAAGAAAGCTGTCTGAATTAATCCTGGTGTCCCTTGAGGGAAATATCTTTTTTATTATATTACTTTACTAACTTGCTACAAGATGATTCTTATGTAACTAAACCTTTCAATAGCTCCCTCATCTGAGTCTCACTCTTTGGAATTTAATATTATTAAAACAATGTATTGGATCCCAGGTTTTAATCTTTAGAGAGAAGAAATTGTCCCTGGGTCAAGGAAGGTGTTAAACAGTAATTGGTTTTGGCAGGAAAATCTATATCATTGTGCCATAGCCCTCTCCACAGGGGTACTGGTATCAGAGTGACCCCTCACTCAGCAGCATTTCAAATCTGCAGTGCTGCTGGCTGGCCGTGTGATCTTGTGAAGTTCCCACACATTGGTTTTGCTTCCTGGGGAAATACTACTTATTCACATCTGTTTTCAAGGTTATCAAGAAAGAAAACACTTTCTCCATGCCTCCATGAGCCTCTGTGAAGTATGCCTTTCTTGAGCAGATGACATTACTCATTTTTTTATATATGTTGACATTAACTGTCGAATAAGGTTTTTTTCCTAATTATGCCTCAAAGGGGGATAATTGGCACAAATCTGGGATTGTTTTACATAAATTGGCAACTTCAATATTGAATGAAAACTAACTTAAACTAATTGCTGTAAGTTCAAAGTACTAAAACAGCAAGGGGAAAAACCTTGCCTCTTCAGTTAACTCCATGTATTTGTGCTTTTAAAAGTGATTTTACAATATTGAAAAATTCATAAGATCAGTTTCATTACTAAAAGTTTTTCTTTTCCTAACAATTCTGCTTATAAACTGAAAGTCTCACCATCTCTGCATAGTAATTAGGAGAGCTTTAAATCACTAAAATTATTAGTTTTCCCATTCAATATTTAATTTCTGGTCAATATATATTCACTTAATAGCCTAAAAAGATTGAAAAAGAAAAAAGAAAAGAAAATTCAGATGCAAAACAAAGCTTTTGTATAAAATATTGGTATAAATATTCTTCAAAAAACTAGTATCTATGTTGTGAACTAAGGAACAGTGATGAATTACATGCTTTAAATAATTGATAAGAGTTTTCTAGATGAAGAGAGGAGTTCATGGAAAACTTTTGACAAAAGAATGACAAGATCAGATTTGTATTTAATAGAAAATCAAATGGAAACCAATTTGACAATGAATTTAATATTAAAAAAAAACGAAAACATTTTGGGATGAGCACTGGGTGTTGTATGGAAACCAATTTGATTATAAATTTCATATTAAAAAAATAAAAATTAAAAACAAAAAGAAAATCATTGGCAGTATTTTAGATAATTGTTTGGTGAGAGTCAGACAAAGTTGGTCAAATACAAGGCTGTTTCATAGAACTTCACAAAGGAATTATGGCTGTCTGTACTAAAATAGCATCATCAAGAATGGAGAAAGCAAGACAGATTCAGGCACTAGGAACAACATAGTTTTAATAGGACTTGGTCTTTCTTTGTTTGCATAGTTAGAGAGAAGGACTCTAGATCTAGATCTTCTTAGAGATTTCTTACCTCTGGTTTTAATTATCATCTGTGTATTGTGATTACTACCCCAAAGAGTTTCCAGTTGAGATCTTCATCCCCATCTCAAGACATATATGCCATGAATTACCTGCATTTAATAGCTCAAAAGCATCTCAAATTTAGTATATTCAAAACTCAAAAAATATTTTACCCCACAAATTTCTTCTTCTGTTTTCTATCTTAGAGAATGTCACCAATATCTCCAAAGTTGCTGAAGTAGAAAGCTAAAGGATGATAGATCCTTAATATAACATCCCTTTCCCCTAATATGCCCATGTACAAGAACCAAGTCTTATTAAGTAAGGTTATCTTGTAAGTATTGCCTGAATCTGTCCTGTTCTATTTGTGGTGATACAACTTTAGTACAAATAACCATAATTCTTTTGTAAAGTTCAATGAAATAGTCTTGTGTTTGACCAACTTGTGTTTGGCCCTTACCAAACCATTCTAGGTAAAAGCTTGAGACAAGCAGTAAAACCAACCAGTTCTTGTCAAAGAACCTTATGTCCCATGTATAAGAAATACCATTCCAAGGTAAGAATGGGAAACATTAAAAATTATTCACCTAAAAAAGTATCTTTCACCCACATCTTTACAAAACTTTATGTCATGTGCTCATGATTTTTAGTATTTAAAAAAAAAACTTATTTATTTATTTTGAGGGGGGAGAGGCAGAATAAATAAACTTAAAAAAAGAAAATGATAATACTCATTGTTTCTTTTAAGTCTGTGGGAACTGCAATTTGTCAATCTTGAGATACATGAGAGAAGAAACACATATACAGGTTCTGTATGAGCCCTATCAACCTTCTTAATCTCTGTCAGCACACCATGCAGCTGTTTACATCCGGACTCTTGCCTTGTGATTTCCTCTGTCTGGAATTCTTCCCCCAATTACACAAACGTTTCTCTCTTATGTCTTTATGTTGATTTTCAAATACTGCCTTCGCTATAAGCTTCCCTGATCACCTTTACTTAAAATTTCAACTCCATTTCCATCCTTTAGTTCTATCTACACTACTTACCTTCCTTATTTTTCTACATACTAGTAACCATCTAATATGATATATCTTTTTTCTTTATTTGTTTACTATTTATCCACTCTAGTATGTGATCCCTTTAGATTACAAATTTTATTGAATGGTTTGCTCACTACTATATCTCTAGAGTTCAGACAATGATTTGTTGAATGGTAAATGCATATGTGTTGAAAAAATATATTGTTTTTATTATTAGGACTCAAATTTACTGATTACAAAAGAGAGTTAAAGAATTATTGTTAGCTGGGGCACCTGTGTGGCTCAGTCGGTTGAGCATCCAACTTTGGCTCAGGTCACGATCTCATGGTTCATGAATTTGAGCCCCGCGTCAGGCTCTGTGCTGACAGCTCAGAGCCTGGAGCCTGCTTTAGATTCTGTGTCTCGCTCTCTCTTTGCCCTTCCCCTGCTCATGCTCTGTCTCTCTCTGTCTCAAAAATAAATAAAACATTAAAAAATATTAAAAAGAAAGAATTATTGTTAGCCACAAGTTTAAATATAGTGTCTTGACATAGGAAATACTAATTAACATATTTATATTTCATAAATACTGTGTTATCTTTAGTCTATTAAATACATTTTTAAACATATAAACCAGAAAAAAAAAAAGATTTAGGGAGCTTATATTCCAATAAATCAGTTTTTGTTTCATGAGAAACCTTTTGGGAACTAATATTGTTCTCTGAAATCATTAATATATTTTCTGAAATAAATAGTATCTTCACAAATGCTTTCTATTCAAAATCCCCTGTGAGATAAAAAGTCATTTAGAGTGGTGGTTAAGAATATGGACTCTGAAACAGAAAGCCTCAGGTTAAAACCCTAGTTATAAAGCCTTGCAAAAAGATAATTTATCTCTCTCTGCCTCAGTTCCCACATCCGCAAAATAAGAATAATACAAATCACTACTTTATATGCCTGTTAAGGGGTTTTAATAAATCAATGCATGTAAAAGCCTATAGAAAAGAGCCTGGCAAATAGTATATAAATATACGCATACATACATACACACATATATATTTTAGGGCACACAACACTGTGTTTTTTTCCTTTGAATGATATTTTTAAATATCCTCTCTGTATCTTCCTCCCTCCCCAAATTTATACATTTGCTTTTTAGGAAAAATATGCTAATTTGAATTATATATCAAAACAGATATGAAGATAAAAGTGTAGAAAAGTAAATGGATCCAAAAGAGACTGCAAGATGCTGGACATTTAACTTAATTTAAACATATATGTGGAAATAGTATAATGCTTTAGAAAAATAACATAAAATCAGAAGCTATTGGAGTCAAACCCTGTTTTTCTTCTCGTGTCTCTTTTGAAAACTTATTTCACCTGTACTCCACAATAAAATGGAGACAATAATACCTGTCTTGAACAACTTAAGAAAGGTTGCTGCAAGGATCACATGCGTTGCTGTGAATGAAAAGCAGTTTATGATGGTGACAGCTGACATGATTTTCTCTCCGGGGCTTGCTACTGGATTTTAAATATGAAGAGGGTCATGGTGGATAGCACTACCCCAGTCACTGGGAATGATTGTGGATCTCTGGTGAGGTTGCAGCCTACCTCATTTGCTGACAGTTCTATGTGGTTTATGAGAAGCACATCTAAAACAGAAGGACACGGACATGAAGAAAGTCAAGAATGGAAAAAACAATACCATGCAAATTTTAAATAAAGCACAAGAAAAAAGTGGTTGTAGCTATGCGAATATCTAACAAAATAGACTTTAAGGAGAAGACAAAGTGATACTAACTAAAATTATTGTCATTTTAGGATGACTATAATTACGTCAGAAGAAAAATATCACAAATTTAATTTAGTTTGCACCTAAAGCTAGAGCTGCAAAGCTTCTGTGAAAGCATGGTTTCTGTTATTTCAAGCAAGAGAAATAAGCTTTAACTCAAGGACAAAGAAAATGTTGGAAAGCTACCGATTAGCTCATAAGGCCAGCAGAGAGTTGGGGAAAGTAGGAAAACAGAAACAAAGGCAATGAAGCTAAACTCTACTACAATCAAGATTATAATGCAAGGAAGCTGGGTTGCAGTGCCACGGGGACACAGCTGGAGCAGCTGGACACTGACAGTGCTGCTGGATCAGCTGCTGACACCACTGGAACCCTCACATTTCTAGAGGATCTGCTATGGGCAATGAATCACACACCTTCCCTGTCATCTGAAAATGGAGTCTATGAGTCCTAGTTACCAATTCCTTTCTGTCTAGAAATAGACACTAGATGGATAGATGCTGGATAGACAGATGATAGATGATAGATAGATGATGATGATGATGATAGGTAATAGATGATAGTTAGTTAGATAGATAATAGATAGATGATGTAGATAGACAGATGATAGAGTAGAAAGATAGATGATAGCTAGATAGATGGATAGATAATAGATAGATGGTAGATGATAGATAGATAGATAGATAGATAATAGATAAAATTATCTAAATGGATATTTGAGGAGAACATTCCAAAACAAACAAAAAAAAGAAATATAATAATAAAAATTTGCTTTTGCAAATAACAGAACAAAAATTTCCAATACAATGAGACTAAAAACACACAATTTTTCACTGAAATCACTACTCTGATAGATTTCAGGTCTTTTTTTATGGCTAAACTTGAAAGGGATTTCTGACTTTTTGACTTACCTACAGAGAAAGTGACTAAAATATCACTAAATAATTAAAAGTTGAAATCCAATTGCCAAAAATTAACAGGCTACCTCACAATTCTCCTGATTTTCCTGAGCCACTTTTGATATGGAGTTCTTTGATCCTTTGACTGAAAGTAATCATATCACAGCAGCTGGCAGTTTGACAGGACAAAATAAAAGCTGACAGCCACTCCTCAAACAAACATAAGCATAGACTATTTCCAGTGCTAAGTGGAATTTGACATTTAGTTTGAAAGATATTTTAACATAGATTCACTTATTCTCTCTCTCTCTCTCTCTCACACGCACACACACACACACACACACACACATATACCCATATAAACTACTGTTACAAAATTAGTGTTGTGTTACCTGAAACCAAACTCCTGATGTCCAGAAGGCAGACTTTTTTGTAAGAAATATATTATGGCTTTACATCCATGAATCCTAACAGGTTTAGAAATAACACACTAACACTAATTTAGGATTGGCGTGTCTCGTCAGTACAGAAAATAATAACAATTAGATAAAGAAACAGAGGAAATTGCTATAAATACAGAATTCTGACTGCTATATTGGGGCACTTGTGTGGCTCAGTGGTTAAACGTCTGACTTTGGCTCA
Source organism: Panthera onca (assembly GCF_046562875.1). Taxonomy (NCBI): domain Eukaryota; kingdom Metazoa; phylum Chordata; class Mammalia; order Carnivora; family Felidae; genus Panthera; species Panthera onca. The sequence goes on from NC_138342.1 coordinate 98,083,503, forward strand.
GGTCATGATCTCACAGTTCATGAGTTCAAGCCCCCAATTAGGCTCTCTGTTGTCAGCACAGAGCATGCTTCAGATCCTCTGTCCTCCCTCTCCTTTGCCCTTCCCCCACTCATTCTCTCTCTCAAAAACGAAACAAACAAAACCCCCTTAAAATTAATTAAATAAAAGAATTCCAGTATATATATTTTCTTAATATAATGTTGTTCAGTATTATATTTTCTAAGGAAATTAAGAATGAAAAGACACTTTTAAGTATCTATTCAATTCCAAATTAGTTTATGAGAAACTATCCTAAAGCTAAAGTTGTGGAAGGAGAAGAAACAATCAGAGTCATTAACTGAAACATTTATTATACTTCTACAATGTTAGAACAGCTAAAAGGGACTCCTCTGTTTGAGCAGGAAGCTTACATATTTGTAGGATACATCAAAGGAGGTCAATAAAGTTTGGTTTTGTTTTATTCTGAAAATTGTTCAGTAATGAAATTCTTGAAAGGCATGGGAAAACTGAGATTGTGTTAATCACAGGGATGGGTGCAATATAATTAAGACTGAGGCTGTCATTTAGCCTATAACAACTAATAAATATTTGTTGAAAATGTGAATGAATAACCATCGTTTGGCCAATTTGGGTTTAGCAAGAAGATAAGAAAGAAAAGGTTAAAGCTAACACCTTGGTAGAGTCACTGGAAATTTTTTATCAATCAGAATCTTTCACCAAATGCCACTAAAATATTTTCTTTCTATCCATTGTATTAATTTCACTAAAGTTTCATAATATAGTCAACATTTAAGTATCAGTTGCATTTCTATACACTAACAATAAATATTAATGAAAAAGAGGGAAAACAATCATTTTTTTATAGTAGCATCAAAAAGATAAAACAGTTGGGAATAAATTTAACCAAGGAGATGAAATATATCACCACTAAAAAGTATAAAGCATTAATGCAAAACAAATAGAAGATGACACGAGTAAGTGGAAAAATATTTTGTGCTCATAGATTGAAAGAATTAATAGTATTAAAATGTCCATTCTACCCAGAATGATCTACAGAGTCAGTACAGTTCTTATCAAAATTCCAATGGCATTTTCCACAAAGGTAGATGAAACGGTCCTAAAATTCATATGGAACCATATGCGCAAAAGACTCTGAGCAGCCAAAACAAGCTTATGCAAGAAGAAAAAAGCTGGAGCATCACACTTTCTAATTTTAAATTGTATTACAAAGTTAGAGTAATCAAAACAGTATCGTACTGACATAGAAACAAACATATAGATGGAACAAAAGAAACAGCCCCAACATAAACCCACCCATGTATTTGATCTTTGACAAAAGTGCCAAGAATACAAAATGGGGCAAGGACAGACTCTTCAATAAATCGTGGTGGGAAAACTGTATAACCACATGCAAAAGAATGAAATTGAACTCTTATACCGTACCTTATATAAAAATCAACTTAAATTGGTTAAATATTTAAATGTAAGACTTTAAATCATAAATTTCCTATAAGAAAAATAAGGAAAAACTTTTTGACATTGGTCTTGGCAATGAATTTTATGACACTAAAAGCACAAAAATAAACACGTGGGACTTCATCAAAGTAACTGGTTTCTGTACAGCAAAAGAAACAATAAAATGAAAAGACAACTTATGAAATGGGAGAAAATATTTACAAACTATATATCTAATAAGGGGTCAATATCTAAAATATATAAGGAATTCCTCTAATTTAGTAACAAGCAATAAGGGCACTTGGGTGGCTCAGTCAGTTAAGCTCCTGACTTTGGCTCAGGTCATGATCTCACAGTTTGTGGGTTTGAGTCCCACATCGGGCTCTGTGCTGACAGCTCAGAGCCTGGAGCCTGCTTTGAATTCTGTGTCTCTCTCTTGCTCTCTGCCCCTCCCCCACTCACATTCTGTCTGTCTGTCTGTCTCTCTCTGTCTCTCAAAAATAATAAAAACATTAAAAATTAAAAAAAAACAATAAATAACCATATTTAAAAATGGACACTTGAATATCTTCAAAGAAGACATACAAATGGCCAATAGCTATATGAAAACATGCTCATCATTACTAATAACCAGAGAAATGCAAATCAAAACCACAATGAGATACCACCTTGGACTTGCTAGAAGGCTATAATTAAAAAGTCAAAAGTTAAGAAATGTTGATGAGGATATAGAGCAAAGGGAATTCTGGTATATTATTGGTAGGAATGTAAATTGGTAACCATCATGGAAAATAGCATGGAAGGTCCTGAAAAAATGACAAATGGAACTATCATATTTTCCAGCAATCCCACTTCTGAGTATTTATTTAAAAGAATTGTAATCAGATTTCATAAAGATACACTCTCATGCTCAAGGCAGCATGACTGACAATAGCCAAGATATGTAAACAAAATAAATTCCCATTGACAGATAAATGGATAAAGAAAATTTGGCATATATGTATAATGGAATAGTATTCAACCTTGAAAAAGAAGAAAATCATGGTGAAATATGTAGACACAAAAAGACAAATACTCCATGACTTTACTCGTATGCGAACTCTAAAATGGGCAAACTAATAAGAAGCAGAGTAGAACGTTGGTTCCCAGGGGGCTCCAGCAAGGGGAAAATGAGAAGATAATCAAAAAGCACAAATTTTAGTTATACAAGATAAATACATTCTTGAGATCTCCTATAGAACACAGTGCCTATAGCTAATAATCCTCATTGTACACTTAAAATTTGCTAAGCAGGTAGATGTTTTAAGTGTCTTACTGCACACACACAAAAATGGTAATTATAAAAAAGGGGGCAGGAGGAAACTTTTTGATGTGATGAATATATTTATGGCCTTAGTGGTGGCAAAGGATAGCAGAATATGTCACCCCAAAATATGACTGTATGAGTTCAGGACATGCTTCACCAGAACATACCACTTTAGCATATTGACTATTTTCAGCTGTGGCACTTGAAAAACAGCAAATGCAGGAAAAAGCTTTTTCTGAACTCACCTTATCTGCCTAATGACAGACCCTCCAAAAAGAACTCAGTTCTCATAAATCCCTTCCCTGGAAGTTTCATCAACCAGGAAAAATTGGCCCTTGTCACATGAGAGGAGACTAGACATTGACAGCACACTCAAACTATCACAAACCGTCGTACCTCCCATCTGTTCCTCAGCGGATCCATTCATCTTCCCTAGAAATCATTTACTCTCCCCAAAGAAGCCTACCCGCCCCCCAACTCCTGCTTTACCTATGAATGTGGAATTTAATCCTGAGTTTTAAGCTACCTCAGGGAAGTTACTAATTTTCCTCTGGGTACCTCCCACATATACATGAGGTATACATGTTAATAAACTGCAGTTTGTTATTCTCTTATTAAACTTTTATGGCAGGAGTCTCAGCTAAAAACTTAGAAGGGTAGAAGAATTATTTTTCTTCCTGTATAGTGGTGATGATTTCACTGTTGCATACTTATTCTCAAACTCAGGGATTTGTATACATGAAATTTGTATAGCTTTTCACACGTCAATTATACCTCTGTAAAATATTTAAAAGAGACTATAACATCGTAATGGGTTTTGAGGGCTTTCACATGTACGTGATGTCAAATAAGCACTCCAGATAGAAAAAAAATATATATTACTTTTTGACTGAGAAATAACTTTAAAATTTTGTATTTGAGAGTAAAATAAAAAAAATAAGGAACCATAAACAATTATGCTCCATTTCTGAAAACTGAGCCTGATCCTTATCATGCTCAGCAAACCATTTTGAGGGCAAAGAGCAAAACTTAATCATTAATATAATCCCCTTCAGTTCTCCTAACCATAATTTATACCACAATGTTTTGCACATAAGTAATTGCTCTGTAAATATTTATAAGTAAATTATTAAAATTTAAAGAAGAGTAGGAGAGTGAGACCTTAGGCAGAATGTCAACATGTGTGTATAGCAAATTTGAATAAGAGATAGCCATTTGTAGATTTACTAGGAGAGTCCCTGGCATTGTAGTAAGGAGAACAGATGGACACATATTTTTATCCCCAGTGGAAAGGAGACCGAGAATAAGTCTTCTTATTATGGTAACACATAAACTCACATTTACATATTTGTATGTTGAAACTATATGCCTTTACTATTTCTCACATGACAAATGATTCTGTTTTATTCATTTTGATGACTACAATAATCTTATGTAGGAGAGATAGCCACTCCTTATATAATCAAGTCCTGTTAATATCATTTCTTCAAAGAAACCTTTGTTTTACATTCCAGATCAGATTGTTCCCTGTCTTCATGTGACTTTACAATATATTACAAAGACTTTCATTATAGCAATTTTCATCCTTTATTTAACTTAGTTTATTAATACATGCTTTTATACTATATATCTCTTGGATACAGAAGATAAGCCTTAAAGCATTTATTAACATAACTGGTGCACTTTATGTTGAATAAATGATGAAATGTATGTTGAATAAATGAATGAAGAGATGAATAATTTTTTTTCATGTCAGGTGAAAGCAATAATTTCAGCTTACAGTTAGCAGAATAGATATGAACATCTATCTATCTATCTATCTATATGAAGGCTTAGATAGAATGCTTTACATTTATAAAAGAAATTCAGGGGAAATTAAAATAGACAAGTATAACAAAGAATGTGTGCTATTTATAGTAGTATGGATTAGATAAAATACCTCTATTAATATTCGTTTACATACCTGCATATGTTTTGCCTTCACTAAAATCCAAGAAATTTTCTGTTTTATACCTAGCAATAGAGAAGAGATTTGGGTTAAAGACATGTTTGGAGAAAAAGGGGAAAAAAGATGGTAATTTTGTCTCAGCAAAAATTAAATTTGAGAAGCTTAGATTGAGGAACGAGGGCTCCAAAATGAGCTTCATAAAGAAGACAATATGAGTCTCTAATGCAAGGTGTTCATCTGTCTATGACCATAGCTTGTCAAGAAGCCTTCTCCACTGACAACTCTGCTTCATTCTGACATTCCAAGGAGGGAACGTCCTCAGAGCACTGAGAGGCCACTTTCCTGATGGCATTTCGGGATGGCAAGTGGTGCAGTAAAACTTTTATAAGCAGCCAGGGAAGAGGTGTAGGCAAGAAGAAGCTGAAGTAAGAGAGCAATACCAGAGTAACACCGCTTGAGAACTGCAGTCCATAAATTCACAAATGGGTATGTGTGAAGAGCTCCTCTGAGACACCAGAAATAAGTACAGGACACTGAAGGGGAGAGCTTGCTTATGCCATTACATAGGTCAGAGCCATCAAACCAAGAGTCATTTGAGTGAACAAGTAATGGAATTGCCAGGCAATTTTGAAGACCCAACTGAAATTGGAAACCATAAATCTGCCCCATCTGGCAGAGTTATGTAGTTCTCTCCAGCAAAGCATAGGAGAGGGAAAAAGCTTTTGATTAGAGAGATCCACTTTGGGAGTATGTTTAAATGAAAGCAGCAGATAGCAGGAGAAAAAGAGAATTGAAGATAAGTGTGACCTGAATGGCTAGTCATGATATGAATTTAGTTAGGAAAATAAAGTCAAGAAGCAACTGATAATCTAAAAATATATGGAGGAACTTAAAGACTGAAGTGAATGAAAAAAAATGTATTTAGTGGAGGTAAGTGTTTGTTATCAGAAGAGGGATTTTTAAATTAATAGTTCACTTCAGGGAGATAATAAATCCTGACTGTGGCCTGAGGCATGGTTTACTGAAGAAAAATAAAGTGAAAGTTACTGCCATGGAACAGATTAAGAAATAGTGAGGAAACTAAAGTTACTCTGGATAAAGTGAGAGTGGGAATAGAATAAAACAGAGTCAATGCTACACTCCCCTCAGAAGGCCAGAATAAGTCTGCACATGGAAGACGTATTGACTAAGAAAAATTAACCCTATTCAAAATCCTGAAATCCCATTCATTAAACCAACAACAATTGTTTCATTCACAGTGTGGTGCCATTGTGGATACAATGGGCTACCTTAGGGCAACACAAACACCTGGGATCCTTTCAGGCTTTGGGTTCCTGGCAGGATTTGCTGCCTGCTTGCACTGGTTGGTGAGGGAAGGCAGAGAGTGGGGAGGATCAAGAGAGATGGAAGTTGTACATTCAGTCTGTTCACTTCACTAGTTGGAAATCAGTTGGTCCCATATAACTGCCAGAGAGCTGAGAAACATACCAGAGTTGTGTACTCTGAGAAAGACATTCCTGTGTGTTTCCTTTAATCTCAATACTCCACTTCTGGTCACCAAATGTATCAGATTTTCCCCACATGAAGCAATTCTAGGACACCAGGTGGGTGTACTACAATTCAATTCAGTTCTGACACTTTGTACCTGGAGTTCCCATCAGAATCCATATGTTATGGGCTCAGTCCCACCAGACTGTTCCTCTCCTCCAAATTCACACACTAAACCTAAATCCAGGTTGTTACCTGTGCTTCTGACTGCCAGCTATAAATCAAAGATTCCTATAACCTTCTCCCCAGGTTCAATTAATATGCTAGAGCAGCCTAAAGAACTCAAGAAAACAGTTTACTTACTAGAATACCAGTTCATTATAAAAGAATAAAAGGAAGAGCCAGATGTAAGATATGCATAGGTAAGTTATGTGGAGAGGAGCACAGAGCTTCCATGCCCTCTCCAGGGGAGACACTCTCACCCCCACCTCCATGAGTTCACCAACCCAAGAGCTCTCTGACCCAAAACCCTTTTGGGTTTTTATGAAGACTTCATTATGTAGGCATGATTGACTAAATCACTGGCATTTGTGATTGAAAGCAATCTTCAGCTCCAACCTTCTCCCCAGAAGTTAGGGGAGGAGGTGGGACTAAAAGTTCCAACTCTCTAATCACATGGTTATTGCCCTTACAACCAGCACCCATCCTTAGGGACTTTCCAATAGTCACTTCATTAACATAAACTCATAAAAGAGGCTTGTTATGAATAACAAAAGATGCTCATTTTAATTATCACTATTTATTCAAGCCCATTAAATAAAATCAATTCATTTGAAATTGTGGCCCTCCTGATTTTAGTTTTAATATCTGTATACCAGACAAAATTATTATTATTTTTCTTCCAAGTCAGCAGATCATTAGGAATTCCCCATGAGACATAGGTATTCATGGTTAAGTATTCAGTTTCCACCAGGGCCTAAGAGCAAGTCAGATATTGTTGCTTAAAATCCAAACAATTAATTGGACAAGAGCTCATGTTTTGAATTCTGAACCTGAGAGGTCTTCAGTATATTTGTATTAGGATTTTCCAGAGGCTCCATAGAAAATTCCTATTTCCCACAGACAATTTGAATAAATCCAGATTAATGTGGATATGTAACATTTGCTTAATGCATCATGAGATTGCTGCAGACTCTTGTCTTATTGTGGGCTGCATTCACAAATAGAAGTGTCATGGCCTACTTGGTAAATGAATCAGAGTACAACACTCAAATTTGTCATGTCTTTCCCTTCAGTATCCAAAACTTTTCACCAAGATTTTATAGTACCTTGTCTTGTCTCATCATGTTCTAGACTACTGGATCCCCAGAAATTTCACTAAGATAACAGTCCTCTGAATTTTGTAGCATTTATCTTCTACTTTCTGGTTCATAGGTATCTTGACAAGGCATCTAATTGCAAGGTTTTACTCATCAGATTCAATTAGCTTAATGTCATCAGTATTACAGACAAGACTAGTGTTATGTGAAATTCCAGTGTGATGTTCTGTGAAGTGTTCAGATGGTGGAAATCTTTGAAGATCTTAATATGGCACAGATCAGGAGAACTGACTATGAAGATGTACTGTTGTTTGCCAGGTAAAAGGAAATGGCTTCTGGTCCTGCTTCCTATGGAGAAAAACCACTTATCAGTCCCATAGCTGAATACCACCTGTGAGAGTCCATGTTGTATTCATATATGGAACTGTAGCTGTAAGTAGAGTCACCCCATAAGTAAATTATAATAATTCATAGCCAGTTTTCAAGATCAGTTCTTTTTCCACACCAGCCAAATAGGCAAGTTAAATGGAGATGTTTTAGTCATGACCACCCCTTAAATCTTTCAAATCCTTGAGGGTGGCATTAATCTCTGCAATACCTCAAGAATGGCATATTGTGCTAATAGATTGAGAGAACCAAGACAAGCTCCATTTAATCCCTTGGCCACTATAAGCTCTTAGTATGACTGGTTGACTATCATGGCATTTTGATTATCTAGAATTAGTGTCATTTCAGAGTTACTGTCAATCCACACATATTTTGGTTATTTTATCTTATTTATTTCTAATACACCCTGATAAATGACTTTAAGCTTCCTTAAAAAAGGGTAGGAGAAAGATTTACAGTATGCATTTTTGACTGAGTAACAATATTTTCAGAAGCAAAAAGGGATTCATTTTATTCATGGCTCTGAGTTTGTGAACTGTCTCATCTAGGAATTTTTTGAGAAGCAACATCTCTATCATTAAAAACTATGGGGTGCCAGGGTGGTTCCGTTGGTTCAGCTCAGGTCATGATCTCACAGTTTGTGACTTCAAGCTCCATGTCAGGCTCTGTGCTGACAGCTCAGAGCCTGGAGCCTACTTCAGATTCTGTGTCTCCCCCACCTCTCTGCCCATCCCATGCTCATGCTCTGCCTCTCTCTCTGTCTCTCAATAGTAAATAAACATTAAAAATTAAAAAAAAAAAACTAAAAACTTAAAATTCTGTCCAACTTTTCTGCTTTTAGAAATCAAGTAAGATTTTAGTAAAATGCTCATCTATTTCAGCTCTACAGATACTATGATACCTATATCTTTGTCAATGACAAAGATCTTGGAAGGTAAAAACATTCTGATAACTTTGAATATTTTTTTAATTATGTAACTATGCTCACCTTGTCTGTGGTATTTAAGGGCCACCACTTTGTCCATATAATCCCAGGATCCTGCTTCCATTGAATTCAGAAACCCACGTTTAATAACAATTACCATTTTGCCATGATGATGTCACAGAGCTCTAAAGGATGTTAGGAATCCCTTTACTAATGTGTTTTTCAAATATTACTGACAGGGGAGTGTCCATAGTAAGGAAATATGTGAGAAGCTCTTACATAAGAAATCCACTTCAATCCTTTTATCTGTATCTGTAGATATCTTTGTTTATAACCTAAAAAGAAATTCTGAAACTCTGATATTTTATTTTCGTTCTATGACATCTATCTTTGTGTCCAGTTTCAGTCATCCAACCAAGGAAACTGAAGGGGACACTCTCAACTTGCTTAAGCTGACACACTGAATATGGAATCTGTCATTAGTGTACTGTAAACCCAGAGCAAACAAGCTTTTCCAACATTTGTATTCCACCCGGATCCAACTTGTAGGGGCCTTTTCCCACATGTTCTGTAGGTTATGCAATATAAATTACCAATATCTTGACATTCTTTTAGTGTATATGCAACTCTCTACAGGCCAAATTTTGCACTTGATTCCTTGGGGGATGCAGGACTTGTGTCTACTTTAGAAGCAATGAGAAATGTTGGAGTTAGCTTCTGAAGAGGAATTGCATGCAAAAAACTACACCACAGGAGGAAAGTTAGACAAATGAAAACAAGCACCTTAATAGAGGAGGAAGTACTCTTTCTACTGACAAAGGAAGCTCATAAATTTTAAACATTCAAGATCCTAAGCTCCATATGTGTATTTTGGATAAATCTATCATAGTGGCGTGCCTCAGAGGCTGAACATACAGATTATGAAATGATTGTGCAACAGGAATGAACTGGGAGGTAAAACATCTGGTCATGCAACTTGTTTGTGCATCTATTATCTGCCTGAGTTCAAAATTGTATGAACATTTCCCATGGAGATTATTTTTTTTAATTCAAGTATAATTAATATACAGTGTTATATTAGTTTCAGGTGTACAATATAGTGATTCAACAATCCTATACATTACTCAGTGCTCATCACCATAAGTACACTCTTAATCCCCTTCACCTATGTCATCCATCCCCCCACCCACCACCCTTCTGGCAACTACCAGTTCTCTATATTTAAGAGTCTGTTTTTTGGTCTCCTTTTCTTTGTTCATTTGTTTTGTTTCTTAAATTCCACATATGAATTCATACTGGAATTTGATTCATATTGAGTAAAATGAATTTATCATATGGATTATCTTTCTCCAATAGGCTTATTTCATTTAGCATTATTCCCTCTATATCTATCCACGTTGTTGCAAATGGCAAGATTTCATCCTTTTTAATGGCTGAGCAGTATTCCGTTACACACACACACACACACACACACACACACACACACAGCATGACCATAAATCCACCATATGTTGACTTTGAAATAAACAAGTTTGTAGCAGCCGTCAAGGATCAAGGTTGTAATTACCGTATATGTGTATTTTTTTTCAGAATATCCAAACTTGCCATACAATATTAGAAAAATCATGATTTAAAGGAAAGTGATTTTTTAAAATGATCCAAAAAAATAAATCCTCTAAACTCATGCTTTTAGGGGCGCTGGGTGGCTCAGTCAGTTAAGCATCCTACTTCAGCTCAGGTCATGATCTCATCATTAGTGGGTTTGAGCCCTGTGTTGGGCTCTGTGCTGACAGCTCAGAGCCTGGGGCCTGTTTTGGATTCTATGTCTCCCTCCCTCTGTCTTCCCCTCCCCTCACTTGCACTCTGTCTCTCTCTCAAAAATAAATAAACCTTAAAAACAAATTAAACTCATGCTTTTATATTTTAAGTTGTGATTTATATTCTTATTTTCCTCAAGAAATATGTAATCATAGTGATAGCTCTAGAAGACTCATTGGTGGGAATGTAAACAATTATAATGTAACTTCAAGAACCATTTTAGTGTGGAAAGAAGTCCCTTTGGGAGAAACTTAACCAATTGAGACTTCTCTCTTAATATCACTGTTAGAAGACTCTAAACCCATATCTGCCTTAAAGAAAGGTGGCATTAATTAGAGCCTTAATTAGTAGTTTCAGGAATAGTTGGTCGAAAGCGGTCTTCTAGCTCACAGCTGGAGCAATTATTCTTCCAGCTCACAGCCCTTGAGCAATTTGGCTTTATCATTATAGGAGAAAACAACTGGGTCTGTGCTTTGAGAGATGTAGAGGAGGGTGGTAATGATGGAAATTTCTCAGTTCTTTAAGTCATCCTATACCCTAATCTTGAAAGTACTGTCAGAGTTTGTGTTTGTAAAAAGGAAGACAATTGGGAATTCCTGTCCTTTAAGGGGTAACTCTATTCCTCCAAAATGATAGCCATTTATTGGATTTAACATTGGTAGTTCTCATAGTGATGTGAATGAAATAAGGGAAGTAGGTTTATGCTATGATCTGTATCCTTGTATGCCCCACCCCTCCCTGCCGCCAAATTAATTTCATATGTTGAAATTCTAATCCTTAAGGTAATAGTATTAGGAGGTGGAGTCTTTAGGCAGTGATTAGGTCACGGGGGGGGGGGGGGGGGGGGGGGCGGGACCCTTACGATTAGGAAAAGTGCCCTTATAAATAAGACCTCAGAGAGTTAGCTCATGCATTAGGTTATGTGAGGACATGGAGGAGGGGCTGACTACAAACCAGGAAGTGGTTTCTCCAAACACAGAATGTGCTGGCACCTTGAATTTGGACCTCCCAGACTTCAGAACAGTAAGAAATAAATTACTCTTGCTTATAAGCCACCCATTCTATAATATTTTTGTTATAGCAACCCTAATAGACTAAGACAATTTACATTTCAAAAACTCTAACTTATGTAATTTGTTTATTTATTTATTTATTTACATGTAATTTCTGCATCCTAAGAGTCCTCTCCCTGAGGCTCAATGAAGGTAGAAGTCAACAAAGAAAAGAAACATTGAGTTTTGCCTTTCAAGACAGAGTTTTTGGGAACAGACTCTTACAAAACCCCCAAAGATGATAGTTCAAATTGATATTGATTGCAAGAAAGATTTACTTAATAAAGAAAATAATTTTCCTTTATTCTCCAGAATAAATAATTCTCCTGTATTATCATGACCAGATTTAAAGGAAAAGGGGGAGATAGTTGGACTCCTAGGAAGTGAAAACATTCTCTATTTATAAAGTGAGAAGATGATGCCAAGACTCACTGATTAAGTACATTTCTCTATCCCTTAAGGTTTCCTAGGGTAGTTATTATTATTATACAGGCTTATCAGAGTAAATCAAAAGGGAGAAACACACACACACACATGAACTCTGCCTTTCTGTATGTCATGTACCCTGACTGGATGAATTCGAATGAATTTGATGCGTGATATAAAAGTAGATTACTATTGTTACAAGAATATAGGAAGTCCATGTCTGTATTCCAATACTTTTTTTCTGAAGATGATATCTCATTGATAAACTTATTTTTTTAAATTTTTTTAACGTTTATTTATTTTTGAGACAGAGAGAGACAGAGCATGAACAGGGGAGGGGCAGAGAGAGAGGGAGGCACAGAATCTGAAACAGGCTCCAGGCTCTGAGCTGTCAGCACAGAGCCCGAAGTGGGGCTCGAACTCACGGACTGTGAGATCATGACCTGAGGCAAAGTCAGACGCTTACCCGACCAAGCCACCCACGTGCCCCGCTCATTGATAAACTTATTATTTGAGTCTCATTTAAATAGAGATATTGCAAAATAATTTGAATATTTAAAAGAAGACCATTTTCCCCTTAAAACTGTTTAATATGGAGAGGGGCTCACAGATGGCTCAGTCGATTAAGCTTCAGACTTTGGCTTGGGTTGTGATCTCTCTGTTAACGAGTTTGAGCCCTGTATCAGGCTTTCTGCTGTCAGCACAGAGCCCACTTCAGATCTTCTGTCCCCCTCTCTCTCTCTGCCCCTCCCCTGCTTGCACACACTCTCTCAAAAATAAAAAATAAGTACATAAAACATTAAAAAAAAAAAAAAAAAAAACCTCTCTGTATGGGAGCATCTGGGTGGCTCAGTCAGTCGTGTGACCAACTCTTAATTTCAGCTTAGGTCATGATCCCGGGGTCATGGGATTGAGTCCCATGCCAAGCTCTGTACTGACCATGGAGTCTGCTTAAGATTGTCTCTCTCTCTCCCTCTGCTTCTTTTCCCCCATCCCCCACTTGTGTTCTCTCTCAAAAACAAACAAAAAAAGAAACAACTGTCTAATATGAACAAAACACTTTAGTTTCTATAAAATTGAACAATTCATAACTTTTTATAAAGAAGCATACTTGGAAAGTGTTACCATATTTTTTGTTTGAGCATGTTCTATCATGTGCTGTCAACAACCAAAAACTATAAAGAATAAAATACATAAAAATATATAATGGGAGTATGTGATAATGTACCAGCTATCAGACAGATAATGTACACAGCTATCAATGTGAGATGAACCCAATCATTGTGATCAAAAGATCTGATGAATTTTCAAGGGATTCATTTTATTTAATTAATTCTATTAGATCAATATGTCTTTAAACGTGTAATAAAACCCCTAAGTCCTAAATAAGGAAATTTTATTTTATTTATTTTTTTGCTGTATGCTAACAGCAAAAGTTGACCAGTTATCTTATGGACATTTAAATGCATCCCTTTTATTTTTATGTATATTGTGCATATATTAATAGGATCCTGATATTTCCAAAGAAACATCAAAGATAGTTATGTTCATTTGGGTCCAGTCAATACAAGGTCAAAACAAATTGATTTAAATTATAAGTGTATTTCCAGTCACTCATGGTTTTCACATATTATGTATTTTATCCACTTAGGGGGAGATTTTTCAATGGGTAAGCATTTGTCTTTTCTGGAAGATTCTATTTAATTTTTACTGAATTATATTTCCTCTACTATTTCATGTGGATTTTAATATTTTGTTTTTGTCTCAGAGTCTGAAACCAAATTGACAAAAAATGTTTAGAAACTATTCTTCAAATATATTTATATTCGTTTCCACTGTCATTTAAAGTATTTTAAAACTATTTAAGGAATTATTTATGTTTTCTTAGGCATTTTCTTTTTAAGATAAAATTTATATTCCATCAATTATTTTTACATTATATATTTAAACATGTTTTCAGCAATCTATGCATTTTTATCCTATAATTATAGAGCTATTTTGCATATTGTTTTAAGTATAATTTCTAGCACTCCATTTCATTAGTGCTGCAATTCAAAACCATTTTTGCTTTCATGATTGAAGCTATTGAAAGAAGTATGTGTAATCTCAGCAACATGGTTAGGTGTAGAAAATTGAACCAAATGCTAAGAAAGAACATATACAAATTTTGAAAGCACCTCCATCCTCAGGTTACCAAAAACAGACAAAAACAAACAAAACAAAAATGATAAAAGGATGGGAAAAACTTAAAGTTGCATGAAATTTGCAAAATCACCTCTTGATGCAAAAATTATAGATAATTTGAAACCTGTGTTTTTGAAGTAGTAACTTTTGATCAAAGTATCATTTTGAACAATTTGTCTTTATGATCAATGTATCAAATCAACTAGTGTTTTTAAAAAATGTTTATTTATCTTGAGAGAAAAAGAGAGAGGGAGAGAGAGAGTGAGAGTGGGGGAGGGACAGAGAGGGGGGGCTAAGGAGGGGAGCTCCTCTGAAAGGAGCTCTGTGCTGACAGCAGAGAGCTCAATGTGGGGCTTGAACTCACAAACTATGAGATAATGACCTGAGCCAACATCTGATGCCTAACTGACTGAGCCACACAGGTGCCCCAAATAAACTAGTGATTTACAATTATTTTACCTATATCCAAATACAGTAATTCTAGTGTCAGTCCTGAATTGCAAAGTTACTAGGAAATAAAATGCCCTGCATAACTACTCATAAAATTATTTTTTTTCTTATCCATTAAGTATATGGCACAGCAGTATCTCAGAACACATAATTTATACAATATAAACTTTCATCATATTCAGACGTTTAGTTTCCTATGAACAGGAAAGCTAGAGGAAAAACTAATATTCATTTCCCTGTGTTAGCAAGAGATTATTATATCCATGTTTATTGAAATGTTTATTCTAAAACCTCTTTTTTTCTGTCTTCATATTGAATTTTTAAAAATGCCCCAAAACATGAATTAACTTTCTGGTAAATGTTCGTTCACCTCCTCATATAACGCATAACTTACTGTGATATTTATAAAATAAGATGTCGGGTAGCAAATTTAAAAAGACAAGATTTCCAGTGAAACTGATAAATTTTCTTATTCACTTATTCCAGTAGGACATGCAAAGCTTCAAATTAAGGGGGGACTTGTGATTAAATAATACTGAATAAAAACCATTTTTCCTCCTATACTGTAAACTCTCCCCTTCTCTTTTTCCTCATCTCTTCTTTCCCATCCTTTCCCTCTTCCTCCTCCTTCTCCTCTTCCTTTCCATTCTTTTTCCCCTCCTACTAGTCATAAGGTGGGTTGTAGTACTTGAATTATAAAAATGCATTTAGAAATACTATGTTCCCTGGGGCACCTGGGTGGGGTGTCTGACTTCTTGATTTTGGCTCAGGCCCTGAGCCTAGGGTCATGGGATCAAGCTCACATCAGGCTCTCCGCTGAGCATGGAGTCTGTTTAGGATTCTCTCCCTCTCCCCCTCCCCAGCTCATGCATGCACACATGCCCTCTTTTTCTTTCTCTCTCTCTCTTTCAAAATAAAATTTAAAAAATAATTTAAAAAATTACAAATACTATATGCCCTAAGAACATCCCTGCACAACAAAGCAAAATCTTCGTATGAATAGTTTAAAATTCTAAGAGCTTACATTGCCATTTTCATTGTTTAAATAGTATCAGTTTCAAAGGAAAATCCTTTATAATCATTACATTACTATCATTTGGTGATAAAGAATGTAATAAATATCATTGAATGCTAATATGAAAATTATTAACATGGATTCTTGTGACCAAATTTAGAAAGTAAGAGAAACAAAAATTAGAATAGCATAAAAACTGAAATAACAATACTTCTCAGTGAAGAAAGGAAGACAAATTATAAAGACAACTAAAACTTGTGAATACCAGGTCAGGATAACTCTGCTTGATTCATAGACTGTGGTTCATGATTTGGCTGAATGATCAAGGACTTGAACATAATTGGACAATTGATGATAAGGAGATTTGGAGAAGAGATATGTGTATAGCTCTCTCTGAATGGGCAAACAACAACAACAACAACAAAAACCACAAACATATTTGCATCTTATGTGAATGCTCATCAAAGGTTGAACTCAGCAGAGAAGCATTTAAACATCAAGTGGATAAGATGACCTCTTGGATGGATACCAGTCAGCTTCTTTCCCCAGCACCCCCATTATCACCAAGGGTTCATGAACAAAGTGGCTATAGTGGCAAGGATGGAGGTTTTACATGGGCTCTACTCATCAAGGCTGATCTGGCTATAGCCAAAGCTGAATGCTCAATCTGGCAGAGTCAGAGACCAATACTGAATTACATATATGGCATCATTCCCCAGGGTAATCAGCCAGCTATCTGGTGTCAGGTTGACTAAGTTGAACTACTCCCATCATGGAAGGGGTTGCATTTTGTTTTTTCTGGAATAGACACTGAGTCTGGATATGGATTTGTTTTCCCTACATGGAATGTTTCCACTAAAACTACCATCTAGACTTACAGAATGCCTTGTCCATTATCATGGTATTTTTATTCCACAGAGCATTGCTTCTGATTAAGGAATTCGCTTCACAGCAAAGAAGTACAGCAATGGGCCCATGCTCATGTAATTCACTGGCTTACCATGTCCTCCACCATTCTGAAATGGCTGGTTTGATAGAACAGTGGAATGGACTTTTGAAGGCTCAGTTACAGCCTCAGCTTGGTGGCAATAGCTTGTAGAGCTGGAGCAAGGTTCTCAAGAAAGTCATATGTCCTCTGAATCAGCGTCCAATTATGGTACTCCTTCTCCCATAGCCAAAATTCATGAGTCCAGGAATCAAGGAATAGAAGTTAGAGAGGAACTACTAACTATTACTCCTAATTGCCCACTAGCAAGATGTTTGCTTCCTGTTCCCATGACCCTATGCTCTCCTGGACTAAGTTTTATTTCCAGAGAAAGGAAAACTTTCATCAGGAGACCAACAATGATTCCACTGAACTGATAGTTAAAACTGCCACACAACCAATTTGGACTCTTCATGCCTCTGAATCAACAGCTGAAGAAAGGATTTACTGTGCTGGGTGGGGTGATTGATCGGGTCTACCAAAGGGAAATTGAACTGTTATTCCACAAACAAGGAACAATATTCTGGAATATAGGAGATTCCTTGGGGCAACCCTTAGTATTACCATCCTTTGTGATGAATATCAATGGAGAACTATAATAATTCAATCCAGGAAGAACTATTAATGGCACCGACCCTTCAGGAATAAAGGTTTGGTTTACCCTGTTAGGTAAAGAACCATAACCAGCTGAGGTGTTTGCTGAAGGCAAAAGGAATACAGAATGAGTAGTGGAATAAGGTAGTGATAAATACCCACTACAACAATGTGACCATGTTACTACTAAAATGAGGACTAAAATTGTCCTGATTAGTTCCTCCTTATTCTGCTATGAATATATATGTGTGAGAAAATATTTTTGTTTTGTTTCCTCTGTTATTCACTTACCATGTAACATAAAATGTATTGAGGTTATATTGTAGTATTTCAGTTTTGTTAATTTTACACCGTAATGTTTGAGTTATAGGATATCAAGAAAAAGAGTAAACGTCATTCAATAACTTTCCTCCTGAAAAGGGGTTTTGTGCATTTTCAGTTTTACACATAATAGTTGTATTGGATTAGGCAGATTTATGACTGCATTATTGTCTTCATGTGGAGATTAAGTATGACTTAAGGAGATTTGTATGGGCATTAAGTTGACAAAGGGTGGACTTTAATGGCAATTTTGTGTATCAACTTGACCAGGATACAGAGTGCCCAAATATTTGGTGAAACATTTCTTCTAAGTGTGTCTGTGAGGATGTTTCTGGATGAGGTTAGCATTTGAATCAGTAGACTGAGAAATGCAAATTGCCCTCTCCAGTGTGGGTTGGCATCATCCAGTACCTTGAGGACAAAATATCTTATTAGTTCTGTTTCTCTGGAGAACTGTAATATGTTGGTCAAAATTTATATTTAAAGCTTCCTTACAGCTGAGAGATGGAATTATTTTGTAGTTACATAAATACAACAAAGTAAAAATAACAGCTAGATAAAAGGAAATGACCAAAGTTAAGAGGGGCCAGTGAGGGATGAATTCTGGTTCTTTTGTCAACTGTCTTCTAACAGTATATAATCCATACTCCAACACTTTATTTAATACTTCAAACATAATTTTTATATTCTTCCAATTTTTACTTTTTCAAAATGGAAAATTTAATGTCGCATTACATTCTATCTCTAAACTATTTTAAATTGTGTTTTCTGTCACTACAAAATATTTATAGATGTTATCCTTGTCTATTTCTAGTAATTTGAATAATTAATACAGTATTACCACAGATTAGTCAAAGAATATCAATCCATTTTCAATTTGAGCAAGTCAATTCCTTCTGTGGACTTCAATTTTCTTATCCCTGAAGTGGATAAAATTACCTCTACTGTCTCTGAACTCTGAAATTTGAATCTATAAAGAAATGAATGAAAAATACTTTGAAGGTATATTACTTAAAGGATAATTGTGGATACAGATATAAGACTCTTCCATAACATAATACATGTGACTGTTTTGGCAGTTTGAGTATGATGTATTTGTGTGTTGTGTGTATGCTGTTTTCTGAACTTCTTGGATCTGTGGTTTGGTGTCTATTAATATTGAAAATTATTGGTTATTTTTCATTAAAATTTATCTTCAGGTATTTTCCTCTACTTCTTCACCTTCAGAGTGGTAGTTGAGTCAGTCCTGTGAACAGGTGAGCTCAGTTTGGATTTGTTGTTGCTTGCCCACCGTGTATCATAGGGTTCAAAGTTCTGTAAAGTCAGTTGAGTTAAAGATGGAGATTGGTTTACCAGTGTTTTAACACTCTTGATTCTATCCATTTTATCTGTTTTCAGACATCCATTTGTGCTGTGCCTCAGAAATGGGCTCTTGTATGCCTTTCAGCATTGTTTCAATGATTCTTTTTACTTTATGAGCTCTGTGTGATAACTGTAGGAAGTGTTCTAGTATTCTGAATCAGCCTCTATATGAAGCAATAACTATGTTCTTGTAGGGAATTCTTTGGTTTTTTGTTGTTGTTGTTGTTGTTTGTTTTTTTTTTTTAATGCTTACTTTTGACAGAGAGCACGAGTGGGGGAGGGGCAAAGAGAGAGGAAGACAGATGATCCAAAGCAAGCTCTGTGCTAAGAGTGGAGAGCCTAGTATGGGGCTCAAACTCACAAACCATGACAACATGACCTGAGCTGAAATCAGATGCTCAACAAAATGAGCCACCCAATCACCCCTGTGGGGAATACTTAAAAACCTTCCTCTTCGCCAGTGCTAGCTTTGAGCCAAGCACATATTCTTGCTCTGTCCTAGTAGAGATTTTTTTTTTCTTTGTCCTCTGCTTAACTGCAGTGGGTTTTCACCAGTGCCTAAGGCAACAATAGTTACTGCCCCTCTCCTAGTCATGTAAGGGGTTGGTTTGTTTATTTAGTACAATAGATTGGGGAATAGATCTGGACAGATTCTGTACTTTATTGTAGCCACTGCTATTTCCTCCCCAAGATTACAAGGTAATCTTTCTCAGGTTTCACAGTGATTTTTTTTTTTTTTTATACTATTACTAAAGTATATTTGACATACAATGTTATATTAGTTTCTGGTGTATAGCACGTTGATTCAACAATTCACTACATTACTTAATGCTACCACAAATGTAGTCCCCACCTGTCACAATACAACATTATTACATTGTTGATTGTATTTCCTATGCTGTGCTTTTCATTTCTGTGACTTATTTGTTTTATAACTGGAAGTTTGGACCTCTTAACTCCCTTTCACCCATCCCCTCCACCCACCTCACCTCTAGCAACCACCAGTTCTCTGTATTTGAGTCTATTTCTGTTTTCAGAAATACTCTTTTTTTAGGTTCCACATATAAGTGAAATCACATGGTATTTTTCTCTGTCTTACTTTACTTGACCCTATATCCTCTTGGTCCATCCGTGCTGTCACAAAAAAAGATTGCATACTTTTTTATTGCTGAATAATATTTCATTGTAGAAATATTCCACATCTCCTTTATCTATGCATCTATTCATGGAACTTGGACTACTTCCATATCCTGGCTATTTCAAATAATGCTGTAGTAAACTTAAGGATGGATATATCTTTTTTAATTAAGGTTTTGTTTCCTTTAGGTAAATACCCAGTAGTGGAATTTCTGGGTCATATGTTATTTCTATTTTAAATTTTTGAAGAAACTCCATGATTTTTCCACAATTGATTCCCCTAATTTATATTCCTACCAACAGTGCACAAGGGTCCCTTTTTCTCCACATCCTCACCAACACTTGTCATTTCTTATCTTTTTGATACTAGCTATTCTAAAAGGTGTGAGATGATGTATCAGGTGGTTTTGATTTGCATTTCCCTGATGTTTGGTGATGGTGAGCATCTTTTAATGTGTCTGTTGGCTATCTGGATGTCTTATTTGGAAAAATATCTATTTATATCTTCTGCACTTTTTTAATTGGATTTTTTTTTGGAATTCAGTTGTATAAGTTCCTTAAATTTTGGATATTAACCCCTTATCATTTTCAAACATCTTCTCCCACTCAGTAGGTTGCCTTTTTGTTTTATTGCTGATTTCCTTTGCTGTGCACATAGTGATTTTTCTTTAAGGGTCTTGCACAATCCATGGAGAGATACCTGCATACTATATGAACATTCCCCTTGTATTTAGAGCCCCCAGAGATTCTATATTTTCTTGCCAGTCCATATTTTCCCTTTACCGATTTATTAACAATTTATTCTCTTTTCTTCTTATTGGTCTCCAGAGATATCTGCCACAGATAAGCAAGTATTCATATCCTGTCTTGACTTGTAGGCACCTATTTTTTTTTTTTTTTTTTGTATTAAATTTCAGGTTAGTTGGTTGTTCTGCGACATCAGCTCTCTGAGTTTAAAGTTCATGAATTTTGAGATGGTCTGACTTTTCTATTGTTATTGCTATAACAGTGGGAACAATGCCTTTTTCAAACTTTACCTTCTAAGCAAAAATCAGAATTCTTGCTAGAACATTTTTTTTTCTTTTCAGTTTGATCAAACTGAACTTGAGCTGCCCAGTTTTGGAAAGCTTTATCTTCAACTCTCCACTAGATCAGAAATGCCTTTTACATAATTATCCAATTCACTAAATCCTACATTTTAGCAATTGAAGAGAGGATGGCTATAGGACCTCCATGAGATAATCCTAAATTTGAATTGCCAATATTTCTATTATACAAGCCCCTAACATCACCAAGAATTTGAAAGTGGGTATTGTGTCTAGAATTTGAAGTTTCCTAAACAGAATCATTCTTCCAAACTAGGTAACAGAGAAGACAATCTAAGAAAAGTTATTTATGAATGTTCAGCTCAAAAATTTAAGAAAAGGATAATACTTTAGCTCAGAGAAACTGGTGACTGTTGCCAATTCTATCACCTAAAAATAAAAATACCTTCTTTGATACTTTTGCTCTCAAAAGATTATACCTGCAGACTTAATAGGATTTATTTTGTTGTAACATAATGTGACATCCTTTATATTATAACATTTTAAACTTGGGTTATCTTTTCTCAAAATTATAGCTTAGAAGAATAGCCTTATAGTCATTCTTATAATCTTTGTGATTCTCCTCATTTATACTATAAGTACAAATTATATTTGAATAATTCCTTCTACTGGAGAGCTGAAAATTCTATTTGGTGTTATCAGGATTAGATATTACATAATACTAACTTTTGCTGTTTGGGTTACTTTGTAATTCTAAGATCACGAAAAAGTTCCAAGAATTTTCCCATGTATCATTTTATCCTATACATTAAATTATGTACTAGAAATTTTAGTTTATAATATTTATATTGAAATTGCATTATCTGGGACACCTGGGTGGCTCAGTCGGTTGAGCTTTTGACTTCAGCTCAGGTCATGATCTCATGGCTTGTGAGTTAGAACCCCATGTTGGGCTCTGTGCTGACAGCTCAGAGCCTGGAACCTCTTCAGATTCTGTGTCTTTCTTCCTCTCTCTGCCCCTCCCCCACTCACACTCTGTCTCTCAAAAACAAACATTAAAAAGAATTAAAAAAAAAAAGAAATTGGGTTATCTATACATAGTCAACATGCTAAGTCAATCACTGTATTTACCTAAACAGATCTTTTTCCCCTAAGTACATCACTAAGACTGCCCTAGTGTTCTCTTCAGCCTGACTGAATGTTAGACTTCTTCCTGACTCTATGGCCCTATCCTTCCTTATCTTAGAGAATTTACTTTAGAAAAATTGTAATTATAAATTATTTTCCTATTCCCTTCAGATGTAGGTCTTTTAACAGGTTTATAATTGGTTTAATAATCTTGTCAGTAGGACTCTTTCTCAAAGACCCAGAAGCCTTTCCCTTCAAATGGAATCATCAAAGAAAAATAGTAGCCCCCTCTCTCCTAGTTTCTGTGGGAAGGTAGGAGCTAACTTCTTTGAGCACCTTGCTCCAAATTGTGAAACTAACTACCTCTTCTCATGAGGGTACCAGAAAGTTTATTTTCTTTGGATACAGCCAATTAGCAAACAAAAGTTGCTTTAAGATCTCCCCCTCATCTTAACACTTTAAAACCTACATCTTTTGTCTCTGTGAAATTGAGCTCAGACTGAGTTCTCTCATCTCTCCTCTACTGCAATAGCTTTGAAGAGATACGTTCTTGCTGGTTTAACTTTGTCTAGTGCAATTTTGCTTTGACACACCAAAATAAGTAATTACTATATAAATAATCCAAGACTTATGAAAGCAATAATATTAAGTTCATAAATCCAGTTTCTGAATCCAGCAACCCAGAAGATAGTATTTCATACCTTTTTTAT
Organism: Panthera onca; assembly: GCF_046562875.1. Lineage (NCBI taxonomy): Eukaryota > Metazoa > Chordata > Mammalia > Carnivora > Felidae > Panthera > Panthera onca. The sequence goes on from NC_138342.1 coordinate 98,106,559, forward strand.
TAACATAAATATTACAATATTTATAGAATTTTATTTTGCTGTTACTAACCTATTTGAATACACATATTCAAATCTGTATGATATTTTCAAATCTATATTTTATATATATACACAAATTCTGCCCTGTTGTAGATTCTGGGTCTACAGTTCTTTCTTGTCTATCAAGAAAGCAGGATGCGGGATTAAAATGTGAGAGATGGTTAATGTTTGGGAGAAGACAAGAGCCCCAGTTAAGGGTCCTTGCTTCATTTTTATTAGGATCAGAAGGCTTACAAACATGGTGATGGATGTGCACAAAGAGATAATAAATCTGTGAACATTAACTCATGGGCTTGAGGGAAAGGGGGTTTTGAAAATATATGGTGTTCAGGGTTTGGGTCAATATAAAACAAAATCCTGGTGCCAGGCTTATGGTTGTTAATGGCAGACTTGAGGGGCTGTGTCTTCTTATCTTAGCTAGCCTAGGGCATAAGACAGACAGAGCATGCTACCTCAGGGTCAACAGGGCACTTTTCTTTTGCTAATTAGCTTTGCTCTGGGCAACTTGACCCCACAGAGGCCTATAGCCCTATTTACCTGTTTACCTAATTTGGTTCTTCCTTCTTGTGAAAGCAGCTTTCTGCTATAGTACTAAGTTGGGTGGGGGGAGCATATCCACCCTGAATACCTAATCTTATTTACCTCCTATACCTTTGTATTGGGGCCTTTGCCTCACCCTCTCTATACTGGGGCCTTTGCCCCACTCTCTTTATACCTATTTACCTAGTCTTGTTTACCCAAATTTGGGTGTGAACATCCTATGGCTTTGTAATTCTTTGTGCCTTGTTAACCCATCAGTGCAGGCTCAGGGAATTCCTAAACTTATCCCCACACTGCCCCAAAGTCAATTTACAATTCTCTGATAAAATTCAACACACTTCCCTTCCGATTTAAGTGTTGGCTTATATAAAGGAGGCCTTTTGCTGATTGCCTTGTATCTTCAGTTTTTAGGTAAATCTTCATAAAATGTCTTTTAACTTCCTTCCATCTATCACTATGAACAGGGTAGACAGCACAACACATCTCATGCTATTTACTCCCCTAAGATAACAAATTTAATTCACTATCAATCTTTCTAGATTTGGAGTGGCAAGTTAAGTGTTGAAACCTGTGTGCTGCATGATCTGTCCTTGACAGTCTTAGATGTTTTGAATGAAACTCTATACAATGATCTCGTGATCTTTGTAACTTTTTGCTGAGATCAATAGGGTGCCCAATAATAAAACTAGAATCTGTGGAGAGAGATCCAGAAACGTGGCAGAAATGAGCAAACTTGCTAAAAATATATATTCTACCTTATAGGTAACTTGCCTCAAACTTAATCCCTTGGAATCATTAAAAACAAAATATAAAAAGGAGGGCTTTTGTTACCTCTATTTGATTGCCATTCCAAATACCTGTATCGGAACTTTTTGTTGTTGGTCAGATGCACAATTAAAAATATACTTTGTGAGAAGCACTGATATATAATGAAAGAAAAAATAGACTGGAAGGAAAAAGGGAAAGGGAGAAGGTGGGAGAGAGAAGAAAATTAGGGGGAGAAAAGGAGAGAAGATTTAGCTAGTCACCTATTTAATTACTCCTCCCTGCCTTCCACCAAAAGAAAACATGCTTTCTGAATATTTATGCTCTGAGTTTCTTAATTCCAGGGGTTATAGTGTTGTTAATGACAATGAAGATAGAATAAATATTAAGTTAAACAGATGATTTACTTTTGATAAATCTCTATATAGTGGACAGGTTTTTACTTTTTCTTTAGATTACCATTTATTACCACACAAACTTCCACTCACTTTTTCATAATACATATTAAAATTAACTAATATGTCTTCTAGTAATTGATTTTGCCCATTTACCACAATGCTATCTTTTGTCACTGATAACACATAAATGGGGAAGGAACTTCAAGAGTTAATGTCTTCTGGGGCACTTGGGTGGCTCAGTTGGTTAAGCATCCTACTCCTGGTCAAGATCTCATGGTTCCTGGGATTGAGCCCCACATTGGGCTCCCCACTGACAGCATGGAGCCTGCTTGGGATTCTCTTCTTCTCTCTCTGCCCCTCCCTCTTCAAAATTAATAAGTAAACTTAAAAGAAAGTTATTGTCTCCTTCCTTCTTTTTTTTTTTTAATGTTTATTCATTTTTGAGAGAGAGAGACAGAGCATGAATGGGGGAGGGGCAGAGAGAAAGAGGGAGACTCAGAATCTGAAGCAGGCTCCAGGCTCTGAGCGGTCAGCACAGAGCCCAATTCGCGGCTTCAACCCATGGAACGTGAGATCCTGACCTGAGCCAAAGCCAGATGCCCAACCGACTGAGCCACCCAGGTACCCCTCTCCCTCATTCAGAAGAGTCACGTTATTAACATCTACTCAGATCAGAGGGGAAGATAAAAACCATTATGCTTTCACATCATACATATCATGTTATGAAGTTAGCACTGCTTTTGCTCACTTTAAGCTTTTAATTACTTTTTTACTTGGAACAAAATATTTTCTTGTTTTATGTGAAGTTTTTTAATTGATGAAGAACTATTTGTTTCAGGTTTTAACAATGGTAAACATAAAATTTAGTTTATAAATTAGTTTTAGTTAATTAGTTTAGCTAATACATTTTTTAATAGTCAAAAACTTACTTTGGAATTTAAATAGTTTTAGTTATGAAAGAAATTTTTTTAATCAACAAATGTACGTTTGAAACAATCTCAAGATCTATAAAAGTTGTTTAAAACAACCAATAAACTGCTTCTCAAAAAAAAGGTCATAGCACACTTTTCTAACTATATTGAAATAACATGTCATAAATATTTATTGATATTTTAAGAAGTGTCACATTATACTAGTGCTAGATCTTAAACCAGTCAGCACATGCCCATTATTGGACTCAGCTGGGAGTCTCAAAGGATACAAGCCTAGAACTGTTTACAATAGAATTTGAAGAATTGGAACAACAAACTAAAAAACAAGGTTTGATCAGCAAAAATTCTTTGAGGGAAAAACTTTCTTTGCACACTATGTTATAAAATAAAGTTTCTGAAAAGTTGTTGATTATTCTTTAATAACCTCTGCAATGTGGAGTCCCTATTATCTAAATGGAGAGACAGCCTTGCATTTCCCCAGGCGAGTAGTACATTGATCTCTCCATCAGGTCCTAAATAAATGGATGAGGGCTATCATATAATATGCCAGAATCAATTCCATTTGGTTCTGTCACTTTCCAGGCAATAAATATGCATTTCTTTTGCAACTGATGTTGATAATTGAGTTTATTTTTCAATTATGCATGGAATGCAATGCTATTAAATACTTAGAATTATAACTCCTTGGTCAGATGATCAAATGCACTAAACCAAACCAAGCAACCACAAAAACTGATCTGCTAGCACCAGTGGATTCTCATGCCATTTTTGTTGATTCAGAAATGTAGAAGTTTAAAATTATTCTCAGTTACATGAAGAATTCTATCTATGGAATGATGCAATAAATTATAAATTATATAAATTATCTGGGCATTGACATCAGGACATGTTACAGACAAAACCTTATCTGATACACAATCTATATGGTACTTGCCTGGAAGCAAAACTTGAGAAAATATCAGAATATAGCCCAGGTGCTCTTTTACAGGGCTTTCAATGAATCTTCTGCAAACTCGATTGCTATAGCTTTGCTTGAGGGTCAGTTTTATTCAGCTTGCTCTATAGTAGCATAGAATTCCTTTTTTTCTGTTTCTTCTATTAAAATGTCTATTCATGGTGCCTTAATCTATCACCCTATATGTTAATCTGCTAAATTTTGGCCACAATTCCTCATAGAATTTTATGTGACTTCTTTTGTAGTAACCACACTAGGGAGAAAAGTAGTGAAAGAATAAGATTCTTCAATCCTTCCTTGTTTTTATTGTTCCCATCTCCTAAAGTCCTGAAGCTTTGTATGATTCTATACATTAGACTACATATACATACATACATTCAATTTAAAAATCACATTTCCTACATTTGACTTTATATATTTGTCATCATATAATATTCATAAACTTTGGCAGCTTAGAACTAAAATCTGATATGAAAATAACTGCTCAAAATCAACACGAAGAGTCATATTATCTTTTGCCCATCATCAATCTGAAAACAAATTATTTCATGCAAACTATGCCACTATAGTTACCATGGAAACATATTTTGACTTATAATAAAAATAATACAAATCTATTGAGCAATTATATGACAGGTACTTTCTAAATTCCTTACTTACAATGGATTTATCTCATTCAATGCTGTTCATCTAATTTGAGGGTAATATCGTTATACCCAATCTATAGATTATGAAATTCAAGCACTAGCAGCTATAGGACCTATCCAAATTCACCCAACTGCTAAGGTGAGTAATATGGATATAATAATGCACATAGCCTTTCTGACAAATAAGTTAGACAGGAATGCCATCTTCTATGTTTGAAATATCCATCTCAAAATCATCCACAATTATTTGAATTTATAACTCAGATTATTATTGAAGATTGAAAGAGACTCTACAAAGCATATAGTTTGCAATAATGTGATTTATTTCTACAGTCCTCTACATATGCCTAGTCAACATCTCCATTTGTCTTCTTAGATATTTATAAGCAAATTCCTTTTTAGTTTGAAACTACTTGATCTTTACTTTCAGCCGAAATTTGCTCCAGAGACAGAACGTTTTCAGTTTCTACTTTGCAGCATCCACTTCTGAAATCACTGGATTCCAGTGATGACAGACCACACTCGTGTAGCCAAGAAGAAAATATCAATATATTCATTGTCAAAAGAGTCTGACACTGAGGTTGAACCTAGAAGTTGGACTGAAATATGTTCTCTAAGTTATCCCTGTCCTATTCTTTGTCTTAAGACCACCCTATGGGCTTGCTGCACTGTTTTCCTTTCTTAGGGCTCTTCATTAACTAATGGAGTCACAGCTGGGGTGTCTGGGTGTCTTAGTTGGTTAAGCATCTGACTCTTGCTTTTGGCTCAAGTCATGATCTCATGGTTCATGAGTTTGAGTCTCACATTGGTCTCTGTGCCTACAGCACAGAGCCTGCTTGGGATTCTCTTTCTCCTCTCTTCTGCCCCTCCCCCCACCCTCCCAAAATAAATAAATATTTAAAAAATTAGAAAAAAATAAATTAAAAAAATAAAAAAGTCACAGCTGCAATAGACACTGCACATGAGGGCCCCAAGGACAATGGTGTGGGTAAAAGTCATTTCATTTATCTTCATAAGGAGAAGAGTTGGAACAGCAATAAATAACCCTGCAGAATGTAAGATTGCATGTAAGGACTGATGGATGGTTTTAAAAACAAGGAGAAGAAAATTAGTGTTAACAGGTTTTTCTTAGACAATGAAAGTCGTCTGTAGTTTAAGAGATACATTTTTTTCTAAGAGTTTGTTAGAAATCTACATATGCACACACGTACACACATACACACACACAGTTATTGCCTGTCATGCAGAGACAATATAGACCATATTTCTAAATATAATGCAAAAAAAGTGTTTAATAGAGGCACTCTGATTTAAAAAGTCTGGAGTGTCTGCGTGGCTCAGTTGGTTAAGCATCTGACTCTTGGTTTTGGCTCAGGTCATTATATTACGGTTTCATGAGTTCAAGCCTGATGTTGATCTATGTGCTGGCAGGTAAAGTCTGCTTGGGATTCTCTCTCTCTGCCTCTCCCCTGCTCATGCTGTCTCTGTCTCTTTCAAAATAAATAGATAAATAAACTTTTAAACAAATAAAGTCTCATTTTCTAATAAAGAAAATTATGTCATTAGTTATTTTTTAAGAAGTTCTATTACTGCCACTTCAATTTGAGGATAATTAACATCTTTGCTATATTTTATCTTCTGCTTCAAGAAATTTTTTTTTAATTTATTTAGATCTTACTTGGTTTGTTTCATCTGAGTTTTACAGTTTTCTGCATATAGGCTTTATACGTATTAGGGGACACTATTATAAATGGTATTATATTTTCAATTTTAAATTTCAAGTGTTCATTGCTAGTATACAGGAAAGCAATTGATTATTGTATAATCTGGTATACTCTGGTCTTTCTATAATCAGTTCCTGGAGGTCTTCTTGGTTGCTGTTGTTGATTCTTTGAAATTTTATGCTTAGAAAATCATGTCACCTGACAACAAAGGCAATTTTATTTCTTCCTTTCCAATCTACCTGGATTTTATTCTCTTTTACTATCATATATATATTTTTTTTTGTTAGAAAGTTTGTTTTACTTTTTTTCTTCATGACTGATTAGAGAAAATTGGATTAGAATGATTTATTTTAAAGTTCAACACTGATGTTTTACAATTTAAGACAAATCTTCAATTGATTATGTAATAAATTTCATGTTACGATATCTCTTGCTAGCTTTGTGTGATGTTTCAGTGGTAGAAGCAAAGTGAAATTAAAACTAAGATTGATTATTCAGATGATTCACCCTTCATAAATTTCACCCTAACTTACAACCCCATATCATCTGCTGTTAGGAGTACACAGTGACATGCCAGATACCTTCCATTTGCCTATCTCAGAATCATTGTATATCTTGCTTTACCTAGTTATTTCCTTTGAGAACCAATGTGCTGGACTAAATTACTAATGGCACTTTTCCTCTGGCTTCAAGTTAGGTTCAGACTGTGTGAAACTTAGAACAAATTAGTCTGTGGTTTTAGTACCCAGGTAGATTTAGTGAATACATTTAAAATTCTCATCTACCAGTTTATTGACTAAAAAAAATTAAATCTCCATCCTGAGACAGGGAAAATAGTCCCAGATGTTTGGGGAACTCATACAGATATCCAGGGCCACAAACGTAGAAAGGGAAAAAATGCATCAAATGAGCAGGTTAGAGAGGGAATTTGGAGAATAATGGTATGAAGTTATCAAACATCATCTTAGGTTTCCTCAGAATTTGGTCTAATATGGGTTTTTGGCTTTACATTTCAAAATTATATAATGGAATAAGAAGCAATTGTATTGCTATGGATTGAATTGTCTCTCCCTAAAATTCATATTTGAAGCCTTAGTCCCCAATGTTGCTGTGTTTGTAGATGGAGGCAATTAATGTTAAATGAGGTTATAAGAATGGAACCCTATTAAGACAAAATAATGTTAACATTGGAGATGTCTCACAATAGGTTCATGCCAGTAGTAATATTTAGAGGTCATGCATTCACTTGAAGACAATGGCACCTTTATAATTATTTCTTACATATCTCTTGAGCAAGGGTAAATCAAACAGTGCATTTTCAAAGGATGAAAAGAATGATAAATCAGTTTTTGCTCAAGTTACTAAAACATTTTTTACTATTAGAGTATAAATTAAGGAGTTAAAATGTTATACAGTTTTATAAATGGACATTGTACCAGAGTGACTTACTTTTTCTTCAGGCAAGCCAGATCAATGTTTAGTAGTGCTATTGTCTTCAGTGAAGTGAAAAATCAAACTATTTATAGGAACTCATGATAGCACACACCTGATTTGATACCATTATAGGCTGGTGAGGAACAAATAGGTCCGGGTGAAAGAATGGGAGGAAGGGAAATTAATGATTCTATCTCATTGCAAAAAGGAATTTCTTATTGACTATAATTAAGCCATATTCACATTTTTATTTGTATGCATACATATATTCTACAACACTATTTTTTTAAATAGAAGTCCTCACAAAATGCCAGGGAAAGAATCTGTATTCTTAGTGTTCACCAATGGTAAATCCCAACACATGAGCTATTCATGATTGGATAGCATATCAGTAACACCATATGATTCATAATAAACTCTCTAAGTATACTTCAGAAGGATAGATTTCAACACATACTGATCTATATTTTTTAGTGGTATTCCAACATCAAGTCATTTGGAATTTGAGTAAGTTATACAATAGCAGGCATAAATGTTAAATGCTAGTGAAAATATATTACACTGAGTATGCTAACTACTAACAATATCTTGTTTATTCTTAGTGGTTTCCTGAGACACATACATGTTTTTATTGTGACTCGAATTAATCTGTCATTTGACAAGTATTAATATCATGTGAATATTCATCCACCTGATTGAATGAGACTTGAAAGGAAATTCATGTTGGAGATTATACACTTATTTTATTAGAGGGAGTTGTGCTAGTTAGTAAAGCAAGTTTCTTCTTAAATGTAAGAAGATATTTACTCAGATTACTAAAGTGGTGTCAATAATTAACTTTGAATAGAATTTTATTTTAAAAATACCACTTCTAGGGTGCCTGGGTGGCTCAGTTGTTTGAGTGTCCAACGTCAGCTCAGGTCATGATCTCACTGTTCATGAGTTCGAGTCCCACATCGGATGCTGTGCTGACAGCTCAAAGCTTGGAGCCTGCTTTGAATTCTTTCTCCTTCTCTCTCTGCCCCTCACACTCTGTCTCTCTCTCTCTCTCTCAAAAAAATACATTGAAAATTAAAAAAAAAAAAAACCACTTCTAATGTATTATAAAAATTTAATCCAATTATTAATAAACTCTTCTGTAAATTATCTACTTCGTGGCGTGGAGATAGGAGGTAGAGAACAAAATGAATACTATGTAATCTATTTTATGTTTTTTGTATTTCTTTGAAAATTATTTTTTTTCTATGCTAGCATGAACATTGGACTTTTATCATTTCATGACTTTAGAACTTAATTACGAGATAGTGTCTTGGTATTTTAAACAGAAATTGATTTAATATTGATAATTAATTGTTGAATAGAAGAATTGGCTCTAGGTGGGAGTCTCTAAGAATGACTCCTAGAATGCCAGGACAGTGTCTTACCAGTAGAGCTGCTTTTTCTGACTCTGCCATGAGGAGTGGACTATCGAATCTTTCAGACCAAGTGCCTCTTGGGGCCTCCCCCTCCTGCTAGGATCCAGCCTCTGTAAAGTTACTCAGTAAGATCCTACATCATCACAACATCTCCACAACTGTGCTTGTTGGCAGCAAACAGCTAAGCATAAGGCGAGTCTATCATCAAAATCTCATGTAAGTGCATCTCACAGATAGAAAAGTTTGCCACTATCAACTCTGAAATATGTAATTTTTAATTCCATAGTTTCTTCAAGATGAATAGGCACACTGGGAGAAACAGTGAGAAATGAGAGCATGAATCCTACTATTTATCATAATTTAAATTTACTTTTTTGTTTTAAATTTTAAATACATTACTGGTTTTCTTGGTCTTTTTAAACATAAAAGAACAAATTGAAAATAAAAATAAGGGTACCTGCGTGTCTCAGTTGATTAAGTGACTAACTCTTGATTTTAGTTCAGGTCATGATCTCAAGGTTTGTGAGATCAAGCCCCAGTTGGGCTCTGTGCTAACAGTGCAGAACATCCTTCTTTTTCTGCCCCTCTCCTGCTTATATGCACATGCATGCTCTCTCTCAAAATAAACATATTTTTAAAAGGAAAAGAAAAATAGACTAGTGTCCTAATGAGCATAGGTTGTTACTTATGTGTTTTATGCATAAAGTCAGATCGATAACTTTACTTGACTTGAAATGCAACTTCTGATTTTATATTTAAAAGATCACATCTACACTCTTTTTTAAAGAGAGAGAACACGCCCACCATGCCCACCATGGAGCATGATGTAGGGCTCGATCCCATGACGCTGGGATCATGACCTGAGCCGAAATCAAGAGTAGGATGCTCAACCTACTGAGCCACCCAGGTGCCATAAGTCACATCTACACTTAATTAGCAAAATGTTAGATTAAAACTTCTACATCATCCTCAATTTAGTTTGAGTAGTGGGTCTCATCCTAAGCTAGGAATTGAAAAAATATAAAGGTTTAATTATTTTATTACATTGTAATCACATCTAAACTGAGAGGCTTGCCACAGCTCTTGAAGGATTTTGAGGGAGAAAAAAAAAAGTATGAAGAGCACAGTCCCAGAAGTGGTTTTATATGTGCAGCGACACAGGCCATAGGGGTATGCCAGCTAATATTTTAGTGTTTCACCCTACTCTGTTCAATTCACCTTACTGGCAATAAAAAATTCAAGACTTCCCAGTTTATGTATTCATGGCTTTTATGATTTTCAGGATACCATGAGGTGATTTAGGATATCCCAGGGCAGAACCTCATGAGATAAGTCACAAACACTGGGGTCAGTTTTGCAGCTTGGATTTGACTACTTATTAGCTGTACTTCCTTGGGCAAATTACTTGTAATCCTCTGTTCCTCAGCTTCTTCATCAGTAAAATAAGGATAATAAACCTAACAGGACTGTTAGGAATGTTAAATTTTGTAATCCATATGAAGTTCTTAGAATAGTGTGTATTCAGTAAATCATTTTAATTTATCATATATAGAGCGATGCTAAAACATTCAGTAGAATAATAGTAACTCAATGAGACATGTTTATCTTCATCTCTGTTTAAGAATTATAAACAAATTCTATGATGGACCTCAAGTAGATACAAAACAGGTGGTCATATTTTCATTCATATAGTAGGCAATTAGATTCGGAAAAGTTAAAATTACATCAGAGTCTAATAACTAGACATCTACACCCATACGTATGCATATACAACATAAAATGTAATAGCCACTTAACACTAGTTGGGACTGGATATTTGTGTCTCCCCATTCATATATTGAAAGTCTAATCCCCATTGTGATAGTACTTGGATGTGGAACTTTTGTGAGGTGATTAGGATTAGATTAGATCATGAATGTGGAACCCCGTGAGTAGTGCCTTTATAAAAAGAGAAAGAGACATGAGACCTCTCCCTCTTTTTGAAAGGCTAAGTGAGGACATACCCAGAAAGAGTACTGTCAGAAGAACCTGACCAAGCTGGCACCCCAATGCGGGACTTCCAGTCTCCAGAACTGTGAGAGATAAATTGTTGTTCCAACTATCCAGTCTATGGTAATTTGTTGTAGAAGCCCAAGCTAATATAAATGTTAAGTTAATCTTAGTAATTATGATTATAGTCAAGAGAAATAGTTGATTACGTGGTGAGTCCTAAATATCTACCAAGGTGATAAGTTAATTTAGGTATTTATTTTCACAAGATACAAGGAGTGTTTAAGTCACCACATTTCTAAAAGATATATGTAGTTTTCCTTTCTCCTTAGATTAAAAAAAATGGAAATTTACCAAAGTGTAGTCCTTTTATAAAAATAAGATGTGTATGAAAGTTGAACTCCATGTTCTTTTGCTGTATAAATCATAAAATAGTGAGAACACAGTGATAAAGTTTCCATGCAATAAAAAAATCTACATACATCCATGTATTCAAACTGTGATATAAATAATGGTACCCCATTTTTTACACTGGTGAAAGAAGATTAAAAATTTAAAAACTTTAATTAAGAAATTTTCATGATATTATTAGTAAATATATATGATAGATTTCTGAAAATCTACTGGGAATTAAATTTTATTTCCAAAGTCAGAATTTTGTCCGTTCTTTCATTTCAAGAGTCTAGATATCATATTTCATTATCAAGATTTAAAACCTTAAAAAATACAAAAAGAATATTTTTTTTTCAATTTTAGCAATTGGTTCAATTCCTTCTTTAAAATCTATCACTATATAAAGAAATTGTGGTTTATATACACAATGGAGTACTACGTGGCAATGAGAAAGAATGAAATATGGCCCTTTGTAGCAACATGGATGGAACTGGAGAGTGTTATGCTAAGTGAAATAAGCCATACAGAGAAAGACAGGTACCATATGGTTTCACTCTTATGTGGATCCTGAGAAACTTAACAGAAACCCATGGGGGAGGGGAAGAGAAAAAAAAAGAGGTTAGAGTAGAAGAGAGCCAAAGCATAAGAGACTCTTAAAAACTGAGAACAAACTGAGGGTTGATGGGGGGTGGGAGGGCAGGGAGGGTGGGTGATGGGTATTGAGGAGGGCACCTTTTGGGATGAGCACTGGGTGTTGTATGGAAACCAATTTGACAATAAACTTCACATATTGAAAAAAAAATAAAATCTATCACTATAGAATGTTGTAATTATTATCTTAAATTTATACATATTTATGTGTTCCAATATTTTTAATACCCAATTTTGGTGTATTTCTGTTGAGGTTTTGATATTTGCTTCAATATAACCACAGAATGTTACAAAGTGACCCTTTAATTTGACTATTTAGCTGTCATTAGTGCTAAGATCGGATGAGATGTCTAATGAACTTTGTGTATGAAAGTAGCATTAGATGGAACTTGGAATTCTACAGATGTGACACTGCCAAGTCTGCTGAGGAGTCTTTGGAACCTTACTAATTTTAGAGAGGTTTTATTGATTATACAGAGACAGGGCACATTTTAATCATTTTCACAGTATTGTGTTGCCTGAGGTACCAAAATCCATTAAACAAGGATTATGAACTTTGTTTTAAACTGCTTCCTAAAGTGTTTCCTGATGTATAGTAAACAGAAGCTCTATAAGATCAATCACAGTTACTAAGGTATATTAAAATCAGCATCTTTAATTTTAATTGCTCATATGCCTGACTCTCTGGGGTGCAGCTGTACACAAAGCTAAATTGCTTTTTTCCAGATAGGAGTTTTGTTTTAGTATTAGTTCTTGCCCTCTCCTCCCCATTTTATTATTTATTGATTTTAATTTTAATGTCTCTTTCTGAAAAAAAAAAGTTAATTTACTGAAACCTAAAAATATTTAGTCAAGGTATTTTGTAATTTCACAAGAGGATAATTTCACAAGAGAATTTTCCAATATATATATATATATGTGTGTGTGTGTGTGTGTGTGTGTGTGTATTTGAATAGTTAAAAGATTTTTTGTGATTATGCATGTGCATGCACACACACACACACACACACATGCACACACTCACATGCACTCACACATGTTCCACATGGATGTATCCTTGCAGAAAACAAACTGGTTGGTTTAAATATGCTAATATGCACTTGGGGAAAAATAATATTTAGGGTTTTTTTCATTTTTTTAACACTTATTTATTTTTGAGAGACAGAGTGTGAGTGGGGGAGGGGCAGACAGAGAGGGAGACACAGAATCCAAAGCAGGCTCCAGGTTCTGAGCTGTCAGCGCAGAGCCTGACGCGGGCCTCGAACTCACAAAGTGTGAGATCATGACCTGAAGCAACGTTGGACGCTTCACTGACTGAGCCACCCAGGTACCCCTAATATTTAGTGTTTTTAATAGAACATATATTTTCTTATTATAAATGAATAATTGATTTTGTTCCATGAAAAACTGATTTATGTCTTTACTATATTTAATATAATTAAGCATATTTTAATAAACATCCTTAGTTTTTGAGTGGGAAAATAAATCAGTGGATCAAGGAGGGGTTTTAGGGCAATGAAAATATTTTGCATGATGCCATAATGATGAATAAATGTCATACGTTTGGCTAAATTCATAGAATGTACACCAAGAATGAACTCTAAGGTAAACTATAGACATTGGGTGATTATGATGTGTCAGTGTAGATTCATCAATTGTACCAAATGTACCATGCTTGTTGGAGATGTAGGTAATAAGGAAGGCTATGCATGTGTAGTGGTATGGAGTTTATGAGAAATCTCTATACCTTTTCCTTAATTTCGTTGTGAACCTAAAACTGTTCTAAAAAACAACAAAACAAAACAAAGACTTAATTTTATTTAAATGGGAGGAAATTGCAACTACTATAAAGCAAAGTAATGAAAACTCCTTTGAAGGTAATCATAACATAAAGATCATGATTAGCTTGAGCAAAAAATGATTATAGGAGAATTTACTGAACCAGAAGAACAAATCCAAATAAAACAAAACAAATAGCATAAGCCTGGAGAAGTAAAACTTGTCTATCTCCAGTGACAAATAAGTTGAGGATAATGAAATCACTGGATAGCACAAGTATGTTTTATTATATTGGACTTATGATGAGGTTTTAGGAAATTTATCTTGTGGAAAAAGAGTAAACTATCTTTTTTTCCTGTAAATTAGGTAATATCAGGAGTTTAACCAAGGGGTATAATTAATATGAATAGAACTGTGAGGTACTATCATTCCTTGTAGCTATCTCTCACACTCATTACTTTGTAATTCTCAAATCATTCCCATGGTTCTCATTGGAGACACTGATTGACCTCTTTGCAGGGAATATGTTTTATTATTACTTCATGTCTCTAAAACTCAGCATAATTCCTGGCAAATAGTAATGTTAAATACATTGAATACTGCATAGATGAATAACATGGATATTTGGGAAAGATTAATCTGGTATGTTAAAATAATTAAAAAGGAAAAGAAACTGATGAACTTTTAAAACAGGAGACTAAGGCAAATATCTAGATATGTATTGACAACAGCAAACTAGATGGTAATCTAAATGGTAATAGGATGAAAGATAAGGAAAGGGAGAAATTATGGAAATAGAAAGCTATTATTTTTTTTGAGACAGTTCATTATGGTTTCTAAGTCTAGAAAGGATAAAATATTTCCCTTCCCTTACCTAAGTTTTTCCTGTTCTAAAAAAAGAAAGAAAAAGGAAGGAAGGAAAGAAGGAAGGAAAGAAGGAAGGAAGGAAGGAAGGAAGGAAGGAAGGAAAGAAGGAAGGAAGGAAGGAAGGAAAGAAGGAAGGAAGGAAGGAAGGAAAGAAGGAAGGAAGGAAAGAAGGAAGGAAGGAAAGAAGGAAGGAAGGAAAGAAGGAAGGAAGGAAAGAAGGAAAGAAGGAAAGAAGGAAGGAAGGAAGGAAAGAAGGAAGGAAGGAAGGAAAGAAGGAAGGAAGGAAGGAAAGAAGGAAGGAAGGAAAGAAGGAAGGAAGGAAAGAAGGAAGGAAAGAAGGAAGGAAGGAAGGAAACTAAAAGCTTACTTTTTCAAGTTTTCTCCGTATACTAACACCAAATCTATGGAAAACTAATTTCTTTTTTGGATGCTCACTCTTGCCAGCAGGAAATGTTAGAATTTTAGTCATTCAAGCTATTGTAATGTGTCCAATGGATGTAAATTAGTAAACGTCAGAAATTATCTTGGATTTTTTCACAAATATTTAAATGATACGTTAAAAATAATCACCAAATAACAGTATCCGTTGGTTCCTGCATATATTTTTTAAAAAAACCTATTCTTTAGCAACTCATCCAAATAACTCAACCAAAAAATATTTAAACTCCAAATCAAATGCTACCCATAGTGACTAACTAGGTAATGATACTATCACATATTTTTTTCTCAAATTTCTATGAATTTAGTATTCTTTTATTTAAGTTTACTTATTTATTTTGATAGGGAAAGCAAGAGATGGGGAGGGGCACACAGAGAGGGAGAAAGAAAGAAAATCCTAAGCAGGCTCCACACTGCCAGCAGGGAGCCCAATGCAGGGCTCAAACTCAGGAATTGTGAGATCACGACATAAGCCAATGTCAGACACTCAACTGACTAGGCCACCTAGGCACTCTTGAATTTAATATTCTTGTAGTATGGCTTTATGCACTTAACAATATTTCATATAAAATCAAAAATGCAAAAAAACGTATAAAGTACATTTGCTTTTTTCTTCAGATTTTAATTTTTTTCAGAAATCTAAGTTTGTGGGTTTTGCTAGAGGCATGTACAAAACTATTCAATAATCCCTGTTGATACTAAGTAATGTCATATAAATCTAAGCTTAAACAGAAGAAACCAAATGACTCACAAACCTGTAGGAAAAGAATATTGGATTTCCTTCAGTTATCTTAAATGCTTGCATGCTTGTTTCAAGTCCCTGCCATTTGTTGTATTTTTCATGGAACACACACACACACACACACACACACACACACACACACGAGTTGTAATGAGTTGGAACCTTGTATTTCTACCAAAATTGGTAAAGTTACTGCCTACCCTGCGTGTATAGGGATTTTTACATTGACAATATCTTTAAAATTAAAAATAAATATGAGTGGCAAGCCTAGGTAGCTCAGTGGGTTGAGCATCTGACCCTTGATTTCGGCTCAGGTCATGATCTCACGATGAGTTCAATCTCTGCATCAGGCTTCACGCTGACAGCAGGGAGCCTGCCTGAGATTCTTTCTCTCCCCCTGCCCTGCCCAACATGCGCATGTACATGCTGTCTCTAAATAAATAAATAGACATTTAAAAAAATGAATATGAATAATAGAATTTGTTAGCTGTAGTCATCTTTTCTTACAATTACCAAGTTTTTATTCTTTTCTCTCTATATTATTGGACTTCTTTAATGTAAGAAAATTAAAAAAAACACTTTGAAGTGAACTGCACATTCCATGCAATGCAATATTTAGAATTTGCTGGAGTCAACTGAAAAATTGGCCTGACTTGTTACTGTCACATAACTGCCTTTTAGCTCTTAACCCTCATCCCCTTCAGCTGACTGTGACACTTTTATATATTTATCTCACATTTTCCTGGATATCATGCTTTGCCTAGGCATTGCATGGTATTTGTTAAAAGAAAGCTCTTTAAAGAAAAATGAAGACATGTGGTCCACACAAAAACTTTGCAGAAGGCCATATATTCCTTAATGGCCTTGATACAGATTCATTGATCAATGCTGAGAGAATATAAAAAACTCATCATCGCAAACGTCCAAGAACAGGCCATAAGCCTCAAGCATTGGGTATCATATACATAGGAAAATCACTGCATGATTCAACAGTAAACTCTTGGATAACATTTCATACAAATTTAAAGTGTTAGTAAGAATAGGAAATATTTATTTTCATCAATGTACAGAAAAATAAAATTTATTGGAAATATCAGATAGCAAAATTTTATGTATATGTATTACATTTTTTAAAGTTCCTCAGTACATCTTCGTCCATATAGGGGATTAATATTTACATGAAATGTTTGCAAATATTTTAAATGCTATTAAATACCACAAAATTGCCTTTTCATTTCTTTTAATCTTTTGCCAAATATTCAGCCTCTGTTGACTTAAAGGCATCATGATATATTTTGAATGGTGATCAACAAGGTAGACCTCCTCCCTGCCTTTGTAGGTCTTGCGGTATAATATGGACATTTAAAAATTGTTATAGGAAGAAAGCTTGACTGTGATAGAAATAGGAAAAAATTGAGTTAATGAATTTATTATTTTGATTTCAATTTCATAAAATTGGTGACACAAATGTTTTTTGCTTGTAAGCTTAGAAACAGCCCACAATTTTTAGTGAGCAGAAAAAAATGCTGGACTGCTTAGACAGATCATCCAAATAAGTTTATTTACCGAAAAATGGAAGTTGTTTTCTGCAGTATATTGAGATATATATGAAAACTAATGGATGAAATCAGTTTGACATGGAAGATAAAATGTTCAGTTTGATTATGAGGCAGTCTTGATTATGAGATGTCTTTAAATGAAAATATCCATGAGCTATTGTTCAGTGTTGAGATGGGAGAGTATGGATGAAGCAAAGATGTCATACAGTATGAATGTGAATTTAAAAATCATCAGTACATGTTGAAGTTTCTACTTTCTGAAATCCAAAGAAGGAAAAATAATAAACAAACGAGCAGAGTACATAACTTATGTAAAAGATAAAATATAGAAAAGCAGCAGGATTTCAACTTTATACTTAAAACTTTAAAGTGATGGACGCTTGTTTCATTAATATTATACTCTATGCTATTGATTACAATATTTCAAAACATAATTAATAGCAAGTAGAATGTAGAATGATTCCATTTCATTAAAAAAGACTATTGAGTCTTTAAAAATACAGTCTAAAATATCATTCCCTGTTTTCTTTGCTACCAAAAAATCTGCAAAAAAATTTTTGAAACCACGATAAAAAAAAGTTTCTGTCAGTCCCATGCAACTCTCTGCAGAAAGTGGGACTTAAAAAATAAGAACATATTCAGAAATGAAGATACTCCCTCTAGTTATGAAAACTATTTGGATATATTTCTTCTGGCAAACTAAGAGAAAAACTAATGAGAAAACCCATGAAAAGGGAAATAAAAATACAGTTGACCCTTGAACAATGTGAGGATTAGGGGTACCAACCCACCCCACCCCCTGCCAGACACACTTGAAAATCCACATATAAGTTTTGACTCCTGAGAAACGCAGCTAATAGCCTACTGTTGACCAGAAGCCTTACCAATAACATAGTCAATTAACATGTATTTTGTATGTTATATGTATTACATACTGTATTCTTACAATAAAGCAAGCCAAAGAAAAGATAATGGTGAGAAAATCATGAGGAAGAGAAAATATATTTGCAGTACTGTACTATAAAAATTCACATATAAGTGGACCCACACAGATCATAATTATGCTGTTAAGTGTCAACTATATAAAGAATTAACAGTGTTAAAAAAAAGATGAAGCAAAGTTAATTATAAATAAGTATGTTTTATTGGATAACAAAATGCTAAACATCAAATAAAAGATAATATGAAAACATACATTTAGCTTAATTATATGAATGTACATTTTAATATTGTACTTGAAACTGAGAAATATGTAGAGAATGAAGGGTAAATGGAAAAGAGAAGCATATCACTTTACATAAAGATGTGCAATGTTATTTTTAATCCTTGTCATTAATCACTAAAGAACATTCAAAATATTTTAATTTTTAAATTTATTATTAATTCTTAATGTATTCCAAGTAAGAGAGGATAAAATATCAAAGTGCATAAAGCAAATGTCCAAAAACTTACAATAAATAAAAGTAGAAACCATGAAAGTAGATAATGAATGTAAGATTAATATGACTGCTGTAATGATAAAACTTCACGTGGCTGACATATGTACACTTAGAGATTTATATCCTGAAAAAGAAAACAGAACACATGGTCATATCAAATATTCATGGAACATTCACAGAAGCTCAGAAAGTTAATCTCAAAACATCTAAAAAGTGATCTACAGGGAAATATAATTAAGAAATAAATGATTGAAGTTGAAAAAAAAAGACTTAGCTCTTGGAAAGTTCAGAATTATTCTCAAAAATAGACCAAACTTTCATAATTCCTGATTTGTTAACATTTGCTTACAAGTGTATAATGTGTAATACAACCATGAATGGAAGGGTAGGAAAAGAAAAAGTCCATCATTAAAATAGAGGGGAGAAAGTTTAACCCATAGTATTGTTCTTTCTTCTTGCCACAGGTCTCAAAGTAAAGTAAAATGTATACTTATTATGGAAGAAAATAAATATTTTAAAGTTTGGTAAATCTGAAGCATTTGTGGACATTAAAATGAATTGCATGTTAAATATTTTAAAGTAGTAATTTATTTTATTTAAAAGAATGGAAACTTAAAACAATTGTTAGTGGGTTTTGGCATTAGCATTAACATTTCCAAGCAGATTTTGGTGCTAGAAACTGCTAATATTATTCTCAATTTTTACTTAACAATCTCTGTATTGTGACATTTTCTGAAGAATACTGTGTTACAGTATTTGCATGAACTACTGTTTTTTAACCTGTTAGACATATGACCATATTTTTCTCTTCTGAAAATAACGCCATTAGAAATATTTTGTATCAATGTTAAAAATGCAGTCTACAACACCCTCCTCCCCCCAAGTTAAATTATGTCCACCTTAAATCTTAAGCACCGATATATATTTCCAGGGTAAAATTAAGAGCTGAAGTCATATGGCTTGGGAAGCCATATGGGATTTTATTTTGCCTGTACCACTTACTAGCTATATGTCTTTGGGAAGTTAATTTAACTCCTGACAATCTTTTCTCCTCTATGTAAAAAAGGGTTAATAATACCTAACTCCTTTTAGGGATGACACTCATTTGGGTTTCAAGGGACTAGCAAAGTATAGATTGTTTTTGGATATTATCTAAATTGCTCATTCATTTATTTATTCATTCATCATTTAAAAATATTTCTGAATCCTTCTATGTTAAATCTATTTGGTGCATTTTGAAACATTAGTGAAAAACAATAAACTGTAAAATCAGCTAAACATGTTAAGTCACAGAAAAAGCAAAAAGAGAACAAGTTTACAAGCTTTAAGTGTTCTGTTTGTGAAGAAATACGACATTTCTTTAGTAATTGGGAATTCAAACTAGTAGATTTCAACAAAGTGAATTGGAGTAAAATTATTTATTTTTAACAAAGTGAAAAACTTCTCATTATAAGATTTTAATTATTGATTTTTAATTATTCTTTTAGAATATTGTGAATCTGTTTATATTATTTTCTATAACTTTTTCTTCTTTTTTCTTTATTCTTAGCCTTACAACTGTTTTATGTACTAGGTTAATGGTCAGCAATTTGAGTAATTCTTAGGACAGCTCTTATTTCCAAGGTTAGATTTTTGGCAGTCTTTATTGACTGACAACTACTTTTTTCTAAGCATTGGTATTTTTCATCAAGCTTAGTATATCTTCAGCTGAAAGGAAAGCAGAAGGGGAAAAATTAAACTTTTTTAAGCCCCTACTGTTTGACAATTTAATGCCTTGAAATGCCCATGGCAACATGGGAGCTCTGCTGTATATTAGCATCATTTAAAAATAAAATTAACGACTAAGTTGGTAAATGGCAGTAACAATAGGTCCCTGGTTTGATGTCCTAGTTTATCAACTTTATCACACAAAGTTGAATATGGACAAGTTATTAGAGAAAAGCAGCATCTTTTCTGCATACATAAGCCATACAAAATAAGAAAGTTGATGCAAGAATATGACTGATACATTTCTAAGCATAACTGAAATTTATATGAATTTAAACCAACCTTTACAGTCACTTATGGAGGATATATGGTAGAGTTAAGCATTAGTCTGGCTAAGCACTTGATTATGTGATCTTTAGATGACTGGAGACTGAGTATGCAAAAGTGATTCAAATAAAACTCACCATGAAACAGTCAAGATAACCACTAATTTAATCACTTCCAATTTAGTTCAAAAGTGAATGTTTTCTGCTAAAAATAACTTACTTTCTACTATATGCTTCTTGACCCATCAGAATATTAACCAATAATGTTCACAAAACTTTTAATTGCTCTTTTGTCCAAATACCCAGGGACCCAATCTCTTGAACATTTCTAAGCACCAGCCTCATCAATCTTTTTGACAGCCACTGGGCTGGATCAGAGACCCATAAAAAAATCACACTATGGATGAAAAAACAACTCAGTAGAAAGCTGTTCAAAATGAAAACTTTCCATCATTCTTATATAGTCTACCTACTTGAATTTTTATGCTTCAACAGAAAAGAGAGCATAAAATCAGCAAGTACAATGATAAGTAAGAAGTGAAAATCTAACTTTGAAAACTGATTTGTGTATCCTTTCCTAAACATGTTTTGAGAATATTTAATTTCTCTTTATTATTTGGATGCTTATGTAATACGTATTTTAATTTCTTGAGTTCTAAAATGGTGACTGATAAACAACTTCAAAACACTTCCAATTTAATTCTAATAAAACTTCCCAGTGAAGTCTATAAGCTTCATAGCCATGCTTTTAAAAAGAAATTTGAACTCATATAAAATGTAGGGAAACTGGAGATTTTAGTTAATTTGTTTAGAAAAGCACTTTTTTTCCGTACATGAATATATGGAATCTGAATGATTATATGTTTGAAAAGTTTGGCTTTTCTAACTAAATTATGATCCAGCATGTATAAAATAACATTGTCGAAATATCCCTTTAATTAAAAATTAATCAATAACCTGAAATTATTTTCAATTCAGCTATGTAGAACAGCATACATTTGTCTGTGTTAGTAACAGAAGAATAAAAAGTATTGTTTTTTTCCTAGAAAATGTTGTAATTTTCTCTTTTAAAAGCTTAATTTGGTTATGGTTCCAAATGAAGGAAATTTTAGTTCACCCCTTTCTCATCTGGTATTATACATAAATACTCTTACCTATGACAAAACAATCTTTAAATTGATTTTTCCATTTTATTGTATTTCAAATTATCTGAATTTGCTTATTTTAAGCAGTACCATTAGCTGTGAAAAGTTTTCCTAGAAACAAATCTATCTAAACTGTATGAAATCTGAAACATAGTTATTTAGAAATTACTTTAAGATGATTAAACTTAGTAATTGTACAAGATATTGAATTTGTATACATAATTTCCAACTTGACTTAATTATTTTAGACCAAGATCTAGCCTGAAGAGATTAAAGAGTATATGAACAAATATTGGAGGGAGCAGAGGCAATCCCTTCTGTATGTTTCTGCTACATAACTGACTGGATTTTCAAATAGTATTGCTTTAAAAAGCCTGTGAAAGGTTTTATAAAATACATTTCAACAATGAGAAAATTTATTAAACATTCTGATGGGGTTAGACAAGACATTAAACATTTTTAAATACATATTACTTTTAATAATTATCAAATTATAGAAAAAATATTTATTAGTTGTAGGTGAAGAACAAATTTTATTTTTTAGTGCTGATATTAATTAAAGTTTTCTGACAGTTCCTGAAATGATGCAGCTGATACTTGTTTGTGGAAGTATCACAATCTTTTGAGTTTCCATGTTCACAGTTATTGTTGTGGGCTTTATCTATTACAAGTCACTGTGGTTACTCTTGTTGTGTCTTCCCAATCTTTGACTCTGCTGCAAATATTGATCTGAAAATGAACTGTCCAAGGACAATGGCACCATAAATTACTAAGTGTTCTTCAAACAATTAGAGACTCTTTTAGTCTGGTACAAATGGATACTTAAATCTGTCAGCTAGATCAGATTTGAAGTATTACTTATAGACCAATTAGACTCCTCAGAAATGTCCTCCACATTCTATTTTCCATTCTCACAATAAGCACACATGGTATGTTTTATTTCTACGTAGTCTTTTGTAAGAAATCTTCATTTATGGGAATATGTGAGCAAGTATAATATTAAATCATGGTACTATTTGGGTGAGTGCTCAATTAAAACACACGTTCCCAGCAAAAAAATCTAAAATTTGGGAGTTTATGAAAAGATTCAGCTCATAAATAAGTTGAAAGTTACACTGTAGTTATAAAAGGTAAAAAAAAATATATATATATATATTTATGTCATACTTCAATATAATTCATATATCTAATTTGTGATAAAAAATGGACCTATGCTAAAAGTCTACCAACCTACACACAGGCTCCCACTCCTGTGCAATATACAAAAATGTGTATATGATTCTGAAATTAACAGCATAAGTATTTAAGTAAGACTGAGTAATTGTAAAGCACTCTTATATACCTCTGTAAGTAATTCACAAAAATTCATTTAATTGATTTTTTAAGTGACAGCATTTACAATCATGTCCTAATTATCTGTGACATAAATAAAATACTGGACAATATTAGCAGCAAAATGATTTCATTCATGTATACAATTTAAAATTTTAAGTAGACTTGTGATTTGCAAGCCATAATTAGTTTAGAGATGTCTCCTTGGATTTAACCAGCCCACATTTTAACAAAATATAGTAACTGAGTTATTACCACTCTTTTTTTGGGGGGGGGGGTGTGGGGATTTAAGTATTGTTCATGATAGGGGACTTTTTAAAATTTTATTGTTTTTAATTTTAATTCCAGTATAGTTAACATGCAGTGTTGTGTTAGTTTCAGATGTACAATTTAGTGATTCAGCACTATTATACATTCATTACTCAGTGCTCATCGTGATAAGTGTACTCTTAATCCCCTTCATTTATTTCACCCATTTCTCCACTGATCTCCCCTCTGGTAGCCATCAGTTTGTTCTCTAGAGTTAAGAGTCTTTTTCTTACTTTGTCTCTCTCTCTCTTTTTCTTTTCTCTTTTGTTTGTTTTGTTTCTTAAATTCCACATATGAGTGAAATCATTTAGCATTTGTCTTTCTCTGACTGATTTATTTCACTTAGCATTACACCCTGTAGCTCTATCATGTCATTGCAAATGTCAAGACTTCATTCTTTTTTATGACTGTATAATATTCTTGTCTGTGTACATCTTCCTTCTCTATTTATTGATGGACATTTGTGCTGCTTCCATAATTTGGCTATTTTAAAATAATGCTGCAGTTAACATAGGGGTGTGAATATCCTTTTAAATTAGTGTTTTCATATACTTTGGATAAATACCCAGTAGTGCAATTACTGGATTTATGGTAGTTCTACTTTTTTTTTAATGTTTATTTATTTTGAGAGACAGCATGAGAAGGGGGAGGGGCAGCGAAAGAGGGAGAGAAAGAATCCCAAGCAGGCTCCATGTTGAACACAGAGCCCAACAAGGAGCTCAATCCCATGACTGTTTAATCATGGCCTAAACCAAAATCAAGAGTCAGACTTAACTGACTGAGCCACCTGGGTGCCCTGGGTATTCCATTTTTAATTTTTAGAGGAATATCCATACTGTTTTCCATAGTGGATTCACTAGCTTACATTCCCATCAACAGTGCAAGAAAGGTTCCTTTTTCTCACATCCTAGCCAACACTTGTTTCTTGTGTTTTAATTTTAGTCATTTTGACAGGTGTGATGTGATATCTCATTGTAGTTTTGATCTGCATTTCCCTGGTGGCCAATCATGTTGAGCATCTTTTCATGTGTCTGCTGGTCATCTGAGTGTCTTCTTTGGAGAAATGTCTCTTCATGTCTTCCACACATTTTTAATGGAATTATTTGTTCCTTTGGTGGTGTTGTATAAGTTCATTATATATTTCAGATACTGACCATTGATTAGATATGTCATTTGCAAATATCTTCTCTCATTCTGTAGGTTGCATTTTAGTTTTCTTGATTTCTTCCCTCACTGTGTAGAAGCTTTTTATTTTGATATAGTCTCAATAGTTTATTTTTGTTTTTGTTTCCCTTGCATCAGGTGACATATGTAGAAAAAAATTGCTTTAGTGGATGTCAGAAAAATTACTGTCTGTATTCTTTTCTAGGATTTTTGTGGCTTCCTGTCTCACATGCAGGCCTTTAATCCCTACTGAGCTTATTTTTGTGAATGGAGTAAGAAAGTGGTCCAGTTTCTTTCTTTTGCATGAGACTGTCCAGATTTCCCAAAGCCATTTATTAAAGAAACTGTCTTTTTCCTATTGGATATTCTTTCCTGCTTTGTCAAAGATCAATTGACCGTATAATCATGGGTTTGTTTCTGGGTTTTCTATCCTGTTCTTTTGATCTATATGTCTATTTTTGTGCCAGTACCATACTGTTTTGATTAATACAGCTTTGTAGTATAACTTGAAGTGTGAAATGGTGATATATCCAGCTTTCTTTTCCTTTTTCTTTCTTTCATTTTTTTTAGTCTTTTTAAATATTTATTTATTTATTTATTTATTTATTTATTTATTTAGATTACACATGAGGGGCAGAGAGAGGGGAAGAGGAAGTGAGAGAAGGAGAGAGAGAATCCCAAGCAGGCTGTGCACTGTCAGTGCAGAGCCTGACATGGGGCTCTCCATCTCAAGAACTGTGAGATCATGACCTGAGCCAAAACCAAGAGCCAGATGCTAAACCAACTGAGCCACCCATGTGCCCCTGTTTTTCTTTTTCAAGATTGTTTGGGCTATTTGGAGTCTTTTGCAGTTTTATATGAATTTTAAGATTATTCTAGTTTTTTTGAAAAATGCAGTTGGTATTTGATAAGGATTGCAGTACACCTGTAGATTGCTTTGGATGATATGGACATTTTAACAATATTTTTTTCGTCCAATCCATAAGCATGAAATATATCATTTGTTAGTGTCATTTCAATTTCTTTCATCAGTGTTTTACAGTTTTCAGAGAACAGTTTGTTCACCTTCTTAGTTAAGTTTATTTCTAGATATTTTGTTATTTTAGATGCAATTGTAAGTGGACTTGCTTTCTTAATCTTTTTGTTGTTTCATTATAATTGTATAAAATGCAGTGGATTTCTGTACACTGATTTTGTATCCTGCAACATTACTAAATTAATGTATCAATTCTAGTAGTTTTTTGGTGGAGGCTTTAGGGTTTCTCTATACTTAGTATCATGTCATCTCAACTTGCAAAATCTTACTTCTTTCTTACCAGTTTGGATGCCATTTATTTTTTACTATTTATTTATTTATTTATTTATTTCTGATTACTGAGGCTAGGACTTCCAGTGCTGTGTTGAATAAAAGTTGTGAGCTAGATATCCTTGCTTTGTTCCTGATCTTGGAGGGGAAGCTTTCAGGTTTTCAACATTGAGCATGATGTTTGCTGTGGGTTTTTAATTTATGACCTTTATATGTTGAGTTATGTTGCCTCTAAACCTACTTTTTAAAGGATTTTTATCACAAATGGATGCTGTATTTAGTCAAATGGTTTTTCTACATCTATTAAAACGCTCATATGGTTTTTATCCTTTTTGTTATTGATATGATGTATCATGTTGATTGATAGGTAAATATTCAGCCACTTTTGTATCATTGGATTAAATCCCACTTGATCGTGTTGAATAATCATTTGATGTATTTTTGGAATCAGTTTACTAATATTTTGTTGACGAATTTCTCATCTATGTTTCTCAAGGATATTGGCCAATAGTTCTGTGTGTGTGTGTGTGTGTGTGTGTGTGTGTGTGTGTGTGCACGCGTGTGTGGTATATTTAACTGGTTTTGGTACCAGGGTGATACTGGCCTCATAGAATGAATTTGGAAGGTTTCCTTCTTTTTCTATTTTTTTGGACGAGTTTGAGAAGATTAAATATTAACTCTTTTTTAAATGTTTGGTACAATTCACCCATAAAGCCATTTGGTCCTGGAATTTGCTGGGAATTTTTTGATTACTGATTCAATTTCATTGCTGGTAATTGGTTTATTCAAAATTTCTATTTCTTCTTGCTTCATTTTTGGTAGGTTATATGTCTGTAGGAATGTATACATTTCTTCTAGGTTGTCTAATTTGTTGGAATATAATTTTTTATAAGATTCTCATAATACTTTGTATTTCTGTTATTGGCTATTATTTCTCCTCTCTCATTTCTGATTTTGGTTGAGTCCTCTCTCTCTGTTTTTGGTTTTATTTATTTATTTATTTATTTAATGAATTTGGCTAAAGGTTTATAATTTTGTAGATCTTTTTAAAGAACCAGCTCCTGGTTGCAGCAGTCTGTTCTATTTTTTTGTTTGTTTGCTTCTATTTCATTTATTTCTGCTCTAATTTTTATTATTTCCTTCCTTCTATTGTTTTGGGGTTTTGTTTGTTCTTTTCCTAGCTCCTTTAGGTGTATGGTTAGGTTGTTTATTTGAGATTTTTCTTGCTTCTGGAGGTAAGCCTGTATTGCTATAAATTTCCCTCTTATTCTTAGAAGAATTCTCTCTCTCTCAAAAAGACTGAGGTCATTCCATGCATTTTTTTCTGACTACAATGCTATGAAATTAGAAATCAACCACAAAAAAAAAATCTGGAAAGAGCACAAATACATGGAGGTTAAATGACATGCTACTGAATGGGTCAACCAAGAAATCAAAGAATAAATCAATAGCACATGGAGAAAAATGAAAATGAAAACACAATGGTCCAAAATCTTAGGGATACAGCAAAATGTCTGGGCCACTGATTCTTTCTTTGGCTTTGTCTAGTCTATTTATTCCATTTAGTGTATTTTTAGTATCATTTATTATGTTCTTCATCTCTGATTGGCTCTTTTTTTTTTTAATCTCCTGTTGGGGGTCTCACTGATGTTTTAAGTCCTGCTGGTTGTAAGAACTCATGAAATTTGGCTCATCTGGTTTTCAAAGTCAAATGTTAGGGGAATTTATCTTCCCTGTGCAGGATCCCCATTGTGGGAATCTTTTTCCTCTCCTCTCTCCATGCTCAAAACATGCCTCCCTCCCTGAATACAGTCCCACAAGTCCATTTTGTTCTTAACCACATGTCTGCCCTTCCTAGCCTCTTGGATGTGGCCTCTTCTCTACATTTAATTGTGGAGTTTATTCTGTCCTTCTTCGGGTCATTTTCTGGGTTACTTACACTGATGTTAGTGTTTTCTAGTTGTATCCATGGGACACAGTCAGCTTAGGATCTTCCTACTCCTCCATCTTCCCCAAATGTCTATCACTATTCTTTTATACTCATCTTGATTCATTATTTGACTTTTTAATATTAATTGTTTTATCTCATCAGACAGTGATCTACAAAGGAATTGTGTTTCTTTGTGTTATATACATGGTATATATTTTACCGCTGAGAGAAACTGAGACAGAAAAGCTGTGTACCTTGCTCAAGGTCAGAGTGCCAATACATGCTGGAGCCAAAATGCAAACATTGGCACTTTAGTTCCAGACTTGTTCCTTATAGCCATTACAATATACAGTCCCTCATAGAAACTATCCTATGTTATGTTTCTATTACTAAAATGTGTCTGATGAAAAAGGGACAGATAATGTAACTAATCAAAGCACGTCCTATTTTTATAAAACTCCTCTGCCCCCCAATGTAAAAAAAATCTATATAGGAATTTCTTGATGTTAATTTTGATTATTCATGCATATGTAAGACATGGATATAGGTTTTTGATGACCCACGTATCAAGCTTATAAAATATTAAATTTAGGAAATCAATTTTAAGCTTGGTTTTTATTTTTAAGGTGAAATGATATATTTTGTGTACCTATAGTATTATTAAGTACAAAAATCAATGTTACCAAATTTTTGAGAAATATATATGACATGATTGATTGTTATATTATCAAGCATAATAAAATACCTTTAAAATACATTTAAACCAAATAAATATAAGCATGAAATAGAAACATGGTTATGGTAACCAAAATGTAATATAGTTTATGTGAAATTAAATTTAACAAATCTATTAAATAATATCATTCCTGAAGATTAGACGATAAAGGGTATATATGCTTTCTGTGTATCTTACAACTAAAGTTTAAATCTTGCAAAGGGGGGCGTGCTAAAATCCCTAGTTAAGCCCTGTTATCAATTAACTGAACAGAGCACTAATTAAACTGTTAAAAAAAAAAAAGCAAAAACAGAAACAAAAACTTTTAACACTGGCACAATCTTTCTAGTTATAAATAACTTCTAAGAAGCCCACTTGCAATGTCAGCCTTGACTGATAAGAAATAGTAATTTCAACCCTTATCTTGATATTTCTACCTTTCCTACTCAAAGCTATTAAAACAATCCTGATACAATTGCTGAGATTAGATTTGTGAAAAGTGTTCAAGTGTTCAGCAACTTCATGTTATTGGAATGTGCGAGAGTGGAAAACTATAATTTGAGGATAAATTAAATATGACAAGATGATTTAGGAATTGTGGGAAAGCATGATAAAATTTCATAAGAGTATCACATACATCTGATATCTTGGGAGTGAAAACTAATCCTGGGACAGGTCTATCTATAAGGCCTTGTGAAGAGAAAATGGAGACCACCGGCCAATAGTAGCAGATGGTGAGAAATAAGATGATTGATGCCTTGACCGAAAAGGAGAGAGAGCAAGGAAGGAATGCAGTGTACATAATAATTTTAAACAGTACATTGTGTGAAGTTCAGTAAGAGATTTTAGGCAAACCTAAGTGAAAATTGACTCCAAATTCAGGAATTTTATAAGTATCCCCATCATAAGCCTATATTTCACCTATACTTTCAAAATTTTGTCTGAAATAGATTTGGATTAAGTTAAGCCATACACAGCTACATTTTCCCCATAAAACTTCTACTAATAATTTTTGGAAAACATATTTTCTCTTGAGACTTCTATATTCTAAGATAGAACAGTTTGAAGCAGAAAACCTTCCTTCTAAAGCAACTGGAAAAGTGTGCAGGGGGGGTGAAGTGTGTGTGCGTGTGTGTGTGTGTGTGTGTGAGTGTGTGTTTAGAGTTCACTTAAGCTACTCCATGGTATTGATGCCTTGGTGTGCATTTTCTTTGCCCACGGCCCCTTATGCAAGCACATGTGCTAGGTAACAGTCCATATTATCAGAAGCAAATGGAAATTTCTTTATGACTTCCCCAGTAGGCTTTGTGATCACCAGTCTACTCTTCCTCCTGGGCCTTCACCTTAACTGTCCCTTAGATAAGAAGATAGGCCACAAAGAAATAAGCAAATGTGGCTATACTCACACTAAAAATTCTTCATATAGGAAAAAAAAAACATGCAAAAACAGAAATGCAGAAAGAAATGAAGAGTAGGGAAAAATATTACTTTCTATCCCAATCCATCTATTTCTCCTGTCCTCTTATATATAGTGATCTTATGGTTTATATAACTTCATGTATTAAGTGAAGTTATCCTGAGAATCAGAGACCTTTTACCAACTGCCAATGATATATTTCCACCTGAACATCCTGAGCATTTCAGAGTCATCCTGCCCAAATTAGATTCATAATCTTTCCTCTGCAATCTTCTTCTTCACCTGAGGCTCCATATAACTTAAAGACAGCATCATTCATGAAGTCACTTCCAGACTTAGTTTTTATTCGTCCTAACCCTAATGATAAATAAGACTTGTGGGTTTTGCTTTCTAATTATTTTTGAGACGATCTCACCCTCTCCATTTCTACTCTCCCAGGGTAATGATCATTTATCACCATAGCTATTTTGATAGTCTGCAGCTCTCCTTGCTCCAGTTTCTTTCCTAGTAACTGTAGTCTTCAAATTGCTGCCAGTTACTTTCCCAGCACAGATCTGATTGTGCCTTTCACATAATTAAAGCTTAATTTTCCCTCCTCCCATATTATAATATAATTTTAGAATGTAAGACCATTGCAGTGTGGACCACCAAACTTCCCCAGCTTCCTTGACAGTTATTTCCTTCACCCATCCTATGTCCCAGCCATACCAGATGACCCCCGATCACTACCATCCCCACATCTGGGAGTACACAATCTGTATGCTAAATGATATCTCTTTACTATTCTTTGCTTATGAAAGTTTATTCATTCTTTATCCAAGACTCAGTAAAAAAAAAAAAAAAGCTAACAATTTTTCTGAAAAATTTTCCCCCAAATGCTGCTCACCTCCTATATCTTAATTTTCTCATCTAAAATTATTTTGGGATAGTTTCAAAAGCTGTGAAGTATACTGAAAAGATCATTAGGATATCTGACTTTTCCTAAGAACTTTCAATCCCACTCCCTTACTTTATAGTGATATGACATTGGTGAAAGCGTTTATCCACTTGGAAACAGGTATCTTCTTCTGTATACAAGAAAATTATATCTTTTAGAGGTAGTTAGATTCAATTTATTATAGAACAGGGGCACCTGGGCGGCTCAGTTGGTTAAGTGTCCAACTCTTGATTTTGGCTATGGGCATGATCTCACGGTTCATGAGTTTGGGCCTCACATCAGGCTCTGCGCTGACAGAGTCAGTCCCTCTTCTTGGGATTCTCTCTCTCTCCATTTCTCTCTGCCCCTTCTACCCCTGCTAGTGCTCTCTCTCTCTCTCTCTGTCAAATTAATGAATAAACGTAAAAACAATCTAGCATAGAACATAAAACATAAGTTAAGATTTTTTGTCATGTATTTAATAATAAGAAAAATAATTATATTAAAAACTAAAATACACTGAAAGCTGGTGAATGCATCAGACCTTCTCAAAAAGTATTGAAACCTACATGAATGTTCCATGCATTATTCTAAGCATTTTATCATTAATGATTTTTCTAGTCCTCACAGCAGCCTTATAACATTGGTAATACTGTGACCCTCAATTTACATATGAGAAAGTATAGATATGCAAGGGTTAACCTGCCAGATACCAAAGAGCTTGCAAATGGTTCAGCCAGGATTCAAATGCAGGCACTCTCACCACAGGACTCTATCTGGCAATTAAATTCAAACTTAAAACATCTTTGGTATTTATGTAATTTCCCTAAAACTTTCCCTCTTCTTTACAATCTGCTCAGGTTTTGGCTTTTATGTCAGATGTTTTCCTTTTCTGCTTTGACCCCAGCTTTTGAAATTCAGATTTGATCTAAACCCCACCACCCTCCCGAACACTAAAACCACTACAAATGGCATGAAGTGCTACAACTACAATGTTTCATTCACCCCACTCCATTTCTGCTGATTCCAACTTTCACTTGACCAGTAGTTTTACCAGGAGCTTCCATAGGGAGAGTCATTATCCTTATTTTTCTAAGGAACAAGACAGGGAGTACTACTGTCATGTTTTTAAAGAATTCAACTATAAGAAATAGCTATTTAGTTTAATTCAGGTCTTCAAATTACTACCAAGTTTCATGAAGAAAATGATTAATGCTTTGCCTAATAAAGCAAAAAGTTTTATTATTGATTACCCATAAAAGCAATTCACATATGCAAAAACCCCCAATTAAGTTTTTCCTTATGCCCAAACCCTACTCTCCTACCTACCACACCCATGGAATCTATACTTGTTTCTTCATACACTTTCTTCCAGAGAAAAATATCCAAAGAACCCAGAGAGATAAACTTAGTCCTGGAGTAATGATTTCAATTTTTTGTTTTATTTTTGAGAGTTTGATGTGATAAATCTAAATGCAAGATTGAATTTTAGTTTTATTTTTAAAAATCAAGTTTTTCTGATTTTAAAAACTATTCTTCATATCAAGATTCCTAGTAATTCACTGAGAATATAAAAAATAAAATCAAATATATGTCTGAGACATAAAATATTACATTTTTGCTTATTTTTGGCTAAGGATAAATGTGTAGTACAAATAATTAACTGACAATTCAAATACGAATTTGCAGCACCTGGGTGGCTCAGTCCGTTGAGTGTCCGACTTTGGCTCAGGTCATGATCTCACGGCTCATGGGTTCAAGCCCTGTGTCAGGCTCTGTGTTGATAGTTCAGAGCCTGGAGCCTGCCTCAGTTTCTGTGTCTCCCTCTCTCTCTCTGCTACTCTCCTGCAAGCGCTCTCTCTCTCTCTCTCTCTCTCTCTCTCAAAATAAATAAAAACATTGAAACATGAATTTGGAGAGGTCACAAAGAAAGCTATTTATTAAGTCTTATTAAGGACACAAAAAAGCAATATGTCTGTTGATAGGCAGAAAAACAATGTAAAGGTGGAAATTCAAACATTCCTTGCTAGCTTTTCCTTTGGTACCTACATCCTCAGCTGCAATACTTGAGAGATTAAACACCCTCAGGCCAACCAAACCAAGAAGGATAATCTGATCCCTTAGAGAGCAGAAGTATCTGTATTACCTGATATTCTGCTTCAATCTTCTAGTAACAAAGAAAAGGTATGGCATTTGTGACTCTAATTTAAAATTGATTCTGCATGTAAAATGATCCTAAAGTCCAAGGACAGACACAGGGCAGTGAATGCCACACGGTGTACTGGGCATCAGCATTTGATGCTTTAGAGGAACTGATTGTAGGGAGGAAGAAGTTAAAGTCATTCTATTTATCTGTGTCATAGAATAAAATAACTTTTCAGTAATATGTTATTAATCCTGGAAAGATTCTTCCAAAAATAGATTTTAGAGAATTTAACAGAATTTCCCATGATCTTCCAGTGAGCACAAAACTAGGAAACCCGTATGCATGGCCACTATGCTCCTGGCATTAACTGTTCATAGTAGCATAGTTTCTATCATCTATTGTTGAAATCTGTGCAACAGTAAGGCTGTCGACCTATAGAGAAAATTGATAGCTTATTCTGAGCTGGGGAGAAAATAGATGCTCATAACTAAGCCAAAATAGTCCCATAAACTCTCTTGGTCTAAATTTAACCACTTGGCAGCATAATGAAATCATTATCCTTATTTACAGCTACTACCCTAGTGAGCAGAATGTGCATGATCTGTTCTGCTTGGACAGAATTCAAACTGCATTTTTAGACAAAGAAGCTTCAACATTTTTCCTACAACAAGAAAGACAGTCTTCCTCTAATAATAAATCATCTTCCCAGAAGGCCCACTAAAGTAGAACCATCTAAGTAAACTGTAAGTGAGCATTCCAAAATAAAGAAACTCCACTCCTGCCAGGTATATAGAGAAAATCTATATGTCTCCTCTATTCCACCCATCCACTGATGAAGATCCATTTATTAGACTCATTTATTAGATTAGATCATTGCTGCTCTGAAACATTCACTTATTAGATTACATCCTTGCTGCTCTGAAAAGCATGAGGAGTATGGCCTTGGACAAATAAGGACAGGTGATTATAATTTCAGTGAAGATCGGGGATGGGGAAGTGAGTAAAGTTGCAGGACACAAAGGGAGCTTGGAGAACGTTAGTCCTCCATTCTTAGTAATGTAGCAATTTTATAATAGTTTGTGACTTGTATCATTAAAACAATGTGAATTACTCAGTTGCCTCAATTATTTAGTGGAGATTTTATAGAGAAAGGTAAGCTTAAATGAGGAATTCCTTTTTAGAATTATAAGGTACAAAGATTTATATAGGAGTGAGGTGTTAGTCCAAGGATGCAAAGCTTCCGTTATGCAAGATGAATCAGTCCTAAGGATTTGCTATACAGCATAGTGCCTCAAGTTAATACTATCGTATTGTTACTTAAAAACATGTTAAGAGGGTAGATCATAAGTGTTCCTATCATAAAATTAATAATAATAATAACAAAGAAGGTGAAGGAAACTTTTGGAGGTGAGGACTCTTTATGGTGCAGATTATGGTGATACTTCATGGCTTACTTCCAAACTCACCAACTTGTGTACAGGAAATGTGTACAGATATTTATGTGTCAATCAAACCTCAATAAAGGGTTTTGTTTATTTTAAAAATTTTTTAACGTTTATTTTTGAGACAGAGAGACACAGAGCATGAGCGAGGCAGGGGCAGAGAGAAGAGACACAGAATCCAAAGCATCCTCCGGGCTCTGAGCTGTCAGCACAGCTCGAACCAATGAACGGTGAGATCATGACCTGAACCGAAGTTGGACACTTCACAGACTGAGCCATCCAGGTGCCCCAAGGGTTTAATTTTTTAAAATATATAACCCTTTAAAAGTTGTGTTCAAAGTAATTGTTGATTATAAAATAATTTGATTTTTAAAGATTTTCTTGTATATATTTTTTTAAGTGGAAAATTCCTCCATATGTGTCTGCACAGTTTGTGTTTTATTTCTAAACTCTCGATGCTCCAACTTGTCTAGAATGGAGGTCCTTAGTAAGAAACTGTAATGAATTTATACATAGTCACTACCAACAGATTGGAATACAAAATGAAGTCAATTTTGCAATAACTACTTCACTCCCTCTTTACTGAATGGTTAATACTGTCAACTCTGAGGGAATTCAGAAAACACCAAAATCTGGCTCTCTGGCATATGGACTGTTTTGAGTTATAGGTGCTTGAAAATAACAAATATAAGAAACATCTTCCTTCTTTTCTTCTGACTTTCTGACCTTTTTTTTTCTAAAATCAGGAGATGCTCCTCTCACATGAAAGATGTCCTCTGTATGCCAGAAGGAAAGTAACATTCTCATCATCAGGGCAAGACACTGAGTGAGACCTAGAGAATTCCATACAAACAGACATTGTTAAAATAAATGTTATTTTCCTTTCACTTCCTCACATGGCTTAGTTTTCCAAATTGCCTCTCTTTGTTCAACCTGATATAAAAGCAAGTAAGTTTTGCCATTTCTTTGGATTTTCATTTATTATGAGGGCTCCTGTGCCATATATTACTTTATATCAAATATATTTGTATGTTTTTCTCCTTTTATCTGTCTAATACCAATTTAATTCTCAGGCCCAGACAAAAAAAAATAATATAAAGATAAAATTCTTCCTACTCATCAACTCCAATTTAGGCCAATTTCTAAACTAGGTGAAAGAAAATGTATAAGCATTTAAGTATACAAACAAAACAAGAAAAATTTAAATGAAGGCAATTAGAACCAAGGACACAAATCAAGTGACCGAAAGTAAATACACACAAGTATTAAGCAAGAAAGGCATTTTTATGGATTGTGATTTACATGCAGTAAACGGAAATACTAATAGCATGTAGATAAATAAGATCATTGGGGAACTTTTCAAGTATGATTAGAGACATGGTTACTTGTTTCATATTCTGAAGTATGACGGTAAGCTCCTTAAAAGGGTATAAAGGACTAATAATTTTAAAAAAAAGAAAAGAGGGGAACCTGAGTGGCTCAATCAGTTAAGCATCCAACTCTTGATTTTGGCTCAGGTCATGATCTCACAGTTGTGAGATCAAGCCCTGCATGGGGCTCCATGCTGAGCATGAAGCCTGCATGAGATCCTCTCTCCCTCTCTGAAAAATGAATAAAATTAAAAAAGAAAAAAGAAAATACAGAAAACTTATGTTCCCCAAACCATACTGGTTCTATAGAGAAACATAGAGGAGTTGATATTATTAGATTATAAATAGAGTGGGATCTCTTAAGGGTCTGATGTCATAACTGGCCAGGTCTGGCCATCCCCAAGCTCACAGAAACTCTGCCCTTGTCCCTCTCATCCCCACCCCCTTCACTCACAAGGCTCTGTTCAACAAGAGTTTCATATTACATAATTTGATTTTATATTCCTTTTGATAAAATATTTTGTGCTATATTCTGCCATGTTGCTAACAGTCAATAGACATTCAAATAGGTATAAATACTACAAAAAGCCATTTAGTGGGTGCCTGAGTAGCTCAGTTGGTTGGGCGTCCGACTTTGGCTCAGGTCATGATCTCGCGGTATGTGAGTTCTAGCCCCGTGTCGGGCTCTGTGCTGCCAGCTCAGAGCCTGGAACCTGTTTCGGATTCTGTGTCTCCCTCTCTCTCTGACCCTCCCTCATTCATGCTCTGTCTCTCTCTGTCTCAAGAATAAACGTTAAAAAAAATTAAAGAAAAAAAAAGCCATTTAGTCGATGACAATACTCCCAGATATAGTATATTTAGGATTCTTAAAATGTTTTTCAGAAGTCCAAAGTCCTTTAATCTTAGATGCTAGAGATTCTATAAATATGTACATTTCATATAAATGGGAAAATATTCTCTTTTTTTCCTCCATTTAGAGGGCTTGTTATGCAATGTGGATTTTCATGCCACTCTCAGAGGTTTTAATTTCATAATTATGGTTCTAGGTGAAGAATAAACATCTTTATTTTTAATCTTTGACATATTAATTAGTGTATGTCTTAGTGTGGACTTCCTTGGATTCATCTTGCCTGGAACTCTATGCGCCTCCTGAACCTGGGTGTCTATTTCTTTCCCCAGGTTAGGGAAATTTTTAACTATTATTTTTTTAGCTATTTTTCTTCAAATAATTTTCTGCCCCTTTGTCTCTTTCTTCTCCTTCTGGAACCCCTACAGTGCAAATGTTTGTTTACTTAATGTGGTCCAAGAGATTCTTTAACCTATCCTCATTTGTTTTTATTGTTCTTTTAAATTTAATTACTTACTTAATTAATTTTTGCTGTTCAGTTTGGATGCTCTCTATGACCCCATCTTCCCGATCACTGATCCATTATTCTGTATCTTCTAATCTGCTGTTGACCCCTCTAGTGTATTTTTCATTCTGGTTACTAGATTCTTCAACTCTGATTCGCTCTTTTTTTATAGTTTCACTGTTTAAAGTTCACACTGAGTTTATCAACTCTTCTCTCCAGTCTGGTGAGCATCTTTATGACTATTACTTTGAACTCTGTGTCAAATAAATTAGTTATCTTTGTTTCATTGAATTCTTTTTTGGTAGTTTTCTCTTGTTCTTTTCGATTAGAGCATATTCTTCTATCTTTTCATTTTGCTTGACTTTCTGTGTTTGTTTCTATGAATAAGGTGGAACAGCCACTAATAAACTTATAGCAATAGTCTTGTGTATGGTTGTCCCCTATGTAGACTACATGGGCATGGCTGGCTAGAGCTGTGGCTGGCATAGACTAGGGGTCCTATGGCACTCTGTGCTGGGACCTCCCAGGTGGCATGGCCAGAACTGAAGTGGATGAAGGCCTGGGTAGTCCTGGGGCTCTCTCTGTGCAGAGGGTGCCCTGGTAGAAAGCTAAAGCTGAAGTGGGTAAAGCTCGGGGGTGGGGTATCCCATGGCTCTCTGCATTGAGGATACCCTGAGAAGACAGAGGAAGCTGAAGTGTTCTGGGGTGTTCCACGCAGAGCATGTCCTGGTGAGAGAGCTGGAGTTGAGACTGTCATGGGCTGAGGTGGGTGGGGGGTGGTGGTCCCCAGGATGCAATGGGAAACTCTTCTTTATAGGAAAATTATCATGATGCTAATGATAATGGTTGAAAATATGGTCAGGTAATGTTGATGATACTAAGAGAAGTTCTGTTTTACAGAATGGAAAGCTCAGACAGCATGGCATTATATGTCAGGATAAAGGCAACATCATATGAAGATCTAAACTCTTGGCAGATGTGTCATTTCAAGCTGCCAATTTTGGAACAGGTGCACATAAATAAGGTACAATATAGAAATGGCTTCCAATCAAGTTCCTGAAGCACGGCTATTGTAGCCATTTAACTTTCCCACAGTTTTGTCTCAGAGGCTGTCAGGAAAAATTGATTGGTTTTTGTCCCTTGTAACTGAAGAGAAGCATCTATACTGAAGCATCCAAAAGATGAGGACTTGATATACACCTTCAGTTTGGAAAGGAAATCCAAGTGAGACCAAAATATGATCATCATGAGAGAAAAAGAGGCAATAATAAATATTCCTATTTTATCACATGTTTACTATCTGCTGGCCTACAGCACTAAGCTAAGTACTTTGTGTATTACTTCAGTGAACCTTCAGAAAAATGCTTTGAAGTCGGTAATATTACTATCATCATCATCCCCATTTTTAGGATAATAACCCAAAGCAGAAGCAACTTAATAGCTCGCTCAAGGTCATACAGCTGGTGAGTGACAGAGCCAGAAAATGACAAAAGAGGCCATCTGACTCCAGATGTCATGCTCTAAGCAGCCAGACTATATTGCATGTGTTTAATGACATTTATGCAAACAGTCTCTTCTCATTTTTCCCCCTATTATTAGCTTCAGGAGAAAAAGAGAAAACTCATTTTCAGCATTCTCTTTTCCCATAATTATTTTCAAAAGTATTGAGGATCCCCCTTCAATGACTCTTGGTTGGATAAAACTCTAATCTTTACATTTCATTCTTTTCATATATAGCTAATATATACTACAAATTACTTAGAGCTTATAATTATAGAGCCTGCTCATCTCTCCTGAACAAAGTAAAATCCTGATAAAAGAAATATAATCTTTATTGGAAACTTTTCTCAATACTTAAAATTAATGTTAAAGAGACAATGGCAATTTTGACATAGAAGGCAAACAGAATATATTACATTTAATTGATGGTTGGATTCAGTGTGACTGAAGAATGAATTTCATATATCTCCTATTTGTGGAATAGCCTGGGGCAGAGATCAAACTTGCAAGTAACAGTGTTCTGTTACCAAACACTTAATTGTAACAATTTAATGATACAATTGCACTCATAAACTCTCTGTTAGGAGTTTTTAAATTTCTGGATTTAATTTAATTCATGAAGAAGATATTCCCTGAGCACATGGTAAGGTGAAAAATCATGCCCCTGGTTGTAGAAAAAAAGAAAGATAAGTTTTTAAAGGGATTGCAGCTTGCAAGAGAAAATGAGCAGTATTTTGTGAATGAATAAATGGGCATAAGGGAAGTTTTAGCAGACTGGTGCAGTATTTACTCTGAAGATGGCTAGCAGGCCAGTATATAGGGTCATAGATTTCCACAGTCAGGACTTCACAAATTTCAAATACCTTTAATCCGCAATTCCATGGAGACAGATTTTCATGTTCTTAAAATTTCAAACACATTTTTTTGTAAGACGTCGGAAAGTTCAAAGAAAAATGAAAGAATCTAATGCCTGTTAATCAAATTCTATCTTTTAAAATATCTTCACCATAAAGTATGTATTGCAAGTCAGGCTCCCCAGGAAGTGGACCCTAGAATAAAGGTTAGTGTGCCAGATAGTAATGAATATTCTCAGGATTCACACCTGTGGGTTAATTGTAAAATAAGCATAGTGAATGTATATTGATTCTTATGGAAACATTCTTGTGCAATATGAACTGCAGTTTGTCTCTAAATTTATTACTTAATAAATCTACTTTTCCAATAAGGGCGTTTGGGTTTTTGCTGAATTCTTTTTCCACCAAAGTTCAGTGTTAAAGAACTGAATGTCTGTCTCACTTCACATTTACTAGAAGAACAACTTGGAAGAAGCCGCCAGGTCATAGTCTGTGCAGCCAAGGGGTGAGCAGGGTTTTCCTTCCCCGGAGGCAGGGCCAGTCTGGGGAGGCGAGGCTGCCTGGCCCAAGACTGGGCCAGGTGGGACTTGAGTGTTTGATGTCCTGATGGCACAAATGTTTCCAAATACTTACTTGCAATAAACTTTCCTAATCTTGGATAGTTAAAATTAAAATGAAAAGTTCCCCATTAAGATTCTTTATGAGAGGAATTTATCAAAAATGTTACCAAATTAAAAGACAAATAGTCTCTATACAGCTTGATTAAAGTATTGTGATTATTATAAAGTATAGAAATTTCAAATTTCAGTTAATAAAATTAACTGAAAATAATTTTAGATTATCATAGATTTCAAAAAAATGCAGGAAGTGGCCATAATCGTTATCATATTTTCTAAGTACCTTTCATTCCGAGGGATAACAGTGATCAGATTTGGGCAACATGCACATTCATTGTCTGGCCTATACTGGCAGAGTTGTCAAATGGGAGAAGCAGAGAAAATGTCTATCAGAAGCCAGCAACTATTTTCTTCTTCACTGGACAGAGTGTCTGAGTCATTTATTTAGAAAGCACACTCTTGCTTTTGACACCATATGCTCCGTAGGCATCCTGTGCCCCTTAATTTCTAAGAGTGAAACTGGGAAGACAGTAGGAGCATTCAACCAATTCTTCCAGGAAAAAAAAAAAAAAGAAAGAAAGAAAGAAAGGTCATTTACCATTCATACACCATTGATTGGTGTATATGCATCTTTTATAAAATGAGTCATTGTTAAGAAATTGAAACTAGAACTGAGTCCATGACTCAGCGAATTATTTTGATGTAATAGACATTACAAATCTGTTACACTTGCAGTAAATCCTTTTTTAGAATGATTTTTCCTGTAGGATAATTACTACATAATGCTTTTTTCATATTATAATACTGGTTCTAATCTTAGAGGAACCTTAGACACTCAGTCTTGGGATAATACATTTCTTATCATTCCTTTCCTATTAACTTTCATCTCACTGAATGCTATTTCTCTTTCCTTTGAATATATACATATATTCTTGTGTGTGTGTGTGTTTTATTTTTATTTATTTTTAATATGTATTAAATAAATATATATTTATTTTTAATACATATTTTTAATGTATAATTTATTGTCCCTTGGCTTTGGGAGTAGATTCCTGTGATTCATCACTTACATAAAACACCCAGTGCTCATCCCAACAAATGCCAGTGCTTCCTCAATGCCTGTCATGAATTTTCCCTGTCCCACCCCCTTCCACCCTCAGTTTGTTTTCTGTATATAAAAGTCTCTTATATACATATATTCCTAAATATTTATATAAAATATTTTAGAAGTGTAAACACAAAAAGTACAAAAAACAAAAAGCTAATCTTAAATCTCTATCTTTAAAAGTTCAAGGCCAATCAACTATGCCATATTGATATTGAAGTAACAGGTATCTGATGTTTTACTGCTATGAAAATGACATAAAATTTTATTTTATAGTGCACTACATTTATTCTCTTGTAAAGTTCTCAAATTGTGCTTTTTAAAAATTTCTCACTAGTAACAAAAATACCAAAAGTATGGGATCTACTTTGTGTGAATGGAGTTCTCCGTCAGGGATCGGCGCTCCAATAAAGACAGCCAGAAGGAAAGCAGCGAGCACAAAGCACTTTACTAAAGTGAAAGTGCTCTCTCAATGTAGGAGAGAAGGCAGGTTCTGAGAGGTGGAACCAGAGCTGGGTTGTTTTGGGACTGGGTATTATAGGGTCTCTCTGGCCTGGAAGAAGCTGTGAGGCACAGTGGGGTTGTTTCTCATGGAGGCTGTTTCCTATCACTTGGGAAATTCTTCCCACAGGCCAACATGGGGAGTTTTTGACCCTACAAGGTTTACACCAGAACCCTCTTGGCAGCCTTTCTCCTTGGAGGTGGAGGAGGCTCTACCCACAATACAAAGGTATTATAAGGAGTCTAGGGGTCAGTCTTAGCCCAGGGGCAGAGGTTGAAGAAGAAAACTCAAGCTCTGCACCTGTGGCTCTTGATCTGTCCACCCCAAGATCTTAGAAGCCACAATGTCAAGAGTTGTGCCCCTGGGGTTTTAATGTGTAGCTTATTTATCACCATCCTTGCCTCTAGCTAATGTCTCTATAGTTCCCCTTCAAGGACTTGGGACTCTGCCTCAGGTGTTCTTCCACTGCTCAGGTCCAGCTTCTCCCTAACATTTTTATAGGGACCAAGAGAAGAAAGACCTAACAGTTTGGGGAATTAGGCAACACAACAAATATAGTTGTAGAGCATCCTGACTCAAGTTTATATCAAGTTTCCTTTATTTTTTCCACAATAGGTTCTAGAAACTCTGTGGGGAAGAATTTGAAATTAGACTCTGTATTAGTTTCCTGATGATACCATAACAAATGACCAAAAATCTAGAGGCCTAAAACAACGCAAATTTCTTATTTTAGAATTCTGATTATTAGGTCAAAAGTTTGGCATAGGACTCACTGGATTAAAATCAAGGTGTCTGCAGGGCTGATTGCCTTTCTGGAGGCTCTAAGGGAGAATGCTTCCTTCCTTGTCTGGCTTCCAGAGGCCACCTGCATTCCTCAGCTCAGGGGTGCCTCTGCAAAAGCAGATTCACATCATAACTCTCTTCTGCATCCCCCTTCCACTTTTGAGGATTCTTGTGATTTCAGTGGACCCAAATGAATAATCCAGGAGAACTTCCCTATTTTAAAATCAACTCGTTAGCAATTTTAATTCCATCTGTAATCTTAATTCCTCTTTTGTCATGTAAGGTAAAATATTTACAGATTCCAGACACC
The DNA here is from genome assembly GCF_046562875.1 of Panthera onca. Lineage (NCBI taxonomy): Eukaryota > Metazoa > Chordata > Mammalia > Carnivora > Felidae > Panthera > Panthera onca. Next base: position 98,149,513 of record NC_138342.1, read on the forward strand.
TGGACATGGACATCTTGGAAGGGAGGTGGGAGGAGCATTATTTGTCTACTACCATCTTAATTAAGTTTCAAACTTGTCTTTGTTTGAAAAACTGGGAAGCTTTAAGGAAAGCTACATTAGAATGGGAATACTACATTTCTGGAAAACCACCATCAGTAGGGAAAAGGTTTTATTTATTTTATTTTATTTTATTATTGTTTTTAATCTTTATTTTTGAGAGAGAGAGAGAGAGAGAGAGAGAGAGAGAGAGAGAGAATGAGTGGGGGAGGGGCACAGAGAGAGGGAGACACAGAATCCGAAGGAGGCTCCAAGCTCTGAGCTGTCAGCACAGAGCCGGATGCGGGGCTCAAACTCACAAACTATGAGATCATGACCTGAGCTGAAGTCCGATGCCCAACTGACTGCGCCACGCAGGCGCCCTGGGAAAATGTTTATGAAAAGGCTGAGTGAGGTTGTCTCCTATAGAGGAGAAAAAGGCTACAATTTAAAGAATCTGATCAGTAATGGTTTTAGGATGTAGAGAGCCTTTGTATCATACATACACATGCACATTTATTTAAAAATAAATTTATTCTAGGGCACCTGGGTGACTCAGTCAGTTGAGCATCTGGCTCTTGATTTCAGCTCAGGTGGAGATCTCACAGTTGTGAGATCAAACCCCATGTCAGGCCAATCAACTATGCCATGTTAATATGGCAGGCGTGGAGCCTGCCTAAGATTCTCTCTCTCTGCCCCTCAGCCTCTCATGGTGTCTCACGGTCTCTTTCTCTCCATAAATACATAAGTAAACATTAAAAAAAGAAAAGTAGGGGCGCCTGAGTGGCTCAGTCGGTTAAGCGGCTGACTTCAGCTCAGGTCATGATCTCGCGGTCCGTGAGTTCGAGCCCCGCGTCGGGCTCTGTGCTGACAGCTCAGAGCCTGGAGCCTGTTTCAGATTCTGTGTCTCCCTCTCTCTGACCCTCCCCCGTTCATGCTCTGTCTCTCTCTGTCTCAAAAACAAATAAATGTTAGAAAAAAAAAAAGAAAAGTAAATTTATTCTAAAACTTGCATATGGCACCTCTGTCACTCAGGGTCTGGCCTTCAGTGCTGGCACATTGTGAGGGCCTCGCTTGAAAAGTATTCTATTTGGGAGTCAGGACACATCTCTTGTAGGATAGCATTTATATAAAAGTTAGCTATGTTCAAATGTGAAGTTGGTTTTGGGTTTATGCCACTGTCAGTATTCACAAATAGATACTTTTCTGGAGTAGAAGAAGGACTTGGGAATCAGATTCTTAAGGGAATAAAAAAGCAAATTACTAGCATGTGAAATTCCTCTGCCTAACACAAATGCAAAAGATAGTGTTATGCTGACGCATCACATCTGAGTAGTGCTGAAGATCTATTCCCTGTTTCCTTTTGTGTTCAGATGCAGCTTTCATTCTGACTCATATTCTAGAGATATTCACAAATTAGCAAACTCTTTGTAACAGTTGCACAAGTGGCTAAGGATTACAGCTTAAATGAAAATTTCGTTTAAGTTGGCTGGCCGAGTCTTAACTGTTAAATATTTAGGCATATGGTCTATAGAGTCCATTTGTAATAATGACCCTGCAAATATCAGAAACAAGTTTGCAATACTGCTCCAAAAGATCAGCTTTTGAAAAACCTTTTAATAAGAAGTGGGGGTGAATTTTCCTATTTCATCAAGAAAAGAAATAGAATCCAAAATCAGAAATCAGAGGAAACAGAAGAGCAATGAGGTCAAAGACATAGAAGTTGAGGTTTTTCAGAGCTTTGTGCGGCAACATTAATTTTATATGAGAAAATCTTATCTACTTGCAATTGTTAAAAAAAAAAAGTGACTTTGCTGACTTAAGACTATAGCATTTGTAAGTGGTGAAGAAGAAAAGAATTTACCTAAGCAACTTTGGAAGACAATATTTTGACTATCAGATACATGACTATCAGACTGTCATATTGACTACCTGATGCTTAAGAGCTACCACTAATCAGATTTACCACCTAGTCTAAATTTTTATTCTATTTTTTATCACATTTATTTATCTGAGACACATTTATTATTTCTATTAAGGAGGGAAAAGAAAAAGTGACATTTGCTGAACACTTGTTTGGGGCCAGGTGTTGTGCAAATGACTAGGGACATTATCTCATTTAATGTGTTTTTTTTTAATGTTTGTTCATTTTTGAGAGAAGGAGAGAGAGAGCAAGCAGGGGAGGGGCAGAGAGGGGGTGACACAGAATCTGAAGCAGGCTCCAGGTTCTGAGCTGTCAGCACAGAGCCTGATGAGGGGCTTTAACCCATGAACCATGAGACCATGACCTGAGCTGAATCGACTGAGCCACCCAGGGGCCCCTCATTTAATATTTTAACATTACTCTAAAAGATCTGCCAGTATTCTGGATCCTATTAGTGGGGATACTGAGGCTGGTAAGGAAACCAGATTATGTGAGTCAATAGTGTGTGTGCTTAAGCACTGCTCAGCCTCCCTCCCAGTCCTTGTTTTCTGTAACCTCTGAGGAGCCTTACTTCCCTTATTCAGTCAGGGCACTCTCCTTGGCTAGGATGATTGCACATCTCTCTAAAAACAGTTCCAGTGCACACTTGTCTGCCATAGGGCTTAATTTTCAATATTGTCTCCACCTTTCCTCTCAACAGTGTAAGCTTTGGATGACAAATCATATGGCTACTCTAAATTATCTTCAGCAACATCTATATTTTACACCTTGATATTGTGGGGACATTGTCTACCCAACATCAATGAGAAGCCCTCCTTCTCTTTACCAAGTTAATTTATTTGTCTTTTTCAGGAGAGAGCTTGGCCAAAGATTTTCATGGGAAGTCATTGATTAATAATAATAATATGTGTAAATCCACACAGATATATCTAACATATGGAGAAGAGAAACATTTTTGATACAAATATACAACTTATTCTAAAATTCTAATAAAACCAAAAGAGAATTTTATTTATTAAATGTACATGAATAACAGAAATGACATTGCCTCTGCAAATTTACATATACATAAAAAAATGCACCATCTCAAAAAGGGTTGAGATACATTATCAACAGAAGAAAATAGCCCAAAAATATTCTGAAAAATAAAAATAATATTGAGTACTACCAGGTATTAAAATATAATATAATTAATTAAAACATACAGAATCTGGATTTTATCAATACATCAGAAAAAAATAACCTCACTTGTAATGAAAATTGAACAAGGTACTGTGTTTTGCTGATCACAATGTCAAATATTTAAATGAATTATGTTTAACGTAGAAGGGAGGAACTACAGTATCAGATTCTACAGATTTTCATAAAGTTAATTTGATAATAAGGATAAAAATTACTAAAAATGCACATACTGTCTAGTTGCATCGGGGTGGCTCAGTCAGTTAAGCATCTGACTCTTGGTTTCGGCTCAGGTCATGATCTCATGGTTGTGGGTTTGAGCCCCGCATCAGGCCCTGCGCTGACAGTGCAGAGCCTGTTTGGGATTCTCTCTCCCTTTCTCTCTGCCCCTCCCCTATATGTGCTGTCTCTCTCTCAAAATAGATAAACAAACTTTAAAAAAAATGCACATACTCTCTGACCCAAGAATTACATTCCTAATAATTTATCCTCTACAAATATAGATACACATAAAGGTGTGCTTACAAGAATCTCTATCACCATATGTTTACAATAAAAAATTGAGAATAACTTAATACTCAGTATTAGATAATTTATTAAATAAATTTGATTTGTTCAATGAAACATATGCTACAATTAAAAGTGATTTTTTACTATACCAATATAGAATAATGAACATTCTTTATACTGTGAATTGATCTTATAATGTGTAAGTTTGTACATTATATAGAGAGAATTACATACTGTATACATATACTATTATACATTCACATATATTAATACAGTACATATTACACATATATACTATATGTAAAGTTACATAGAAAGTTACATAGCAAACTTTAATATTATCCATAAGTGATCAAAATGTATAAGAATTTTATTTATTTTTAAAATTAAAAAAAAATTTATTTATTTTTAGAGGTAGTATGTGGGGGGAAGGACAGAGAGAGGGGGAGGCACAGAATCCAAAGCAGGTTCCAGGCTCTGCGCTGTCAGCACAGAGCCCCATGCGAGCTTGAACTCAAGAACTGAGAGATCATGACCTGAGCCGAAATCAGATGCTCAACCGAGCCACCTTGTCACCCCTAAGAATTTTATTTTCATTGTAATTCTTTTTGTAATATGATTTATTTCCTCCTAGTGAGCATATGTTACTTTATAATCGTAAAACATAATTTTATAAAAAGTCTTTGAATTACTAAATTATTAGCTTATAATGAAATGATAGGTAACCTATAAATATAAAGATATATCAAATAAAACATAATATTTACATAGTGTAAGGCTGCAAACACCATATAACCCAATATTTTTCATAATTTTAATGTGTAGCTATGAATTAATTTCTCCAATAATAGCTATAGACATGGTATATTTATAAAAAACATTTAATTAAATCTCTATAATAGAAAAGCTACAGAAATGAATTACTTATATGAGTTGTACATATTAATAAACATTAAAAAATAACAGAAAGATAATGGAGAAATGGTTCCATTTCATATAATTAAATACCATTTTATTCATAATTGTTCAATATTTAGAAATCTTTTTTGATCAAGGTTATTATAATTTATCATTTCATACCAGCTAATCTCTGGTTCCATTTAGTACACTATAGAAATGTTATTAAGAAATAACTCTCTTATCCTAATGTGACAAACATGATGTGGTAATGAAAAGCAAAAAGATGTAGTAACTCCTCAAGTAATTGCAGATGTTTAAGGGGCAGTTTAAGGGGCAGAAGTTTAAGGGGCAGCTCATACCAGAGCTCACCATTTCAAAGCCTTTAGTTATTCTTAAGGATTTACTAATATGCAGCGTATTTGGGGAAACCTGCTAATATGCAGCTAGCATCCAAGTAGCTAGGCATGGTAACAAAAAAATCAATAAATGTAAGCTCTATTCAAAATATATTTTGTTAGTGTCTTATCTTGTGTATGTGTATGCTTAAAGATTATTAATAGAACATGTCAATCACTTTACTAATTCACTTATAAAACTTTTCCTTGATAACGAGTGCATATATGTGAATGACAGCCAAAAGTAAATAGACTTTACATTAAATCAAACATGTATTCATTCTTACATACAGATCAAACTTCTACAATTCTACAAAACGATAAGTATTTACAGCTTATATATAATAAATATGGTTGTAGCTTCAAAAATGACTGTAACTCACAGTAAAAAAATAATTATTAACTGATGAAAAACTTATCAAACTTCCCATACACTCAACTAGGCATGCAACAGCATATAATAGTATATAAGTTATTAAGATCTGTTAGCAAGGTATAACACACATACTTCTAACTAGTGAGGCTTCTGTAACCACAGCTTTCTCAAGCCCCATTATGTTCCGGGCCACAGACCACATTAAGAAAAGCATGTTTATGCAGCTGCTGTTTGGTCATATTCATATCTGGTCTCTTACACAATATTTTTTTGGAGTCGTTCTATTCATTATGGGCACCAAAGGGGAAAAAAAAGCCACGCAAAGTTACAGCCATGGAAAGTCACTAATTAGAGCTGACAGTTATGCTACAGGACATAATAAATAAATTCATCCCAACTCTGTAGACAGTTTTAATTTCATAAACTATTTGTTTACTCTTAAATGGTATGCAGCAAGAACTAGAGATGATGGTCCATATGTCAATCAGTGTTTAAATGCTGACTATGACACTGATAACATTTCCAATTCTTGGTTTTGAAAAGGAGATCTGTATGTGTCACAGGAATTCATAGGACAAATCATGGTTGAAAAGAATTGGCACTCCCTTCCCCTCAAAAATCTAAATAAGATGGTTTAGATGATATATCAGCAAGACAATAGACAGCTCATACCTTGGGAGGCCAGTGAGACCAAAGGTTTAGGAACTTCAGCTCTTTTGCTTTGATTCGGTAGGAATATTTTATCTGAATTTTCTAGAAATTCTCACTTCTAAATTTTCAACTGTCACAAAGGTGTCAAAAGTAACCAGGGAAGCCCCAGAAGTAAACTGTCTCCAATTTATGGAAGTTCAACTTTTATTTTTTATTATTATTTTTTTTTACTTTACCACGGTATGAAAGCATTCAGTTAAGTAAGCATTCAGTAAAAACTGTACTTTGAATTTTGGATTTTTATCTTTTTCCAGGCTAGCAATGTGTAGTATGTACTATCCAGTGATCAGTGATTCTGGGCAGCAGCAATGAGCCTCACATCCCAATCAATCACATGATCACAAAGGTAGACAAAGTTTGGGCACCTGGGTAGTTTAGTCAGTTAAGATTCTGACTCTTGATTTTGGTCTTGATCAGGTCATGATCTCATGGTCATGAGATAGAGCCCCATGTGAGGCTCTATGCTGAACATGGAGACTTCTTGGGATTCTCTCTCTCTCCCTCTGTCCCAGGCTCCTTGATCCCCCAGAATCAGTAACTCTGAGGGAAGGTACAGCAGCCATAATACATTGGATGGCGAACAATGGTGCTAATAAATACTTATCAAATGGAATTTGATTTCTGCTTTGGTGTTCCAGGGTATAGTGTCAAGTTTATGCTGTCAGCATGTATAAAACTGAAACTTCAGTCTGCTTATGAGATTTATATCTACAACTTTAAGGCAACCAAGGACCCCTTGAGTTGTCTGAGCTATTATGTTAAGCAGAAATATGACCCTTACAGATGTCTAAGTCCTCATCCCAGAACCTGTCTTAACTGGCTAAGGGGATTCTGAGAGTATAATTAAGGTTAAGGACTATAAGACAGGGGTCATCCTGGATTGTATGTGGGGCTGATATAATCACATTGAGAGAGGCAGGAGGATAGAGGTAAGAGAAGATGTGATGACACTGGCAGAGGTAGGAGTGATGTGGCTACAAGCCAAGAAATGTGGGCAATCTGAAGCTGGAAAAGGCAAGGAGCAGATTTGTTCCCCAGAGCCTCTAAAAAGAACACACCTCTGCTGACACTGGGATTTAGCCCCTTATGACTCATTTAAGACTTCTGACCTCCAGAACCATAAGATAATCAGTGTCATTTGAATCACTATTTTTGTGGTAATTTGTTCTAGCAGAAACATTAAGGAATGTTAGGAACATTAGGAAAGAATGCCGCTATGATCCAGAATGTGTATTAGTACTATATACAAATGTAGATGTACAAATACTTTGCTCATTGTATGTATGTTTCTAGTAATACATTCCTGAAAATTAAGCCATTTTGGACGATTAAAATCAACAAAATATCTAGAAAGGAGAAACAAACTGCAATATTAATAAAACCGTAAGTGCGAGGTAAATGTTTTTAATTTTTTTTTAACGTTTATTTTTTATTTTTGAGACAGAGAGAGACAGAGCATGAACGGGGGAGGGCCAGAGAGAGAGGGAGACACAGAATCTGAAGCAGGCTCCAGGCTCTGAGCTGTCAGCACAGAGCCCGACGCGGGGCTCGAACCCACGAACCGTGAGATCATGACCTGAGCCGAAGTCGGATGCCCAACCGACCGAGCCACCCAGGTGCCCCCGAGGTAAATGTTTTTAAAGAAATTATATGAATAGAATTTGAGTAAAAGGATTATATATAAAAATTTATTGATACATAAATGTTTAGGTCAAGAATATCTCTCAAAATATTCAATTGGATCTCAGGTACCAATCCCTCTAGCAAAAAAAAAAAAAAAAAAAAAAAAGGCAAAGATAAATACAGGCTTGGGAGCCAATTCTATACCCAATTCTTAATAGTATTTATATGACAGTTTGTTAACTTTCTCTCCTTTCCATCTTCATCCTATACCCTCTCTCTCTCTCTCATTCTCTTTTTTTTCCCAAATTTAATAGCAGATGCCAAGGAAAATATATATATTCCTTTAGATTGCTTTCATAGTAAACTCCAATTATAAAATAAATGTCTAAATGGAAGTGTGTGTGTGTGTGTGTGTGTGTGTGTGTGTGTGTGTAAACGAGTGAACTTATAAACATAGAACCCCATGCAAATTATGTCCATATTCATTCAGTCAAGGATGAGATGGCAAAGATTGACAAGAGAAGCAGACTAAGCCCTGGGGTAGTAGTGATGGATGCATCTTCCTTGGAAGAAGTGTCTTTCCCACTACATATTAGTTCTTCTCTGCCCTTTTGATTTGAATCAGCCCCATCTTGGTCTACGACAAATGACCCAGGGTTCTGACTCAAATCAGAGTATTTCAAGTAATTCAGTCCCTTGCCTGATACATGATTAAAGGCAGCAAGTCAAGTTCTTCCCTGGAAATTTTGGGAGAGCTACTGAAAACGACCATCTTTCTTTCCTTGGAATAATAGTCACCTTGCCCAACACATAGATGAGTCCATCTTAGAATAAAATTAGATAAGTAAGTGAATAAATGGAGAGAAAGGGGAGTGAGGGACTGAGGGATCAAGACAGAGCATGGCAGTGCACAAAAGCTGATGTCATCATTTAAAATTTTCCATCTAGATTTGCCCAACCTCCTCCAACCCACCTCACCAGTGTGAGACAACAGCTTAGGCTGGGTGTGTTTTATTTGCACAATAATAATCCTCAGCAACACAGAGACGCTTTATTTTATGCCATGTCTCATCAGTGTTAAAGGCTATAGAATTGGGAAAAAAACTGTAGTTCTGCTGTGATAAAATGAAACCATTGATAGGTTCAATGATGAGCATTTGATAGAAATAAAAAGTTTGAGATTAAAACTGGGTGACAAAGAACTAAGTCTAATGTAATGCAAAATCAATGGAGAATAACAATTTTGCATGAAAAGCAATAATAGAATAATCAATTATTTCAGGGAAATTCATATCATTGGAGGTATGAAAATCAAGAATCACTACTAAATACATCATTATAATAATTTAAATTACTTAAAATTTACAATAAAAGCTTTTGACTCGTTTTTGGGCTGTATTTAATGTAATTTTATAGACTGTAAATGAATGGAAACATTTAGTGTATGACAGTATTTCAATAGTGCTCAGTATGAGTAATCAGAAGAATAACATTTTCCAGCCCTAAGGACTGTGCATGTATGAATATCCTTATTCCCTACATATACACAGAGAAGAGGAAACCTTCCATTATTGAGGCAAATGAGTTTTCAAAATGACTTCCATTTCTGCCTTTTCATAGAGAAAACAACAGTGGCTCATTAAATACTATTTTAAAATGTATTCCCTAAGCACATTTCTCTGTCACTTTCCCAGAAGCTTCACTGCATTCAGCTTTCACTGCCTCTTTTAAGGGGGTAAGAATGTAAACAATACCTCACATGAGATTTACAGTTTCTACAAAATTAATCCATTTTCAGCTTCCTATTAAGCTTCACATAAAAAGTACAATTGCTTAGGGGAAGCAGTGCATAGATTTACTTAGATTTTAATTTAAGCCAAAAACAGAGTTACGCATTAACAATAGTAATATCATTAATTAGAACCAAAAGGTGACAGTGTTTTCCTAAGATTTCTATTCTCATAAAGTAGTTAAAATTCCATTATCAAAAACTACATGAGGGGAATGACATTTAAATACCATCCATAATAGAGGGAAACTTTCTTGACTTGAAAAATAATGTCTTCAAAAAACTATATATAATTAATATCATATGTAATGGCACGAAACTCAAAGCTTACCCTGTAAAATCAGGAGTAAGACAGGACATCCTCTGTCCCTGTTCCTATTCAATATGATATTGTAAGTCCTAGGTAATGCCATGACACAGGGAAAGGAAGTAAAAGGTATGAAGACTGGGATGGGAGAAATAAAACTATTTCTGCCTCCAGATGACATAACTGTCTGTGTAGGAAACCTCAAGAGCATATTGCAAAGCAAAGCAATCCTGATTCAAAATTTGGCCCAGTATTGCAAGGTTATTTTAGCTTTGTTTTATGCCCACTCCCCACTGATTTCTCAATTTGCTGACTATGAAAAGTACTGAGAGGATGAATTTTTAAGGCGAATGCCACCAAACATTTTTCAATGAAGCACCAGGCAAAGTTGTTTAGGTAACCAAATTCTTTAATATTTCTCAGTGCACTTTTTCCAGTTATTGTACTATTCTTGTGATATTGTAATAGACTTGATTTTCTCTTTCTAGCTCAGGGCAGCTCTAAAATTTTGCTCTTATGAAGGAGAATGGGAAGACTTATTCGGTCTTTTTTTTTTTTTTTATTTCCTAGTTTGGATCATACTGAAATGGAAAATTTCCTCACTGTCAGCAACATTACAAATGAGATATGGCTATTTTAGAATCAAAGAAATGAGAGAACTATAGAAAAAATATTATGAAAGTTCTCTTTATGTTTTATCTGGCAGAGTCTGGGCAACAGTGCATTTGGAGCAAGAATCTCTTCCCTTCTATGACTGGGCTGCTATTGAAGGATAGCAGTGCAAAACCTCGTGGAGTTTTATAGAAGTAACATAGCATAGGAATGCTGGGATTACAAATATTCTGAATTCTCCCCATCCCTGTCCTGTCACATTTCAGATGTAATCAGAAAAACAGAGGCATGAAGGAGTCTAAAATATTATAGAGATGTTTGAGAGAAACTTGGAGAATAGAGTCATAGAAACTAAGGGATAAAAGAATTTCAGTAAAGAGATGAATGAAAAGTTTTTTTAAATGTGATTAGATCAAGAAGAAATAAGCTTACAGAGGATTGTTAGATTTGGTTATTGATACTGATTATGTGACAGAATGAAAGGGGATTTTACCAAGGCAAAGGTCAAGAGTTGAAGAATATCTTTAGCACAAAGATTTGAACATGTGTGCTTTTCTCTAGCTCCTCCTGAAATTTGAAATGACAGTAAAGAAAGTAAAGAAAATGTTTGAACCCATTAACTATATAATAGAGTACTAGGAAGGAGATGACAGCAGGTAAGAGGTATCAATACTTTCTCTGGAGATGGGAAGTGGAACAATCAATAAGAGGTAAATGACAGCAAGATAAAGTCAAGAGCTAAGAGCCTGCATGGAAGGGTGGCCACAAAGAAGCAAATTATGCTATGGAACTACCACTGTAGTTTCCTGTAATGGAGGCACATGGTATCTCAATGCGGTAGGCGTAAGAGTTTCTCATAGTTGACCAAAGAGGAGTTAGAATGTCCAAGACCCTCCCCAACCCAGTACAGGCATCTGAACAGCCCTTCCTGAACACAGCCACAGATGCATGCTTCTTCTTAGGAAAAACTGAGATGATGTGATCCCAGTCTCAGAAAAACCAGGGATAGCTGGTGGTGAGGATGAGGGTGAAAAAGTGCCCTGACAATGAGGAAAATAAATGAAATTGTTAATTAAACTTTACAGTTCCCATCCTGTTCCTCCAATCAGTTACCAGTATGGAAACAGCCAGGTCTGTAGCACCAGGTGAAAGATTTGAAGACTCATCTCTGAAGAAATTAGCCTAAAAAGATTCAAATAAGCAAGCAAACGAACATTAATCACAACAAAACTACAGACATAAGCAATTTGAGATTCCATGGTAGAACTTTATTCTGAAGTCCTTCGTTCAAAAGCACCCTCATCAAACACATATGTAGAGTCTCAATAAGCTTTTTAGTATCTCACTTTAAATCATGATTCAATAGCCAAAGATCACTAGACATTTCATGAAAGCTTATAATAATGTTGAGATTCTCTCACAGAAAATAGGGAAAAAGGCATAGATAGAAAGTAGAAAAGCAAAATGGGATATTATAGTAGGGGGTCCAGTTTTTAGTGCTTCTGTAGCAATGTTTCTTCAACTGTCTCTCTATATTTTTATATGTGCATGTGTTTGTGTGTATGTATAGACACATATTTTAAAGGTTCTGAAATGACCTTTAAAAAACAAAACTAGAGCCAGCTCTCTCTCAAAATAAATAAAAAAACTTAAAAAAAGAGTGGGTCACCTGGGTGGCTCAGTCGGTTGGGCATCTGACTCGATTTCAGCTCAGGTCATGAGCTCATGGCTTGTGGGCTGGAGCCCCACATCAGCCTCTGTGCGGAGCCTGCTCGGGATTCTCTCTCTCTCCTTTTCTGCCCACGCTCTCTTTCTCTCTCTCTCTCAAAATAAATAAACTTTAAAATGTACACATATTAACCAAACTCTTAAATAATTATGATCCTAATTAATTATGCAAGATTATCTGATATCTAAATATCTAAATGTATAGTAAATATATGCTACCTGACAGAACCTTAGATAAAATAATGTAATTATTTGAAAAAATAGGTTGTCCTTAGTCTTTGTCAAAAGTGCAATTTGTCAAATTGGAACTTCACATTTGTTTTCTCTGCTGCATTAAATTTTAGTTTGAAAATTGTACTGAAGTGAATATTTCTTTAATATAGTTAAAGTTTACTTGTACAGAATATTGGCCTAAGACTAAGGAATTTGGGCTAAATTTCTAGAACTTTATAATTTAATATTTTATAGTTATATATTCTTCAATTTTTTCATTGTCATTTAAAGATTGCATCGTTTTTGATGTTAAGAGCATTACTGCTATCAGTTCTATCATTTATAACTTTTCCTAGTGTCATGATGCAGCCTGAATTTTCAAAGAATATCCTCATATTGAGATTATTCACTACAAAATGTATAGGTTACTTTGTGATCTGCATTTTGACCTGATAAAAGCTTATCATATTTTCTCTAAAGTGATGGTAAAGAAAGGCCCTGGAGTCAAACAACTTATGGTATGAACCAATTCTTCTACCTAATAGCTGTGTGAATTACGGAATTGATATACTCTATTTGTGCCTAATTTTCCTCATTTATAAACTGGGGAACCATTTTTAGTAGTGTGAGAATTAAATGACATAATGATTATAAATCATGGACTAAGTAAAGGTTGACTGTTATTACTATCTATTTTAATCAACATTCTCCATTACTTTATGTGAATATAAAACATATAACTCAATTTATTAACTTACATAATATTTATTGAATGTGTATTATTCCAGGTACTGTGCAATGCACCATACTGCATCGCTTTCACAGTCCAGTGGATCACTGGTCAGATGCTATGTTGCCTGGGATTTTGTGCTTATGGATTGGGCACTTCATAAACCCATAGATTATACATGAGCCTTTGTGGACTAAAATGCAAATCTAGATTCAGAATAGGTATCTGTCCTTGTGAGAACAAAATACTGGATCTTCCATGATGAAAACTTTCCAACGTATTCCTTTTGTCACCAAGTGGATTTTTTGTCTATCCAAGTAGTAGTGTCATATCAGTTTCTTGGCATTGATCTTTGTTGGAGACTTTTTGGATATTCAGAAGTGTCCATGGCTGGATTGAACTTCATTCGTGGAAATCTATGCTTTTGGGACCATATATCATCTATATATAGTAGTATATATAGTAGTGTCTCTGCTACTTTGGCCACTCTATTAATATGCTCATGTGCTAGTTCTGCTGACCAATGGTAAAGACCAAGTAGATTTAGACAGGCAATCTAAAGTGGAGGGTAAAAAATAGGAAGTAGGAGTGTGCAGAATGAATCTTCAGATAGCAGTGCATATCTGCCAACTGTGAAATTAGTGAGGTAGTAAAGGACAACCGGATAGGACACGTCTTACACCTCCAAGAAAATTTTGGCCAGGCTAAAAGAGAGCCTTTGTGGCATGCTGAGAATACCCCTTCCTCCCCAAATATCAGGCCCTAGATCCTGGAACTTATGGATGCCACATTATATGGTAAAAGATATGATAAAATTAAGGATCTTGAGCTGTGGACGTTATCTCGAAAAATGCAATCAGATGTGTCTTCATAAGAGTGACAGAGGGAGATTTCACATAGAAAAGAAGACACACACACACACACACACACACACACACACACACAGAAGAGGAGTTGGCAGTGTGACCACAAAGACAGATTGGAGTGATGTAGCTGTAGTGCCAAAATGCCAACAAGTCACCAGAAGCTGGAAGAAGCAAAGAATGGACTCCTTTCTAGAACATCCAGAGAAAACACTCAACTGAAGATTACTTGATTTCAGTCCAGTGCTACTGATTTCAGAATTCTGACATCTAGAACTGATTGAGAAAGAATTTTGGTTGTTTATAGCCACAAGTGTCTGGCCATTATTATAGACTTGGCAACAAATACAGTTCTCAAGCCAGGGTTTTACAGTTGAGAAGGTCCATATAATACAGGAATGGATCTGCACTAGTATGCTACTGTGCTCAGTCATTGCCTACAAGCATCTTGGGGGAAGTGTGGCCTTGGCAGGAATGCAGCAGTGGATCAAGGAGGTCAGCAGAGGGGCAGTCAGTCAATGGCTGTCAATCAACGCCCTTCCCAGAGTAAGAAAAGAGAAAGGCACATTTCCATTGCAACCAAAAAAAAAAAAAAGTTAGACTTTCCTTTTTTTATTGAACTATAGTTGACATACTTTATTTTTCAGGTGTACAGCAAAGTGATTCGACATTTATATACATTACAAAATGACCACAACAATAAATCTAGTTCTCATTTGTCATCATACATAATTAGTCTAATATCACTGACTACATTCCCTATGCTGTACTTTATATTCCTGTGGCTTATTTATTATGTTTTGTACGTATTGCTTCCCTTCACCTATAATGCCTATCCACACACCTTTCACACCTTCTGACAACCATCATTGTTCCCTGTATGTATTAGTCTATTTCTGAATTGTTTCCTTTGTTTAGTTTTTAGATTCCACATATGGGTGAAATCATATGCTATTTGTATTTCTATGTCTGACACTTAGCATAACACCCTCTAGGTCCAAGAAAGAAAGATTTTCTTCATTTTTATGCCTATATTCTACCATTACAGATAGATAGATGATAGATAGATAGATAGATATAGAGATGATATAGATATAGATAATAAAATATTATTTTATTATATATGTTAATATATATATATATATATATATATTATATATATATAAAATGCTCTTTTTAAATGAGCATTTTCTATTTCTTCAAATACCCAGAAATGGAATTGCTAGATAGTATGGCAGTTCTATTTTCAATCGTTTGAGGAGCCTCCATACTATTTTTCCTAATGACTATACCAATTTACATTTCTACCAATAGTGCATGAGGGTTCCTTTTTATCCACATCCTCTAAGCACTTGTCATTTGTTGTCTTTTTGATACTGGCCATTCTGACTGGTGTAAGGTGATATCTTGTTATAGTTTTGATCTTCTTTTCCCTGATGATTAATGATATAGAACATATCATCTGCAGGTCTTCCTTGGAAAATTGCCTGTTCGGGTCCTCTGCCCAATTTTTAATTGGATCATGTATGCGGTTTTTTTGTTTTGTTTTGTTTTGTTTTGTTTTTGATGTTGAGTTGTAGGAGTTCTTTATATATTTTGGATATTAATCCCCTATTGGGTACATTATTTGCAAATATCTTCTCCCATTCAGTAGATTGTATTTTTGGTTTGTTGATGGTTTGCTTTGCTATGCAGAAGACTTTTAGTTTGATGTAGTCTCAATTGTTTAGTTTTGCTTGTGTTTCCCTTGCCTGAAGAGACAGATTTATGAATGTGTTGCTAAGGTTGATGTCCAAGAGATTAGTGCCAATGTTCTTTCAGGAGTTTCATGGTTTCAGGCCTCACATTTAAGTTTTTAATATATCTTGGGTCTATTTTTGTAGGGGGATGTAACAAACTGGCCCAGTTTTATTATTTTGCATGTAGCTATCCAATTTTCCTATTACCATTTATTGAAGAGACTATTCTTCCCCCTAGTATATTCTTCCCTCCTTTGTCATATATTCATTGACCATTTAAGTGTGGGTTTATTTGTGGGCTCACTATTCTATTCCAGTGATCTTTCTGTGACCTCTTTCTGTGCCAGTACCATACTCTTTTGATTACTAGTACTTTGTAGTGTAGTTTTGAATCTAGGATCATGATACCTTCAGTTTTGTTCTTCTTTCTCAAGACTGTTTTGGTTATCTGAGGTCTTTTTTGGTCTCATACAAATTTTAGGATTGTTCTAGTTCTGTGAAAAATGATTTTGGTATTATAATCCAAATACACTATAATGATAGTGTGGACATTTAAAAATATCCTTCCATTTCATAAGTAAGGTATACCTTTCCCTTTATTTGTTACATCTTCAATTTGTATTAAAGTCTCACAGTTTCCAGAGTCCATGTTTTACACCTTCTTGATTGTTTTTGATGCAATTGTAAATGGGGTTTTCTTAATTTCTCTTTCTGCTACTTTGTTATTGGTGTATAGATGTATAAGAAATTTATGTATTTTAATTTTGTATCCTGCAACTTTACTAAATTCATTTATTAATTTTAATAGTTTTTTTTTCATGGAATTTAGTGTTTTCCACATATAGCATCATGTCATCTGCAGTGAGATTTTTATTTTGTCCTTACCAACTTGTGTGCCTTTTACTACTTTTTCTTTTATGATTATATAGCCTAGGACTTCTAGTACAATGTTAAATGAATATAGCCAGAGGAGGCATCCTTGTCTTGTTTCTGGTCTTAGCTTTCACCATCGAGTATGATGTTAGCTATGGGCTTGTCACATACAGCATTTATTAAGTTGAGGTATATTTCCTCTATATTTTCTTTGTTGAGAGTGTCTATCATAATGGATGGTGATTTTAGACAAATGCTTTTTCTGTGTCTATTGAAATGATAATATGATTTTTATTCTTTATTTTGTTAATGTGGTATATTACATTGATAAAAAGTAGGTTTAAAGTTTTGTGTGCACAGATGCTTTTATTCCAAAATAGAAAAATGCCTATTGTTTTCTAGATAAATATCACATTTATGAAATTTGGCCATCTTCGAGGTCAAACATCAAGATTCCATCAAAGTGAAAAGTATTAGTAAACCTAATCCTTTCTCTGAGCACAAATAATGTACAGAATATTTATAAATATATTGAATACCCATTATATGAAAATAAAAGAAATCCTACAACTAAAAAAAAAAAGGAAGAAGACATAATGTATGATACCTGATGAGAATACTTAATATCAAAAATTATGGGTTAAGAGGTGCCTGGCTGGCTTAATCAGTAAAGGATGTGATTCTTGAGTTGGGGTTCGTGAAACCAAGTTCCATGTTGGGCATAGAGCTTACTTAAAAAAATTATAGGTTGAAACTAAAGTGAGTGGAAACTAGAGGATAATATGTATATTTAAAGAATGGCTACTATATAATAATCTAAACATCCAATTTTAGAGTTAAGGTAATTTAATGGAAGGAAAGAAGGAAGGAAGGAAGGAAGGAAGGAAGGAAGGAAGGAAGGAAAAAGGAAAATATAAAAATAATGAGTGAGAAACATAAGCTAGATAAATTTTTTTTGTCTTTTTAGCTAATAAAAGAGCAAGCACCTGGAAATATGAATTAATAAAATATAAAACTGGAAATGTTAAGGATAAGAAAAAGAACAGAGCCGCTGATGCTGGTGAGCTTAAGCAGGTGATTGAAAATCTTATGGATAACATTATGCTAATAATATTTTACGTTGCAGAAAATACCACTTACCTAACCTGATTCTAGAGACAATAGGATAAAAGGATAATACAGTGTGACCAAGTTGAATTTATGTAAGGAATAGTTTTAGTTCCATTAATATAAGATGAATCAGTATAATTTAATATAATAATAAATGAAAGGTAAAGAGAGGAGACAAAAGTTTTCTTTGTCAAAGAAGAGAAGTCTCTTTATCAGAAAAACAAAGGTTCCCACTAAGTGATCACTCTTTTCTTCATTGGCCTGGAGATAATAGCTAGTATAACAAAAAAGAAAAAAAATAAATAAAAGTTGTTAACATTGCAAAGAAAACACAACTCTGACATTATTTTAAAATTATACTTAAAATGAAACCAGCTTAACTTTCCTGTATAAATATGATCTCAAAGCAAATTTATGGTAACTAAAATTTTATGTAAACTATTAGTATCTTCGATAGAGAAATAAATTCAAAGTACGTAGAGAGTGAGAACTATGCAAATCAAATTTTTCCTGATTTTCATTGAGACTAGGAAGCTTAAAATCAAATTGTTTTCTGAATTCCATTCTTTTTTTAAGGAGGAAAAACTTAATTTAGTATTCTTTTGTTCCCATAACATTTCTTAGGCCTCTACCTCTGTCTTAAGTTTTGTCTTTTGCTGTATTAATTTCAATCTCACTGAATACGACATATATTGATTTTAATTATGATATTATATTAAAGTTTGTACAGAGGCAGAAGTTTGAAAATGAGAATTCCATGTTTAAAGAAGTAAATATTTAATTTAGGATGTGAACAACAGAAAATAAAATTAGCAGTATAGGTGTATATCACGTGTAAAAAATGTTCACAATGGAAGACAGAGTTTTGAAGTGGCAATTGGATGTGTAGTTTGCAAATGAAATATTATAAACCAAACATATCAAATTATCCGTTGTGGCCAATTTATAAATCATCATGTTCTGTTAATTATATAATCTGTAAGTATACTTGATGTGTTCCCTTTATGACTTTTGGTTAAATTGCAGGTATGTATACATTCATGAATTCCATGTATAATCTAATTTTTTATCAGGTCTTATTTATCCAAAGGTAGAAAAAATACAGCTTTTATACGTCTAGTTGAGTTTGGCTGCTAAAGGCCAAATGCTAATTTTTCCCAAGCAATTATGAATTAATGTCAGAGACTTCTCATGAACAGCAAGTGAGCAGGTGACAGAGCAATTGTGACAAGCTTGTCAAACTAAACAATTGTGAGGAAATGTTAATAAGCTCTTCTTAACATTATTTTATAATGTATTAAAGAAATGTGACATGTTATTCTTATAACAACACTGATAGAATTCTGGTATGTTGTTGTTATTGTTGTTATAAACGTGTTTACATAATGTCTCTTGAAGGTTAATGAGAGCATCTTCATTAACTGAGCTCAAATTAGACAAAGAATATATCCCAAGGAAGACTTATAATACAAGAAGTTTTAAAATAGTTGTTAAAATGATTGTTATTCACAATCACAAAGGCCAAAATTTTTTTCACTGTTTATTTTCATAGAGATAGGGTAATCACAGAATGAATTATAATAACAATATATAACACAATACATATAATTACATATGCTATTTTGTATAAAATAATGTTTAAGCATTTCTTCATAAAACTAGTCTATTTATGCTCATGTAATAAAAGGGTATTCATATTAGTCAAGCTATTATGATAACAATGCTTTAAGAGCTTTGAATAAATAGAATATAATTATAATATCATTAAAGTGATCCTTTTTTAGAGAATGATATATATATGTATATATAACTGGAAATTTATAAATGATTTTTCTTTTTAAATAATGTTCAAAGTGAGCACAGAGAGTCCCAATATGGCAATAGAAATAACAAGCAAAAGTAAGAAATGATAAAAATGTGTTTACTGTAGTACAGATATATTAATAAATATCTGACACATGGCTAGATAATAGATGTGCTGTCATAAACCTTGCCCCCTTCCCAAATCTTTTTGTTGATGGCTACAAAATCCTGGCATTAACAAACCAGTTTATGAAAATATGAATACATACAATATGCTTCCTATTCTAGAAAAAAATATAAATGTCTAAGTCATTTCTAATATTCTATTTCATCTTTTAAAGATCTAGTAAATTGTATGTACAGTGTGTTACATAAAATTATTCTATATAATGTAGTTTTAGGGGCATGTTATATAAAAATTCATCCTTATTGGATGATACAATATATAAAAACACCATGAGTAAAAACCCTCTTCACTGAATTCTTTTTTTTTTTTTTTTTTTTTTATTTTATTTTTTAATATATGAAATTTACTGTCAAATTGGTTTCCATACAACACCCAGTGCTCATCCCAAAAGGTGCCCTCCTCAATACCCATCACCCACCCTGCCCTCCCTCCCACCCCCCATCAACCCTCAGTTTGTTCTCAGTTTTTAACAGTCTCTAATGCTTTGGCTCTCTCCCACTCTAACCTCTTTTTTTTTTTTTTTTTTCCTTCCCCTCCCCCATGGGTTTCTGTTATGTTTCTCAGGATCCACATAAGAGTGAAACCATATGGTATCTGTCTTTCTCTGTATGGCTTATTTCACTTAGCATCACACTCTCCAGTTCCATCCATGTTGCTACAAAAGGCCATATTTCATTTTTTCTCATTGCCACGTAGTACTCCATTGTGTATATAAACCACAATTTCTTTATCCATTCATCAGTTGATGGACATTTAGGCTCTTTCCATAATTTGGCTATTGTTGAGAGTGCCGCTATAAACATTGGGGTACAGGTGCCCCTATGCATCAGTACTCCTGTATCCCTTGGATAAATTCCTAGCAGTGCTATTGCTGGGTCATAGGGTAGGTCTATTTTTAATTTTCTGAGGAACCTCCACACTGCTTTCCAGAGCGGCTGCACCAGTTTGCATTCCCACCAACAGTGCAAGAGGGTTCCTGTTTCTCCACATCCTCTCCAGCATCTATAGTCTCCTGATTTCTTCATTTTGGCCACTCTGACTGGCGTGAGGTGGTATCTGAGTGTGGTTTTGATTTGTATTTCCCTGATAAGGAGCGACGTTGAACATCTTTTCATGTGCCTGTTGGCCATCCGGATGTCTTCTTTAGAGAAGTGTCTATTCATGTTTTCTGCCCATTTCTTCACTGGGTTATTTGTTTTTCGGGTGTGGAGTTTGATGAGCTCTTTATAGATTTTGGATACTAGCCCTTTGTCCGATGTGTCATTTGCAAATATCTTTTCCCATTCCGTTGGTTGCCTTTTAGTTTTGTTGGTTGTTTCCTTTGCTGTGCAGAAGCTTTTTATCTTCATAAGGTCCCAGTAATTCACTTTTGCTTTTAATTCCCTTGCCTTTGGGGATGTGCCGAGTAAGAGATTGCTACGGCTGAGGTCAGAGAGGTCTTTTCCTGCTTTCTCCTCTAAAGTTTTGATGGTTTCCTGTCTCACATTCAGGTCCTTTATCCATTTTGAGTTTATTTTTGTGAATGGTGTGAGAAAGTGGTCTAGTTTCAACCTTCTGCATGATGCTGTCCAGTTCTCCCAGCACCATTTGTTAAAGAGACTGTCTTTTTTCCATTGGATGTTCTTTCCTGCTTTGTCAAAGATGAGTTGGCCATACGTTTGTGGGTCTAGTTCTGGGGTTTCTATTCTATTCCATTGGTCTATGTGTCTGTTTTTATGCCAATACCATGCTGTCTTGATGATGACAGCTTTGTAGTAGAGGCTAAAGTCTGGGATTGTGATGCCTCCTGCTTTGGTCTTCTTCTTCAAAATTACTTTGGCTATTCGGGGCCTTTTGTGGTTCCATATGAATTTTAGGATTGCTTGTTCTAGTTTCGAGAAGAATGCTGGTGCAATTTTGATAGGGATTGCATTGAATGTGTAGATAGCTTTGGGTAGTATTGACATTTTGACAATATTTATTCTTCCAATCCATGAGCAGGGAATGTCTTTCCATTTCTTTATATCTTCTTCAATTACCTGCATAAGCTTTCTATAGTTTTCAGCATACAGATCTTTTACATCTTTGGTTAGATTTATTCCTAGGTATTTTATGCTTCTTGGTGCAATTGTGAATGGGATCAGTTTCTTCATTTGTCTTTCTGTTGCTTCATTGTTAGTGTATAAGAATGCAACTGATTTCTGCACATTGATTTTGTATCCTGCAACTTTGCTGAATTCATGTATCAGTTCTAGCAGACTTTTGGTGGAGTCTATCGGATTTTCCATGTATAATATCATGTCATCTGCAAAAAGCGAAAGCTTGACTTCATCTTTGCCAATTTTGATGCCTTTGATTTCCTTTTGTTGTCTGATTGCTGATGCTAGAACTTCCAGCACTATATTAAACAGCAGCGGTGACAGTGGGCATCCCTGTCGTGTTCCTGATCTCAGGGAAAAAGCTCTCAGTTTTTCCCCGTTGAGGATGATGTTAGCTGTGGGCTTTTCATAAATGGCCTTTATGATCTTTAAGTATGTTCCTTCTATCCCGACTTTCTCAAGGGTTTTTATTAAGAAAGGGTGCTGGATTTTGTCAAAGGCCTTTTCTGCATCGATTGACAGGATCATATGGTTCTTCTCTTTTTTTTTGTTAATGTGATGTATCACGTTGATCGATTTGCGAATGTTGAACCAGCCCTGCATCCCAGGAATGAATCCCACTTGATCATGGTGAATAATTCTTTTTATATGCTGTTGAATTCGATTTGCTAGTATCTTATTAAGAATTTTTGCATCCATATTCATCAGGGATATTGGCCTGTAGTTCTCTTTTTTTACTGGGTCTCTGTCTGGTTTAGGAATCAAAGTAATACTGGCTTCATAGAATGAGTCTGGAAGTTTTCCTTCCCTTTCTATTTCTTGGAATAGCTTGAGAAGGATAGGTATTATCTCTGCTTTAAATGTCTGGTAGAACTCCCCTGGGAAGCCATCTGGTCCTGGACTCTTATTTGTTGGGAGATTTTTGATAACCGATTCAATTTCTTCGCTGGTTATGGGTCTGTTCAAGCTTTCTATTTCCTCCTGATTGAGTTTTGGAAGAGTGTGGGTGTTTAGAAATTTGTCCATTTCTTCCAGGTTGTCCAATTTGCTGGCATATAATTTTTCATAGTATTCCCTGATAATTGTTTGTATCTCTGAGGGATTGGTTGTAATCATTCCATTTTCATTCATGATTTTATCTATTTGGGTCATCTCCCTTTTCTTTTTGAGAAGCCTGGCTAGAGGTTTGTCAATTTTGTTTATTTTTTCAAAAAACCAACTCTTGGTTTCGTTGATCTGCTCTACAGTTTTTTTAGATTCTATATTGTTTATTTCTGCTCTGATCTTTATTATTTCTCATCTTCTGCTGGGTTTAGGCTGCCTTTGCTGTTCTGCTTCTATTTCCTTTAGGTGTGCTGTTAGATTTTGTATTTGGGATTTTTCTTGTTTCTTGAGATAGGCCTGGATTGCAATGTATTTTCCTCTCAGGACTGCCTTCGCTGCATCCCAGAGCGTTTGGATTGTTGTATTTTCATTTTCGTTTGTTTCCATATATGTTTTAATTTCTTCTCTAATTGCCTGGTTGACCCACTCATTCGTTAGTAGGGTGTTCTTTAACCTCCATGCTTTTGGAGGTTTTCCAGACTTTTTCCTGTGGTTGATTTCAAGCTTCATAGCATTGTGGTCTGAAAGTATGCATGGTATAATTTCAATTCTTGTAAACTTAGGAAGGGCTGTTTTGTGACCCAGTATATGATCTATCTTGGAGAATGTTCCATGTGCACTCGAGAAGAAAGTATATTCTGTTGCTTTGGGATGCAGAGTTCTAAATATATCTGTCAAGTCCATCTGATCCAATGTATCATTCAGGGCCCTTGTTTCTTTATTGACTGTGTGTCTAGATGATCTATCCATTTCTGTAAGTGGGGTGTTAAAGTCCCCTGCAATGACCACATTCTTATCAATGAGGTTGCTTATGTTTATGAGTAATTGTTTTATATATCTGGGGGCTCGGGTATTTGGCGCATAGACATTTATAATAGTTAGCTCTTCCTGGTGGATAGACCCTGTGATTATTATATAATGCCCTTCTTCATCTCTTGTTACAGCCTTTAATTTAAAGTCTAGTTTGTCTGATATAAGTATGGCTACTCCAGCTTTCTTTTGGCTTCCAGGAGCATGATAAATAGTTCTCCATCCCCTCACTCTCAATCTAAAGGTGTCCTCAGATCTAAAATGAGTCTCTTGTAGACAGCAAATAGATGGGTCTTGTTTTTTTATCCATTCTGATACCCTATGTCTTTTAGTTGGCGCATTTAATCCATTTACATTCAGTGTTATTATAGAAAGATATGGGTTTAGAGTCATTGTGATGTCTGTATGTTTTATGCTTGTAGTGATGTCTCTGGTACTTTGTCTCACAGGATCCCCCTTAGGATCTCTTGTAGGGCTGGTTTCGTGGTGACAAATTCCTTCAGTTTTTGTTTGTTTGGGAAGACCTTTATCTCTCCTTCTATTCTAAATGACAGACTTGCTGGATAAAGGATTCTCGGCTGCATATTTTTTCTGTTTAGCACACTGTAGATATCGTGCCAAGCCTTTCTGGCCTGCCAAGTTTCAAAGGAGAGATCAGTCACGAGTCTTATAGGTCTCCCTTTATATGTGAGGGCACGTTTATCCCTTGCTGCTTTCAGAATTTTCTCTTTATCCTTGTATTTTGCCAGTTTCACTATGATATGTCGTGCAGAAGATCGATTCAAGTTACGTCTGAAGGGAGTTCTCTGTGCCTCTTGGATTTCAATGCCTTTTTCCTTCCCCAGTTCAGGGAAGTTCTCAGCTATAATTTGTTCAAGTACCCCTTCAGCACCCTTCCCTCTCTCTTCCTCCTCTGGGATACCAATTATGCGTATATTATTTTTTTTTAGTGTATCACTTAGTTCTCTAATTTTCCCCTCATACTCCTGGATTTTTTTATCCCTCTTTCTTTCAGCTTCCTCTTTCTCCATAACTTTATCTTCTAGTTCACCTATTCTCTCCTCTGCCTCTTCAAGCCGAGCCATCGTGGATTCCATTTTGTTTTGCAATTCGTTTAAAGCGTTTTTCAACTCCTCGTGACTGTTCCTTAGTCCCTCGATCTTTGTGGCAAGAGATTCTCTGCTGTCCTGTATACTGTTTTCAAGCCCAGCGATTAATTTTATGACTATTATTCTAAATTCACTTTCTGTTATATTATTTAAATCCTTTTTGATCAGTTCATTAGCTGTTGTTATTTCCTGGAGATTCTTCTGAGGGGAATTCTTCCGTTTGGTCATTTTGGAGAGTCCCTGGCGTGGTGAGGACCTGCAGGGCACTTCCCCTGTGCTGTGGTGTATAACTGGAGTTAGTGGGCGGGGCCGCAGTCCGACCCGATGTCTGCCCCCAGCCCACTGCTGGGGCCACAGTCAGACTGGTGTGTGCCTTCTCTTCCCCTCTCCTAGGGGCGGGATTCACTGTGGGGTGGCGTGTCCCGTCT
Source organism: Panthera onca (assembly GCF_046562875.1). Classification (NCBI taxonomy): domain Eukaryota; kingdom Metazoa; phylum Chordata; class Mammalia; order Carnivora; family Felidae; genus Panthera; species Panthera onca. Next base: position 98,174,650 of record NC_138342.1, read on the forward strand.
GGGCTACTTGCACACTGCCAGGCTTGTGTTGCTGGGGATCTGGCGTATTAGCTGGGGTGGGTAGGCAAGGTGCACGGGGGCTGGAGGGGCAGGCTTAGCTCGCTTCTCCTTAGGTGATCCACTTCAGGAGGAGCCCTGTGGCAGCGGGAGGGAGTCAGATCCGCTGCCGGAGGTTTGGCTCCGCAGAAGCACAGAGTTGGGTGTTTGCACGGAGCGAGCAAGTTCCCTGGAAGGAACCGGTTCCCTTTGGGATTTTGGCTGGGGGATGGGCGGGGGAGATGGCGCTGGTGCCTTTGTTCCCCGCCAAGCTGAGCTCTGCCGTCCGGGGGCTCAGCAGCTCTCCCTCCCTTTGTCCTCCAGCCTTCCCGCTTTCCGAGCAGAGCTGTTCACTTATGACCTCCCAGACGCTGAGTCGCGCTTGCTGTCGGAACACAGTCCGTCCGGCCCCTCCGCTTTTGCCAGCCAGACTCGGGGGCTCCGCTTGGCCGGGGAGCCGCCCCTCCGCCCCGGCTCCCTCCCGCCAGTCCGTGGAGCGCGCACCCCCTCGCCGCCCTTCCTACCCTCTTCCGTGGGCCTCTAGTCTGCGCTTGACTCCGGAGACTCCGTTCTGCTAATCCTCTGGCGGTTTTCTGGGTTCTTTAGGCAGGTGTAGGTGGAATCTAAGTGATCGGCAGGACGCGCTGTGAGCCCCGCGTCCTCCTACGCCGCCATCTTCCGGCACTCCCGAGACTCTTTTCACTGAATTCTGAATACATATTTCTTTTAACCAAGTTATGGCTTGTTTATCTAAGAGCACTAACATATTACATCACTTCATGCCACATATAAACGTAAATAATAAATATCACATGAATCCTCTATATTTAGCTATATCTGAATCTGAGAGAATGATCAGGATTTGATGAAAGGAAGTGGACAAATGAATACCCAGGCTAACATGTCCCCAGAGAAGGAAGATGAGGTAAAAAGGTGTCCTGATGCCAGAAATAAATCAAATAAATTTTTTAAAAGCTGGAGAGAATGGTCACAACAAACAGGCAAGTACAGGGCATTTGCGGGTTGCATTTGTGTGTTTTACGTAATAAACACAGAGAAAAATGTTTTATCTTGAGTGCCTATACATGCACAGTAATGATCTATTTGCCATTAATATTGATCTAATTTTAAACATCAAAAACAATTTGAAGTCATAAAGGGTTTATACCTCCTCCACAATAGATGCTAAATCTGCTTTTAAAATTAATCCTTTGCATCTGTTTCTCTGTACTGTGAAAATCAAAACGGGGACGCCTGGGTGGCTCAGTCTGTTAAGCGTCATACTTCAGCTCAGGTCATGATCTCACGGTTAGTGAGTTCGAGCTCCGCGTGGGTCTGTGTGCTGATAGCTCAGAGCCTGGAGCCTGCTTCCGATTCTGGGTGTGTCTCTTTCTCTGCTCCTCCCCAGGTTGCACTCTCTCAGAAATAAACATTAAAAAAAATTTAAAAAAAGAAAATCAAAATATATTTACTCATTAAAATATGTAAACACTCTGATGCATCTATGCTCCAGAAAAAACCTTTAATATTTTACACATATTTCAAAAATGATAGGAAAAGTGTTTTGTTCTGTCTTTACATTAATATCTTCCTTTATTGATTTCAAGGGATCTCACTGAAGCTGATAGGAATGTTCCAGTTTGGTGTATAATCCTTTTCCCTGATTTTCTTAGAAAATGCAAACTCCAGTCACTGCAGCATAAGGCCATCTTGTTTAAAGAACAGTTTCTGGATATTATTTTCTGGTTTTATTAATCCCTTCCTCTTCTTTCTTTGGTGTTTACTTTTGGGGCCAGGCTTATATTAAGCAATATATTTTAATATTTCTGAACAATAATGTCAGAAGAGGTTTTGCCCAGTCTTAAGCTACTAATGAAAGTCAGTAAGCCTTTGTGTTTTCTAGTTTGCTTTATATTCTCTTTGCAGGGCTGACATATTTTGATAACAGGGTTATAGTTTCACAAAAAGTGGAAGTTTTCCCTTTTTTGCAGCCTGTGAAAAAGTTTATTTAGCATGTAAAATATGCAGTTATGAAAAATTTATAATTTATCTGTAATAACCTCTTGACCTGGAAACTTGCTTTAGGCAACATACACAAACATTCCTGATTAGCATATTCACCAGTGCTTGTTGAAAATACTGGTCCAAGATCCCAACGTCCTTCATGGGTCAGAATCTCCAGGAGAAGATTTGCAACAAGTATCCCTGAAGATTCCTGTGTTCAGGATAATTTGGGAAATACTTGGGGAGGCATAAAAAAATACTTTTTGGTGTTGGTGTATATTAGCACTTGTGTTTTCATAGAGAATTATTCATTTTTAAATTTTCAACTTTTTAACATATAATTTTATATTTTCCATGGTTTAGTTTTCTCAGATATATAACTGTATCTCTTTTTTCATTTGTTACATTCATAAACTATAGTATATTTAAACTACTTGAAATAATTTTCAGTACTGTTCTTTTTATAATACAGTTCTGTTTACTACTGTGTATAAGGTCCTTCTTATAGCTTTCCAAAGATTTTGTTGTTCTTATTTTCATGAATTAGATGCAGGTTTCTTTTTTTTTTTCATTTTATATACTGTAAGTATTTAATATTCTTTATAAATCTCATAAATAACAATAAGTTTATTTCTCATTATCATGTTAAAACATTATAGCATTGCTCTTTTGATTTAATATGAACTTAAGTTGTTCATGAGCACCTCACCATATTTAAATAGTTAAGATTTTTAGTTTATGTTTTATTAATTTTTAATTTTATTAAACCATGGGTTAAAATACTTAAACATTTATACCTGTGGGATTTACTTGGATGTCACTTGTAGCCTCAGTTGTTCATCAGATACATACATATACATGTACAAATATATATGCATAAGCATATATACATTATTTATTTACTGCATATATAAACTGCCATTAATACATTTTCTCATTTCGTTACTGCTATATTCTACACTGATGCAATAAAATTAGATCCTCTTGTTTTATTCTATTCATTTTTTAATTCAGAATTCAACTTTTTCACTTGTGGTTATTTCCCAGCAATTAATTATCAGCTCTTATCCTCTTGAAATGATTTTATGTGCTTCAAAAATAGGGATCATTGTGTCTGTGGAAAATTCTCTAATCACTATTCTGATTTTAGGTATAGATCTTTTTCCTGTTGCCAAAAACATTTCCTGAGAGTGTGTGTTAATTTGCCTTTACTTATCTTCAGCTGATAGACTATGGTTGTTATAAAGCTGATTGTCTTTTATGTTTTCCCCTTTTGCAGTCATACCAAAAGCTGTTACTTGAAAAAAAAATGAGTATTCTGTGTCTTCACTAGAAACATATACACTACCACTTTGCCATGTGTATATACATATATCTTCTTTTAGTGCCATATGTGCTGTCATTTGCAATGGCAGATAGTTTCAGGGAAACTCCTGTAGCCAGCCCAAACACTCTGCTTACATTATACCAAACAGGGAGCATTTATTTTTCCTGAGTATGCAGTCTATTCAATAAAACTCATGTCTTCGTTAACTTCTCCTAGATCACTAATAATCAGCACTCTCTTTCCTTAATAGCCAAATTGCAATGGTCTTAGAAACCTTTATATATGTTGTTTACATTTTACATAATATTTTATCAGATATATGGGATTTTATTTTCTCGTTCTCCTTGTTTGTAGTTTCAGAATGTTCAACTGATTGAGAATTTTTTTAATGTTATTTATTTATTTATTTATTGAAAGAGAAAGCAGGCAAGGGACAGAGAGAAGAGAGAGAATCCCAAGCAGGATCCATGCTCAGCACAGAGCCTGAAGTCGGACTGGATCCCACAAACCCTGAAATCATGACCTGACCTGAAATCAAGAGTCAGACACTTTAACCCACTGAGCTACCCAGGTGCCCCAATTGAGACTTCTTTGTTGTACTTCTTTGAAGTTGAAGTCTAGCATCCTTATTACAGGACAAAAATTCAGGTTTACTAGCTCCAAGATTAAAATATATTTTCTAATGAGATAGATACTATGCTTCTTTTAAAGATAGTACCTGTGACCCTTTCCAGTTTTATAATAATCTATGCATTTTCTGTTTATATTCATTAGTTATGCATATAGTTTTTACTATAGTAATACCCATCAAAGCACTTGCAACTCATCACTGAGTTTCTAGGAATAATTCTAAGTCAAAAAATGTTGATGTTTCAAAACATATTCTGATAACTCATCAATGATTTTAATTTTTGAATTTATAAAAGACACTTCCACTGCCTGCAAAGTGTCCAGTTCCCATTTCAATGATAGTTTCTCATTTTCCATTCTGTTACATACTTTCTGGCCACACACTCCATGTCCTTCTAAAAAGCAGGTTTCTGCACCATATCCAGAGACAGAACTAATTATTAAGGATTATCCTTTTCCTTTGCTAGTGATTAATTTAAGGACCCAGAATTAAGAGTTGGAGCATGGCATCACACTCAACAGGGACTATTTCAGAAGATTATGTGCTCCAATCAGGCCAATTAGATAGAAGTATTCTAGGGAGATCTCAGATTCTTCATTTATTTTCTGTTAAGAGATTGTTGCTGAATACTCAAAGAGAGAGCTTGTTCTCTGTATGTCATATATTTGTGTGAAAAATGGCAAACATTTTACTACTGGCCAAGACTGAAACTGCAAAGGAACCAAGGACAGAGCTGAGAGATTTGCAGAAAAAGGAGCTGAAGCCTTAACTGACTGAACACTGGTAGGCCACCTCTTCAAGATGTGGACTTTTTCTTTTTTTTTCTTTTTTTTTAATGTTTTTATTGATTTTTGAGAGAGAGGGAGAGGGGGAGCACAGGCGGGGAAGGGGCATAGAGAGAGGGAGATGAAAAATCTGAAGCAGGCTCCAGGCTCTGAGCTGTCAGCATAGAGTCTGACATGGGGCTTGAATTTGTGCACTGCGAGATCATGACCTGAGCTGAAATAGGATGCTTAATCGACTGAGCCACCAAGGCGCCCAAACATGTGGACTTTTTCAATTAAATATGCCAGTTTTCCCTCTTTATTGATGAGCCAGGGTAGTTTTCTGCCACATGCAATCAAGAACATATTAACTTAAAGGTAAATGTATATGCCTTCACTTTTAGTCTGTACGGGTCCTTAGTAGTAAGTGAATGTCTTGTAGGCAGCACAGAGATTGTTTTGTTTTGTTTTGTTTTGTTTTGTCCATGCAGTCACCATATGTCTTTTGAAAGGATCAATTAGAACATTTTGTTTATAATTTTGATAATTAAGTATTTATTGCATCTTGTCGTTTTCTGGTTGTTTTTATAGCTCTTTGTTCTTCTTCCCTTGCTCTCTTCCCTTGTTACCTGATGACTTACTTTTTATTGAAGTATAATTAACATACAGTGTTATTAGTTTCAGGTGTACTACATGATACAACAGTTCTATACGTTACTCAGTGCTCATAATGATAAGCATAGTGAACATCTGACTCCAAACTATGTTACTTTTTATCTTTGTGACTTACTTATTTTATAACTGGAAGTTTGTACTTCATTCCCTTTATCAGTTTCACCCATCCCCCCACACCCCATCCTCCTTCTGACAACCACAAGTATTCTGTATTAAAGAGTTTGTTTTTGTTTGTTTCTTTGTTTTGTTTTTTATATTCCCTATATAAGTGAAATCATATGATATTTGTGTTTGTCTTATTTCACTTAGCATTATAGCTGCTAGGCCCACTGATGTTACTGCAAATGGCAAGATCTCGTTCTTTATGACTAATATGCCAGTGTGTGTGTGTGTGTGTGTGTGTGTGTGTGTGTGTTACACTTCTTTATCCATCCATCTATCCATTCATCCATCCAACACTTGGGTTGCTTCCATGTCTTGGGTATTGTAAATTAACAATATTTGTTCTTCCAATCCATGAGCATGGACTTTCTTTCCATTGTTTTGTTTACAATATCTTTCATTAATATTTTGTAGTTTTTAGAATACATATCTTACACCTCTTCTGTTAAGCTTACTCCTGGGCATTTTTATTGATTGTGCAATTTAAATGTAATTATTTAAAAAATTACTTCTTCTAGTTTGTTGTTAGTATATAGAAATGCAACCAGTTTTTGTGTATTGATTTTGTATCCTGCATTTTACTGAATTTATTTGTCAATTAGAATAGTTTTTTGGTGGCATATTTAAGGTTTTCTGTATGTAGTATCATGTCATTTGCAAATAGTGACACTTTCACTTGTACTTTACCAATTTGGATGCCCTTTCTTTTTTCCTCCCTTCCCTTCCTTCTCTTCCTTCCTCCTTTCCCTTCCTTTTCCCTTTCTTTTCTTTCCTTCCTTCCTTCCTTCTTCCCTCCCTCCCTCCCTTTTGTCTGATTGCTGCAGCCAGGACTTCCAGTACTATGTTGAATGAAAATGAAAAAAGTGGACATCCTTGTCTTATTTTTGAACTTATAGAAGAATCTCTCAGTTTTTCACCATTGAGTATGGTGTTAGTTGTGGATTTCTTGTATATGACCTCGATTATATTGAGGTATGTTTCATCCAAACCTACTTTGTTGAGAGTTTTTGAACAGATGTTGGAGTTTGTCAAAGCTTTTTTTTGTATATATTGAGATGGTCATATGATTTTTATCCTTTGTTAATGAGATGTATCACATTGATTGAATCACTATTCATTCCTGTGATAAATCCTACTTGAACATGGTGAATGATTTTTTAAAACTGTATTGTTTAATTAGGTTTTCTAATATTTTGTTGCAAATTTGTGCATGTATGTTTATCAGAACTTTTGGACTGTAGATTTTTTGACTTTGTTGTTTTTGTTTTTTGTAGTTTTTCTGTCTGGTTTTGGTATCAGAGTAATAATGGTCTCTTGGAATGAATTTGGAAGTTTTCCTTCCTCTTCTATTAACCATTTTTTAAATGTTTGGTACAATTTACTTGTGAAGCCATTTGGTCCTGGACTTTTGTTTGTTGGGAGTATTTGATTACTGATTCAGTTTCATTGCTGGTAATCAATCTGTTCAAGTTCTCTATTTCTTTTGGATTCAGTTTTAGAAAGTTGTATGTGTTTAGGTATTTAGTTTTTAAAGTTTGTCTAATTTGTTGGCATATAATTTTTCATAATATTCTCTTTTCACCTGAACTTTGTATTTCCATAGCATTTTTGTTTTTCCTTCATTTTTTATTTTATTTATTTTAGTCTTCTCTTTTTATCTTGATAAATCTGGCTAAAAGTTTATCAATTTGGTTTATCTTTTCAAAGAACCAGCTCCCAGGTTCATTGATCTTTTCCTTTTATTTTGTTTTTTGTTGTTTTTTGTTTAGTCTCTATTTTTACTCTGATCTTTATTATTTCCTTCCTTCTACTAGCTCTGGACATTTTTTTCTTTTCCTTTGGGTATAAGGTTAAATTGTTTGAGATTTTATTCTTTCTTGAGGTAGACCTATATTGCTATAAACTTCCCTCTTAAAACTGCTTTTCCTTTATCCTAAAGATTTTAGACCATTGTGTTTTCTTCTTCTTCTTTTTTCCTCATAAAGAAGTTAGAAAAAGGAATTAAATTTGGGGCACCTGAGTGGCTCAGTAAGTTAAGCATCTGACTTCAGCTCACGTCATGATCTCACAGTTCATGGGTTCGTGCCTTGTGTTGGGCTCTGTGCTGACAGCTCAGAGCCTGGAGCCTGCTTTAGATTCTGTGACTCCCTCTCTTTCTGCCCCTCCCCTGCTCGTGCTCTTCTCTCTTTCTCTAAAAAAATAAATAACCATTAAAAGTATCTAAAAAAAATAATTAAATTTAAAACACATATTAAATGGTAGATAGAACAAAAATTTTTTTTTAGTTTTTATTTACATTCCAGTTAGTTAATATACAGTGTGATATTAGTTTCAGGTGTACAATATATTCAACAATTCCATACATCACACGTGTTCATCACAACAATTGCACTCCTTAATTCCCATCACCTATTTAACCTATCCCCTCAGCCACCTCCCTTCTCATAATCATCAGTTTGCTCTGTATCATTAAGATAGTGTCTTCAACAAATGGTGTTGGAAAACTGGACAGCAACCTATAAAAGAATGAAACTGGACCACTTTCTTCTACCATACACAAAACTAAATTTAAAATGGATAAAAGACCTAAGTGTGAGCTCTGAAACCATAAAAATCCTAGAAGAGAACAGGCAGTAACTTCTTTGATATCAGCAATACCAACTTCTTTCTCTTGTTCCTCTTATAATTATGTAGTATTCTTTTTCTCTTGCTAGAGTCCTTTTGTAAAATGTATTTTGTATGACATTAATATTGCTTTTTTTTTCTGTTGCTCCTTTTGCACGGTAGATTTTTTTTCATTCCTTCACTTTCAATCTGCAGGTGTTTTTAGGTCTGAATGAATCCTTTATAAAGAGCATATAGATGTTTCTTGCTTTTTTATCAACTTGGTCACATTATGAGTTTTGATTAGAGCATTTAGTCCATTTACATTTAGGGAATTATTGATAGATATGTAATTGTTGCCATTTTATTATTTGCTTCCTGTTTGTTTTTGTACTTCCTCTCTGTTCCTTTCTTCTCTTGCTTTCTTCACTTGTGAAATGATTGCTTTGTTAGGTATTATGCTTGGATTCCTTTTTCTTTCTGTGTATATCTCTCATAGGTTTTTTTTATTTGTAGTACCATTAGCTTCATATGTAACATCTCCTGCGGGTAGTAATTTATATTAAGTTGTTGGTAATTTATGTGTGAACACATTTTAAATGCACTAAAAATTTTACTCCCCCCAGTATATTTCAGTATATGTCTTATTTTACATATTTTCATTTTGTGAGTCCCTTGACTATTTTTGTAGATATAATTGATTTTGCTATATTTTTAAGTTTTAACCTGTATAAAAGGTTTAAAAGTAATTGGTTTACTATCTTTATTATATGTTTGTATTTAACCGTAAAATTTTTTTCTTTCAAAATCTTACTACTTTTACCTATGGCCTGTTATTTCCTTTTCTTTAAATAATTCCCTTTAACATTTCTTGAAAGGGTGGGTTAGATGTGATGAACTCCTCTAGCTTTTGTTTGGGAATGTAGCTCACATACTATTCTGAATGATAAACTTGCTATGTAGAATATTCTTGGTTGCAGAGTTTTGTGGGTATTTTATCCTTTCAGAACTGAATATATCATGCTATTCCCTTCTAGTCTACAAAATTTCTGACAAATCAGCTGATAACTTTATGGAGTTGCCCTTATTTATAACTGTTGCTGCTTTTAAAATTCTCCATTATTGTATTTTGCCATTTTAATTAGTATCTGTCTTGGTATGGACTTCTTTGAGTTCATCTTATTAGGAGTTTTCTGTACTTCCTGGATATGGATGTCTATTTTCTTTCCCAGAACAGGGAAGTTTTCAGCAATCTCATCAAATATGTTTTCCGTCTCTTTCTTATTCTGGGATCTCTATAATGCAAATTCTGTTCTGCTTGATATCACTTAGTTTCCTTAACCTATTTTCACTTTTTATTTTCTTTTTTGCAGACAGGCTTGGTTGCTTTCCATTACGCTGTCTTCCAGTTCACCCACCTGTTCTTCTGTATCTTCTAATCTTCTAGTGTATTTTTCGTTTCAGTCATTGAGTTCTTAATCTTTTTTTTAAATTTGTATCTGTTGAAGTTCTCATTGAGATCCTCCCCTCTTTCCTCAAGTCCAGTGAGTATCTTTATGCCTATTGTTTGAATTCTTAAGCATATTGCTTATTACTGTCTTCTTTACCTCTTTTTCTGTGATATTTTCTTATTCTTCCATTTGGGACATATTCCTCTGTCCCCTCATTTTGTCTAAATCTCTGTGTTTGTTTCTATGTATTAGGAAGGTCAATTTTGTCTCCTGTTTTTGAAAGTAGCCGCCTTTTGAATAGGTCCTATGGTGCCCTATAGCACAATGTCCCCTAGTTACAGAATCAGGTACTTAGTGGTGTCTCCTATGTGGGATGTGCATCCCACTGTTGTGACTAAGGCACATTTGCCATAAGTTCAGTCAGCTTCAATGATCTTCTCTGCTATGGGCTCATCAGGGAGAATTTTGTCCATGTACTGTTAAGAGGCCTATCTGACTTTTCCAGCAGCTAATAGGTTGGTGGTATCAGTAGTCAGTTTAGCAGTCTTCACTGTCTGCTGAATGGTGGGGCTTTCTTCTTGCACAGGCTCCTGAGGTGCTTTCTTGGTGGATGCAGCCGACCTTCAGACTTGATGTTTTCACTCAGCTGTAGTTACATGCACATCAAAGGACAGGGCCCTAAGATGCACAGTCCCCCAGGTAGCTTTTGTTAGTATGTAGGCATGGCAGTCACAGTACATGTCCTCCCAGTATCTGCCATAGCTGAAAATTCACCAAAAGTCATGGTTCTTTCCCCGCACAGCCAGCTGAAAGTCTCAGCTGCTATATCTGTGAGCCCACTGGTGTGTGAGGTTATCTTCCCATAGCAGGAGTCATTATGAAGTTACACCAGTCTTTGCAGGGGCTGCTTGTAGGGTGTTAGGTAGAAGTTGTTTTGGAGGGATACTTGCCAAGGTAGATAGGTTAGATGATGTCAGCCTAAAGGGAATGTGTGGATGCAGCACACGGTGCTGACAAGATAGGTAGAAGGTCTTTGTACTTTTCCCATAAATCTCTGGCTATCTAAGCTGGGGGAACAGGAAAAGAAATGGTGCCCACCAGCACTTTTTTTCTCCTAAAGATCACTATACCTCCAATACACTTTCTGAGATTAATAAATAAACTCTCCTTCATGTATACCCCAGGCACTTTTCAAACTGAACCTTCTATGCTATGTTTTGTCCTGGTTATTTATCATCCTGGCTCTTTAGAGGCAGGGACTCCATTTCCTATCACCCTCTTGGTCTCCCACAGCTAAGCCCACTGATTTTTGAACTATCTGGAGTTAAACCTCCCTGATCCCAAAAGTTTGCAAAATTAAACCCTACTGGTTTTCAAAGTCAAACATTAGGGGCTTTGTTTTCCCAGTGTGAATCCCCATGCCTGGGGTACCTAGTGGAGGTCTGATTTTCTTGCTTCTCTGTGCTTCCATTTCTGGTTAATCTCACAAGGGTTTGATACCCAAGTGTATCTCTGCCCTTCCTACCTATTTGGGTTTATCTTGTTTGGGGCTCTCTTTGCTTTTTGGAAATGGATGTCTGTTTTCTTCTCCAGATTAAGAAAGTTTTTAACAATTATTTCTTTACTTTTCTACTGCTTTTTCTCTCTCCACATTCTGGGATCCAGATAATACAAATTTGTCCCATATATCCCTTAAGCCATCCTTACTTTTAATTTTTTTTTTTTCTATTCAGCTTGGATGATTTCCATACCCTCTTTCTCAGATTGCTGATCTGTTCTTCCACGTCATCAGTTATTAGTTCCCTGTAGTGTATTTTTCATTTTATTCATTTTATTTATTAGTTCTGATTCATTATTTTTTCAGATATTCTATTTCTTTGATGAAGTTCTCAATGTATTCATTTATTCCTTGGAGTTTGGTGAGCATCTTTATCACCATTACTTTGAACTTTACCTGGTAGAGCATTTTCTGTTTTATTTTTCATTTATTTTCTTTTTTTTTTTTGTTTTTTTTTTTTTCTCCACTGAGAATGTATTCCTCTGTCCCTCATTTTGCGTGGCTCTCTGTGTTTATTCCTATATATTAGGTGGGTTAGCTATATCTTTTGGTCTTTAAAGAATGGCTTTATGTAGAAAGTGTCCTGTAGGGCCCATAAGTATAATACTCCTGTTTATCAGAACAAGGTGCTTCAGCGGTGTCCCCCCACCATGTGTGGCATTTCCCTGTTATGGCTGCACCATGACTGCTTTGGGCACACTGGTGGGTAGAGCTGAACCCCTGTTTGGTTGGCTGGGATTCCTGGCCACAGCTGTCTAGCACACTGGGAAGTGGGATTGGCCTCCAGTTTAGAAGTTTGAGAGGCTTAGCTACAGGCATGTTGGAGGATAAGGATACCCCTGTTGTGACTGGCTGTGAGGCCCAGGCAGGACTATTTACCTGTGCATTATTCTTGTCCAAGTCTACCCAGTGGGTATGAGGGGAAGGAGCTGCTTTAGATGGATGCTTGCTGGGGTGGATAGGTTCAGACTTCAGGGGAATGCTAGGATGTGTGGTGCTAGAAAGGCATATGGAGAGCAGAGTCTCAGTTCCTATAGTCCCCCCGGCTTTCCTGGATTCCTGCTTATTTTCAAAGCCTGGTGTTATGAAATTATAAGAATGTTGACAACACTGACTCCATCTTTGGCCCTCCATCTTGTTCATGCCCATACAGTGAACTTCCTTGGGGATGAGTTCCAGGCCCAATGGAGGTTAATGTATGCTCTTACCAGAATGTGAGAAGGCTTGCTGTGATCTTCCCTAGTTATTAAGGTAACTAGTAGAGATAACATATAGTTTATTACCCTCTGGCACACAGTGCAGGTACGCTGGGAGGGCATTCCCTGATCTGGGGCTAGAACCCCGCATTTCTCAGGGAGGGCCTCATTGCCTATGATAACCCTTCTGCTTGCAGGACCAGGGCCTTTCCTACTCCTCTCCATATGGCTTTTTCCTTATATCTTTAGCTGTGCAAGAACTGTTCTGCTAGTCTCAGGTACTTCTCAGAGACAATTTCTAAGTAGTTGTAGACTTGGTGTGTCCATGGGAGGAGGTGATCTCAGGATCATCCTACTCAGCAATCTCACTCAAGTTTTGGGATTTTTTTTTTTTTTTTAGTTCTGGGGTAAATATAGCCAATGTGTAACTTAATCGTCTCTCAATTGCAACATTAAAATGCTGGACATTTTTTTATCAGTCAGACGTTACCTAGAATTTAATCGTTTTCAGTAAAACTTTCTATAATTCCTAGACATTATATATTTTAGACTGTTTTTATAAAAGTAAACTTTATGATTATAAATGTTGCCTCAAAGCAATTCTAACATTGTGGTGAATTTAAACTTCACAGCATGTTTCCTCTTTGTTTTGGTATTAATCCTCATCTCCTTGACAACACATACCTATAAGCAAAGGTAAAAGGAATGGAAGCAGGAAATTGACTTTACTAGCTAGATGACTGACGATGTGCACGTAAAGGCAGAAATGGAGTTCCAAATAAAAAAAATCCCCTGCAACCTCGTTTTACTATGAAATATCAAAATGTAATCAACCAAGGGTGAAGATTATTCAGCCTAGATTCAAACTAAGTTAACTTGGAGTATGAAACAATTTGAAGCCAAACTACATTTTATATTTTTAAAATTTGAAAATGTGTTGAGACAGCTTGTTTTTTTATAAATGACTTTATTTAGTTTTAGAGATAACTCTAAGTTCCTCATTTTTTACTTTTCTAGTTGTTGTTTAGTTGGAAAAAAACACTGAATTTTAATTTATTCAGTTGTTTTGGATATTCCCCCTTGAGGTAGCTGAATTTAGAGCTTTTACATTTTATATGAAATCATACAGTTTTAGTTAACTTAGACACATAAATTATAGATTTACATTAAATTATGTATGAGAACACTATAATTTTTATATATACATGTAAATAATGTAGATAATGATTCTCCATTGCTTATAAAGTTTAACCCTAGTTACTTATTTAATAATTAAATTAGTATTCATATTTTCTTTTGGAAAATGTTCTGTCCAATTGCTTAATTAATTAAAAATTCATCCCTGGTAAAGCAAAAGTTGAAAAATAAGGTCAATATAGTAGAAAATTCCTGTGAGTTCAGGAGGCATATGTTCTAAATGAAAATGAACAGGATTTATGGTATTAAGAATTTTAAGTAGCATGAGACTTCAGTAAACTGGAAACTCCCATTACCTAGAAATTAGGTTCGGGGCGCCTGGGTGGCTCAGTCGGTTAAGTGGCCGACTTCGGCTCAGGTCATGATCTCGCGGTCTGTGAGTTCAAGCCCTGCGTCGGGCTCCGTGCTGACAGCTCAGAGCCTGGAGCCTGTTTCGGATTCTGTGTCTCCCTCTCTCTCTGACCCTCCCCTGTTCATGCTTTGTCTCTCTCTGTCTCAAAAATAAATAAACAAAAAAAAAAAAAGAAAAAAATAGGTTAAATAAGGTTATTATAAATATTTCTGTTCAATAGTATAACTAGTAGCTTCTAGTAAAGTTTATAGAAACATTCTATTCTGTTCAATATGATAGCTACTAGCCAAATGTGGCTACTGAGTATTTGAAATACAGATACTGTGGCTGAAGAAGTGAACTTTGGACTTCATTTAACTTATGAACAAAATTGCATTTTGAGATAATGTATATAGACATGGAGTTGTAAGAAACACTAATATCACATTTCTCTTTTACCCAGTTTCTCCCAATAGGCAGATACTGCAAAACAATATTACAAGGAGAATGTTGACTTTGATATAGTCAAGATACTGAATATTCTATCACCTTAAGGACCACTCTTGTCCTTTCATGATGTATATGCACAACAGTTTAACCATTTACTCAGTAAAATGAAATCTGGGTTGTTTGGAGGTTACAAATATTGCTAATGAAGCTGCTATACACATTCGTGTGAATATATTCCATTTTTTTTCCTCTGGAATAAATGCCCAGGTGCTTAGTTCCTCAGTTTTATAATGCTGTTTTTAGGTGTTTTGCTTTGTTTTGTTTTAAAGAAATGGGCAATCTATTTTTCAGAGTGTATACACCACTTTCCTCTCCAACCTGCAATATGTGAGTGATCTAGTTTCTTCACATCCCCTCCCCCATCTTTGTTGTTATCACCTTTCTTTAGCCATTATGATATGTAGGTAGTGAGATTGTGGTTTTCACTTGTGATTGTGAACCACAATCATCACAATTGTGATGAGTGACATAGATTATCTTTTTATGGGCCTATTTGCCATCTGTATATTTTCTTTACTGAAAAAACTATCTATGTCTTTCACTCAATTCTCTAAATGGACTGCTGGGTTTTTCTTTCACTATGTTTTGAATGTTTTTTGTATATTCTTGATACCAGTCCTTTAGTAGACATGTGGTTTGAAAGTATTTTCTCCAGTCTTAAGCTTGTACATATGGATATTTGGACATTTATAGAAAAGTATTTACATATGGACATTTATAGAAAAGTATTTTCATTTTGATGAAATAAAATTTGCCAATTTTCATCTTTATAGATTGTGCTTTTGATTGAGCTCTAAGAACACTGTGCATACACCTGGATCTCAGAGATTTTCCATTTGTTGTGTAAATTTTATAGTTGTATATGTACATGTAAGTCTATTCATCTTGAGTTAATATTCCAAAAACTTGAGTTTAGATAAAATTTAATTTTTTGGTTTACATCTTATTGGTTCAAGTGGAGAAGCTATTTTTCTTCTTTTGAATTGCCTGTTCATCATTATAAAAAACATTAATTGATTATAGTTGTGTGGGTCTATTTGTTATTATCTCATTGATCTTTGTCTATGTCTTTACTAATATCAAACATTTGTGATTACTGTAGCTATATAGAAAGCCTTGATAATAAATTGATGTTTTTGTCAAGATGAATTTATCTCTTCTATGCCCAAAATATCTTGGTGATATTTTCGTGAGAATCTCAGTAAATCTAAAGATCAAGTCAGGGGGCACCTGGGTGGCTCAGTCTGTTAAGCGTCTGACTTCAGCTCAGGTCATGATCTTACAGTTTGTGAGTTCAAGCCCTGCATTGAGGTCTGTGCTGACAGCTCAGAGCCTGGAGCCTACTTCAGATTCTGAGTCTCCCTCTCTCTCTCTGCTCCTCCCCTGCTTGTGCTCTCTCTCAAAAAAAAACATTATTATTTTTTTAATTGAAAGATCATGTTAGGAAGAATTGACATCTTTATAATGTTGTTTTCTCATCAATGTATACAGTTTGTCCTTCCATTTGTTTGTCTTATTTGATTTCTTTTATCAGCATTTTGCAGTCATAACACATAAGTCCTATGCATAGTTTAAGTATATGTCTAAGCATTTCTTATTCTTTGAAACAATTGTAAATGGTATTCAAAAATTTTATTTTTGCAGATGCAATTTTAATATACAAAACTTTGCTCTTAAATCTTTTTCCATTAATATTTATCCTGAAAATTTCTTGAACTCACTTTGTTTTAGTTTTAGATTCTATTATAGAGAAAATCATGACTTCTGGAAATAGATATATTGTACACCTTCCTTCCAATCGGTATGCCTTTTATTTCTTTTCCTTACCTGTTTCACTATCTAGATCTTCCAGGACTATACTAAATAAGAGTAATAAGATCAGATGCCCTTCGTGTTTTCTTACTTTTAGTGGAATATCATGCATTCTAGCACTATTATTTTATTCAAAAATTTATCTTTTATCATTAATGGACATTGAATTATCTCCAATGATGTTTTATATTACATGTATCATGTAATCATATGAATTTTCTTCAGTATCTTGTTGATATGGTATGTTGCTTTTTAAAAATGTTCTAGTAGCTTTACATACCTAGAATAAATCGTTCTTGGTTGTGGTGTACAAATTAATATATTGCTAAATTCGACTTGATAACAGTTTGCTAGAATATTTGTTTCTATATGAGTGATATTCTGCAGTTTGTTTTGTGCTGTGATTTTGCATGGTTTTGGTATTAGGTAATGTACTCATAAAATGGATCAGAATTCATCCTTTCATCTTCAATATTTGGAAGAAACTGTGTACAATTGCTATGAATTACTTTGTATATACTACAGATTTTTCTATTTCATCTTAGTTGAGTCACATCCTTTTTTTAAGAAATTATTCCATTTTTGAAATTGTCTATTTTTAAAGTATGATTCATAGTATTCCCTTATGTCTTTTTAAGAACTGCAGGATCTATTGTGATATAGGTTCTTTTATTCATGAAATTGGAGATTTATGTCTTCTATTTTTGACAGCCATGCTAATGGTTAATCAGCTTTGATTTTTTTAAAGAGCTTTACACATCATTGTTTTCCATTTCACTGATTTATGCTCTGTTATTTTAATGATTATTTCCATCTTGCTTTTTTTTTTTTCTTTTTCCATTTTGATTCTCTTTTCCTGGATAACCTGGTGAGGAAATCTGATTTGTATTTGAGAACTTCCTCCTTTTCCAACATAAGAGCAGAAATTTTTCTAATTACTTCTTTAGTTGTATTGACATATTTTACATTTTATATTTTAATTTTTGTTATTTTATATATTTTTATTTATTTTTGAGATGTCCTATTTAACACATGGGTTATTTAGAAGTGTATTCTTTACTTTCATCTATTTAGACCTTTTCCATGTATGCATGGACAAAAGTATGTCCATGATACATGGACAAAAATCACATCATCTCAATATGTGTAGAAAAAGCATTTGACAGAATTCAACATTTACTTTTGATAAAAACTCACAACAAAGTCAGCATACAGGGAACATACTTCAACATAATAAAGACCATATATAACATACCCACAACTAACATCATACTCAATGGTGAAAAACTGAAAGTATTTTCTCTAAGATCAGGAATAAGAAAAAAGTTGCTTACTCTCACCACTTTTACTTAACATAGTATTGAAAGCTCTAGGTAGAGCAATAAAAAGAAGTGAAAGGGAAAAGTAAAACTGTTAATATTTGCAGATTATGTGATAATATAGAGAAAACACTAAAGACTCTACCAAAAATATTAGAATAAAAAAATTCAGTTAAGTTGAAAGATACAAAATCAACATACAGATATATATTGCATTTCTGCACTGTAGTAACAAAATTTCAGGAAGAGAAATTAAGAAAATAATCTTATTTACCATTGCATCAAAAAAGTAAAATATCTAGGAATAAATTTAACCAAAAATATGAAATACCTATATTATGAAAAAGGAGATATTAAGAAATTGAGGATGAAACAAACAAATGGAAAATAGTACCATGCTCATGATTTGGAAAAATATTGCTAAAATGTCCACACTACCCAATGCAATCTACAGATTCAAGGCAATCCTTATCAAAATAGCAATAGAATCTCTCAAAGAATTTAAATCAAATTAAAATTTATATGGAACCACAAAAGACTGAATTGCCAAAGCACTCTTGAGAAAGAAAAATAAAGCTGGAGGCATCATGCTCCCTGATTTCAAACTATAGTACAAGGCTATGATTATCAAAACACTATGGTACTGGAACATAAAAAGACAAATAGATCAATGGAACAGATAGCCCAGACATAAATCCATACTTATATGGTTAATCTACAACAAAGGAGACAAGAACATCCAATGGGGAAAGGACAGTCTCTTCAGTAAATGATTCTGGGTAAATTGGACCACTTTCTTATACCATATACAAAACTTACCTCAAATGTATTAAATACCTAATACTTGAAACCATACAACTTCTAGATGAAAATATAGGCAGTAAATTCTTTAACATCAGTCTTATGTAAGATATGTTATCTTGGTATATATATTGCTATATCTCCTCAGGCAAGGGCAACAAAAGTAAAAATAAACAAAAACCTTTTAGCACAACAAAAGAAACCAAAATAAAAAGGCAACCTACTGTATGAGAGAAGATACTTGCAATGATATCTTCAATAAGGGGTTGATATCTAAAATATATAAAGAACTCATACACTCAACAACAACAATCCAATTAATAAATGGGAAGAAGACCTGAATATACATTTTTTCCCCAAAGAAGACATACAGATGGTCAACAGACATGAAAGATCACTATCAGGAAGTACAAATAAAAACCACAATGAGATACCATGTAGTGTGTCACCTCACCTGTCATGACCATTATCAAATAAATGACAAATGTTGACAAGGATGTGTGGAAAAAGGAACACTTATGAACTCCTAGTGGGAATGTTAATTAGTGCAGCCACCAAAGAAAACAATATCAAGGTTTCTCTTGTTCTAGATCTCATTGTTATAATTGTTTTTGCATTGCTGTGGGTTACTTAAACTTCACATTTCATGTTGAGTAATTAATAATATTTTCGATGTATCTCTTCAAAGCACATAGAAAAGGATATATAGATATGTGCCCAAATGTTTAAAAGTATATATAAATAAAGCAGACAGATAAGTAGTAATGCAAAAGTAGAAAAATTAAAAATCTGTGGATCTGTGTGGAAGGTGCAGAATTTTTTGTACTGCTCTTGTAACATTTTTGTAGTTTAAAAGATAGTTCCAATAACATTTAATATTTAAGTATTGAATTAGGCAATTTAATGATAACTTAAAATCAGTGCCTCATTTTTAGGAATACTTCTAATTCAATTAGAATACAGGAAATAGGTGAGTTTTCACTTCTCTCTTCTCAGTTATATTCCTTATAAAGCGTGTGCTTAAATGTCTATCTTTACTGTGATTAAGTTGTTATTTAGCTTACTAATTCATAACCATGAAATTCTTATTTAGCCTTTTAGTCCCTAAATTTTATGCAAAGAACTTAATACTTTACACTTCACATTAAGATTCTGTAATTAGTAACAATATGCTGTATGCAATTTAGAAAATATACTTTTTCCTCTATTGAATTTAAAGTGCTGCCTATGGGACAATGCAACATTTAACAGAGAAAAGGACCCCTATTTAAACTAATTAAGCAATTTGTGTCACTTATGAATCAAAAATGTAACGTACTTTTAGAGGGATATCAAATTAGGCTATAAACTTTAATGAATTTTAGTGTTATTTTCTTGAATTATATGTATTATTAAAAAAAAAAAATGTTTATTTATTTTTGAGAGACAGAACATCAATGGGGGAGGAGCAGAGAGAGAGGGAGACACAGAACCCAAAGCAGGCTCCAGGCTCTGAACTATCAGCACAGATCCTGATACGGGGCTCGAACTCATGAACTGTGAAATCATGACCCGAGCCAAAGTTGGATGCTTAACTGACTGAGCCACTCAGGAGCCCCTGTGTTGAATTATATTTAAAATATAGAAATACTTGTCATTTATATTTTCATGACAAAAGAATTATCAGTATCACTTAACTGGCTGTTGAGCACATAGCCCTGTGTTTGTACTCTTTTCATCCCTTCTAGTGTGTACCTGAAAAATCCAGAAAATGAAAAGTCTCTGTTTTGAGACTGGTTGGAACTTTTATTCTTCTATATTGACTCTAGTTAATATCATTAGTAAAACAGTCATTTAATATCACAAAAATTAAAGTTATTATATAAATGAAAATGAGTAAACTTTTAGTAGTTTTCATTTTCAATTACACGTATTAATATGATTTAATTAGATTTCAACATGTCTACTGTTCTGGGCTTATGTATGCTTATAAACTATCTCTGAATCTTCTACCACATAAAATCAATGTCAAAAACGTCCATTGCAGATTCACTTCAACTGACTAAAATTAACTTTGTAGTCTACAAAGTTTCTCTTAATTTGCTTTATTTAGAAATTCTGAGAATTGAACAAATATTTGTATACATTTAATATATCCTTATATTGGATTGATATCAGGAATGTTTCAAGCTCCTGTGGACATGAGTCTTGTACTGTAATTTGTAGAACAAAATTTTCGTGTTAAAATGAAATAGTACATGCATATTTTGTAGCCTTAATGTTATATTGTTTCTTTAGTTTTCAAAAGGAGAAAGTTGCTTCTAAGCATAAGAGCTCTTTAAACTGCTGGCTTAGTATTTAAAAATTAGGATAATATAAGAGTGCACTTTGAACTATCAAAAAAATTTCTGGTTTTGGTACATTACCATTTATTAGTAGTATGATCTTGGTTTAAAATTCTTTGAGCTGTAGGAATAAAAAAAGGTTGATAACCCTTTCACATGGTTAAGTAAAGACTGAACAAGATGATTTAATAAGAAACTGCGATATCATAACATATTATAGATATAAAAATCTTATTTCCAAATTGATAGAAGTTAAAGGGTAAGGTGGGAAAATGCTAGATATTCAAATGATATGGAGAAAAAAATAGAAAGGATTCATTTTTGATGGGCACTCATCTGGTAACGAAAGTTTATTTTTCAAACAAGTATTGCCATAACTTTTTATCTTTGAACTTCCAATATGAATTTTTTCATTTGATAGATAATAGCACAGCCTTGAAATTAAGAATTAGGTTTCATTCTGCATGAGTGTGAGTAAGTTAAAGTTTGTAAAATAATATTTCTAATAAGATTAAGAAGAATAATATCTTCTCATTGTGCTGTAATAAAATTTAATGGTATAATAAATGTAAACATCATAGATTGGTACCTTGAATAAGGGAGTGCCCAAAGATATTAGTTATTAGCAATACATATTATAAATAACTAAAAATCTATTCTACTGAGGAGAAAAATTTTCATGCTTCATCTTTCCTTGAAGGAGCATCACTAGAAAAACTATACTAGCTGTTAGCTACACAATAACATCTTCTAATTGAAGGAGTAATTGCCAAGTTTTTTTTTTTTTATTGGTGCACTTTTATTCTTATTTTTTAATATACTTTATTGTCAAATTGGCTTACATACAACACCTAGTGCTCATCCCAACAAGTGCCTTCCTCAATGCCCATCACCCATTTTCCCTCTCCCCCACCCCACTATCCACCTTCAGTTTGTTCTCCGTATCTATTTTTTACCCCTCCCTTACCCCATGGTCTTCTATTAAGTTTATCAAGATCCACATGAGTGAAACATATGATATCTGTCCTTCTCTGACTGACTTATTTCACTTAGCATAGTACCTTCCAGTTCCATCTACATTACTGGAAATGGCATGATTTCATTCTTTCTCACTGCCAAGTAGTATTCCGTTGTATATATAAACCACATCTTCTTTATCCATTCATCAGTCGATGGACATGTAGGCTCTCTCCATGATTTGGCTATTGTTGAAAGTGCTGCTATCAACATTGGGGTACATATGCCCCTATGAATCAGCACTCCTGTATCCCTTGGGTAAATTCCTAGTAGTGCTATTGCTGGGTCGTAGGGTAGTACTATTTTTAATTTTTTGAGGAACCTCCACACTGGTTTCCAGAGTGGCTGCACCAGTTTGTATTCCCACCAAAAGTGCAAGAGGGTTCCAGTTTCTCCACATCCTTGCCAGCATCTGTAGTTTCCTGAGTTGTTCATTTTAGCCACTCTGACCAGTGTGAGGTGATATCTGAGTGTGGTTTTGATTTGTATTTCCCTGATGAGGAGTGACACTGAGCATCTTTTAATGTGTCTGTTGGCCATCTGAATGTCTTCTTTGGAAAAGTGTCTATTCATGTCTTCTGCCCATTTCTTCCCTGGATTATTTGTTTTTCAGGTGTTGAGTTTAGTAAGTGTTTTTATAAATTTTGGATACTAACCCTTTATTCAATATCTCATTTGCAAATATATTCTCCCATTCCATTAGTTGCATTTTAGTTTTGTTGATTATTTCCTTTGCAGCACAGAAGCATTTTATCTTGATGAGGTCCCAATAGTTCATTTTTTCTTTTAATTCACGTGCCTTTGGAAATGTGTCAAGTAAGAAATTGCTGTGGCTGAGGTCAAAGAGGTTGTTACCTACTTTCTCCTGTAGGGTTTTGATGGTTTTCTGTCTCACATTTTGGTCTTTCATTCATTTTGAGATTACTTTGTGTATGGTGTAAGAAAGTGGTCTAGTTTCATTCTGCTGAATTTTGCTGTCCAGTTCTCCCAGAACCATTTGCTAAAGAGACTGTCTTTTTTCTATTGGATGCTCTTTCCTGCTGTGTCAGAGATTAGTTGGCCCTACATTTGTGGGTCCAATTCTGGGTTCTCTATTCTATTCCATTGGTCTATGTGTCTGTTTCTGTGCCAGTACCATACCGTCTTGATGATTACAGCTTTGTAGTAGAGGCTAAAGTCTGGGGTTGTGATGCCTCCCGCTTTGGTTTTCTTGTTCAATATCACTTTGACTATTTGGGGTCTTTTATAGTTCCATACAAATTTTAGGATTGTTTGTACTAGCTTTGAGAAGAGTATCGGTACAATTTTGATTGGGATTGCACTGAATGTGTAGATTGCTTTGGGTAGTATTGACATTTTAACAATATTTACTCTTCCAATCCTTGAGCATGGAATGTTTTCCCATTTCTTTGTTTCTTCTTCAATTTCCTTCATAAGTTTTCTATAGTTTTCAGCATACAGATCTCTTACAACTTTGGTTAGGTTTATTCCTAGGTATTTTATGGTTCTTGGTGCAATTGTAAATAGGATCATTTTATTTAATTCTCTTTCTGTTGCTTTATTATTGCTGTATAAAAATGTAACTGATTTCTGTACATTGATTTTGTACCTTGTGACTTCGCTGAATTCATGTATCAGTTTTAGCAGTCTCTTGGTGGAGTCTTTCAGGTTTTCCATGTAGAGTATTATGCTATCTGCAAAAAAGTGAAAGTTTGACTTCTTCTTTGACAATTTGGATGCATTTTACCTCATTTTGTTGTCTGATTTCCGAGACAAGGATTTCCAGCACTATGTTAAACAGCAGTGGTAAGAGTGGGCATCCCTGTTGAGTTCCTGATCTTAGAGGCAATGCTCAGTTTTTTCCCATTGAGGATGATATTCTGTGGGCTTTTCATATATGGCTTTTATGATGTTTAAGTATGTTCTTTCTATCCTGACTTTCTAGAGGGATTTTATTAAGAAAGGATGATGTATTTTGTCTAATGCTTTTTCTTCATCTATTGACAGGATCATATGGTTCTTATATTTTATTTTATTAATGTGATTTATCACATTGATTGATTTCCAAATATTGAATCAGCCCTGCAGTCCAGGAATGAATCCCACTTGATCATGGTGAATAATTTCTTTTATATGCTGTTGAATTCAATTTGCTAATTCTTGTTGAGAATTTTTGCATCCATGTTCATCAGGGATATTGGCCTGTAATTCTCCTTTTTACAGGGGTCTCTATCTGATTTGGTAATTAAGGTAATGCTGGCTTCATAGAAGGAGTCCAGAAGTTTTCCTTCCATTTATGCTTTTTGGAATAGCTTGAGAAATATAGGTATTAACTCTGCTTTAAATGTCTGGTAGAATTACCCAGGGAAGTCATCTGGTTCAGGACTCTTATTTGTTGGGAGATTTTTGATAACTGATTCAATTACTTCATCAGTTATGAGTCTGTTCAAATTTTCTGTTTCTTCCTGTTTGGGTTTCAGTAGAGTGTGGGTGTGTAGGAATTTGTCCATTTCTTCCAGGTTGTCCAGTATGTTGGCATATAATTTTTCATAGTATTCTCTGATAATTGCTTGTATTTCTAAGGGATTGGTTGTGTTGTGATAAATCCATTTTCATTTGTGATTTTATCAATTTGGGTACCCTCTCTTTTCTTTTTGAGAAGTCTGGCTAGAGGTTTATTAATTTTGTTTATTTTTTTCAAAAAACCTACTCTCCATTTCATTGATCTGTTTTTTTGTGTGTTTTTTTATTCTATATTGTTTATTTCTTCTTTGATCTTTATTAAATTTATCTTGTTCTGTTGGGTTTGGGGTTTCTTTGCTGGTCTGCTTCTAGTTCCTTTAGGTGTGCTGTTAACTTTTGTATTTGGGATTTTTCTTGTTTCTTGAGACAGGCCTGGATTGCATTGTATTTTCCTCTTAGGACTGCCTTTGCTACATCTCAAAGGGTTGCGATTGTTGTGTTTTCTTTTTCATTTGTTGCCATATAGTTTTTTAAATTTCTTCTTTAATTGTTTGGTTGACCCATTCATTCTTAAGATGTTCTTTAACCTCCATGCATTTGCAGGCTTTCCAAACTTTTTTCCTGTGGTTGATTTCAAGTTTTATAGCATCATGATCTGAAAGTGTACATGGTATGATCTCAATTCCTTTATGTTTATTGAGGACTGTTTTGTGACCCAGTATATGATCTATCTTGGAGAATGTTCCATGTGCACTTGAGAAGAATGTATAATCTGCTGCTTTAGGATGAAAAGTTGTAAATATAGCTGTCATGTCCATTTGGTCCAGTGTATCATTCAGGGTCATTGTTTCTTTATTGATTTTCTGCCTAGATGATCTGTCCATTGTTGAAGTGGAGTATTAAAGTCCCCTGCAATTACCACATTCTTACCAACAGGACTGTTTGTTTGTGATTGTTTTATATATTTGGGTGCTACCAAATTTTGTGCATAGACATTTACAATTGTTAGTTCTTCTTGATGGATAGACGCCATAATTATTTTGTAATGCCCTTCTTCATCTCTTGTTATAGTTTTTAAAATCTAGTTTGTCTGATATAAGTATGGCTACTCCAGCTTTCTTTTGACCTCCAATAGCATGATAGATGGTTCTCCTTCCCTCACTTTCAATCTGAAGGTTTTCTCAGGTCCAAAATGGGTCTCTTGTAAACAGTGACTAGATGGGTCTTGTTTTTTTTATCCATTCTGATACCCTATGTCTTTTGATTGGTGCATTTAGTCCATTTACATTCAGTGTTATTACTGAAGGATATGGGTTTAGAATCATTGTGTTATCTGTAGGTTTCATGCTTGTAGTGTTGTCTCTGATCCTTTGTGGTCCTTGCAACATTTCACTCACAGAGGCCCTCTTAGGCTCTTGTAGGGCTGATTTAGTAGTGATGAGTTCCTTCACTTTTTGTTTGTTTGGGAAAACCTTTATCTCTCCTATTCTGAATAACAAGTTTGCTGGATAAAGGATTCTTGGCTGCATATTTTTCCTGTTCTTCATCATGTTGAAAATTTCCTGCCACTCCTTTCTGGCCTGCCAAGTTTCAGTATATAGGTCTGCTACTACCCTAATGTGTCTATTCTTGTAGGTTAAGTCCTGTTTATCCCTGGATGCTTTCAGAATTCTCTCTTTATCTTTGTATTTTGCCAGTTTCACTATGATATGTCATGCAGATCAATTAAAGTTACATCTGAAGGGAGTTCTCTGTGCCTCCTAAATTTCAATGCCTGTTTGCTTCCCCAGATTGGGAAAGTTCTCAGCTATGATTTGTTCACGTACACCTTCAGCCCCTTTCTCTTTCTTTTTCTGGAACTCCTATGATACGGATATTGTTCCGTTTCATTGTATCACTTAGTTGTCTAATTCTCCCCTTGTGATCTAGAATGTTTTTATCTCTATTATTCTCAGCTTCATCTTTTTCCATAATTTTATCTTCTATTTCACCAATCTCCCCTTTCTCTTCAATCTTGCTGTCACTGTCTTTATTTTGCACCTCATTTACAACATTTTTTAATTCATCATGACTATTTTTCAGTTCCTTGATGTCTGCAGCAATAGAATCTCTGCTATCTTCTTTGCTTTTTTCAAGCCCAGCGATCACTCTTATGACTATTATTCTAAATTCTTGTTCAGTTACATTGTTTATATCTGTTTTGAACAATTCTTTAGCTGTCATTTCTTCCTGGAATCTCTTTGGAGAAGAATTCTTCCATTTCATCATTTTGGCTACTCTTCTGTCCCTTATGTCCCAAAGCTTGTTATGTACCCTGTTTCTGTGAACACTACTATATTAAAGTTGAGTCATACACTTTCCAGGGCCTGGCCCTTCAGGAGGTGTTATGTGGAGAGTGTTACTTGCTCTCTGTTGTTGTGACTTTGGTTACTTTATCTCCCTACTTGTAGTGATATTTTGGACCCTCCACCAGGTGTGCTTTGATTTGTTCATTGAAGTAGTCCTGGAAAGGAAAACATACAAACAAAAAACAAACATAAAACAAAAAACAGGCAAACACACACACAAAAAAAAACAAAACCAAAAACTAGAAACACCAGCTAGAAATAAACAACAGGGAGAGGCAGTGCTGATGGAAGAGGCCTTATCCCATACAAAGAGAGAAATGACAGGGCAGGGAAAAAGAAAAAAAATAAAAACTGACCAGGCAGAAAAACTATAGGCTTAACCCAGAGAGAGAGAGAAAGGAAAATAAAGAAGGAAACAGGGAAAAAGAAAAGAAGATAAATTTTCCCAGAGAAACTACACAGCTTAATCCAGAGAGAAAGAAATGAAAATAAAGAATGGGACAGGGAAAAGGAAGAGAAAAATAAAATTGATCAAAGAAACTATATGGCTTAATCCAGAGAGAGAGAAAGGAAAATAAGGAAGGAGGTGTAGAACATGTGTCAAGAGAATGGATTAAATATGTGTGTTTAAACAGACCAACAACCAGACTAACCAGACCAGAGGAGGGAAGAGATAAGAAGAAAAGGAAGAATATATATGTATGGTAAGAATTGTCCAAGAATTAAACCAGGCAATGCAACAGAGCCGGTCTGGATGAGGGCTGTCTGGTTCATCATTGTCAATCCTGCTCTAGTAGATACATAGTTACCGGGCGTGGAGGGGCGTGGTTTGGTGTAGGCAAGTCCCACCTCCACTCTGGGCATGCTGTCTGTTCCCTGTAGCGCCCCACCTATGGCCTGTCAGGTTGTCCTGGTGGGTCTCTGGAAGCTTTTCTGCCTTTCTCCTGGACTCGTGGGGTTCAAAGTCCTTTGGCCTCAACACCGCTTTGTTTGAGAGAGGAGGGAACTTTGGACCCCTCTACTTTGCCATGTTGGCCCCCCCTCCAGCCCTTCCCTTCCAAGCAACTGTGGTTTGACTCGCTCGGATCCTCTGTGGGAGGATCTCACTGAGCAATGGCCAGGTGCTGGCCCATCCTCAGAATGTTCACGAGACCATGCTGCTACCAGTGCACAGAGACTGTGGCTGGGTGCCAGCCTGCCCCAGAAAAAGTTTGAACGATCTTGTAGCAGCAGCATTTCAGGGTTTATGGAAAATCACAACACACATCTAGCACCAGTCTTCCCCCTTCACATCCTTGTTCCAACACCAGTGAATGTGGTTGTTCTCTGGGGTCTGCGGGGACCTTTGCCTGTGGGGTGGCCTCATGGCCTCTACCAAATGTCCTCTCTGCAGAGGAACTGCCACTCCCCGTGTGGCCCATGGACCTCACTCTCCACTCTTGGGGATTTGCCCTTCCCACCAGAGCACCACCAGGTATGGAGCTGTGGAGTTTCAGACTCTGTGCTCCCCCTGCTTATAGAGTCTTGATGGAATTTAAACCCTCTCCTTTCTCCTTTCTCCCTTTTTTTGTTCAGTCCTTGCAGCTGTTTCCACTTTCCCAATTTCTCTCCAGCTGCTTATGGGGGAGTGCTTTTCCTGGACTCTCCTCCACCTCTGTCCTGTCTCCACAAGCAAAAATAGCTCCCTGCCCTCCCTGATGTCTCTCTCCCCCAGTTCACCTCTCTGCACTGCATACCTGCCAATTTCTGTGTTTCAGGTTGTGCAGATTGTTGTGTTAATCCTCAGATCAGTTTTCTAGGCATGCAAGATGGTTTAGTGTTGATCTGGCTGCATATCAGGGATGAGAGACGCAAAATAACTTCCATGCTGTTCCACCATCTTGACCCCTTCCAGTATTTGCCAGTTTTATGCAAGCCTACTGTTCCGGTTTGTTTAACCCCTCATTTTCTACTATCAAAAGTGCTTCCTTTGAACTAAATAAGGGCACTCTTGCTTATTTTATTACTTGTTACCTGAAGCATGAACCATATTTTCCTTTAACATTTTCCCATTCATTGAACTTAATTTTGCTTTGAACATATCACTATCACCCTAGCACAAAGGTGAATATCTCCATTAATATTTCCTCAAGTACTTTAGTGAGACTTTTCTGGGCTATATATTCAATAGCAGATTGTGGTGTGAGAGTGTATAAATTTGAGAACATATTAAATTATCTTCCATGACAGTTGTATTGATCTAAACTCTGACGAGCTTGAGTTTTCATGTCTATATGTGAATAATTAGGTTTTATTTTTCATTTTTCCCTTTTTAATTATAATGGGATTGACTATTAACTCCTATTAGTTAGCCTTTCAGAATTTTCTTTGCTGCAAATTTTCTGTTTATGTGAGGTATTTTGACATAATATCTATCTATATATATATAATTTTACACATGTAATATATTTTTATAAACATGTATGTAAAAAATGTTGATAGAATTATAAGATCCTGCCATGTATTGTCTATGTCAGACTAGTTTTAACTATATATATATATATATATATATATATATTCCTTCAGAATATCATTTTCATACACACATATACATACCTACCTATATACACACACATATGTACACCTACATACAACTTTAGAATCATATTTGTTTACCTGACCATAATGCCACTGTTTGAGATGAACTCTGCATATAAAACTAGTTTTCTAATATCAGCTTCTATTAAATTACCTGTATTTGTTATTTTCATAATATTTTATAGACATTAGGATTAGACTAAATTCATTTTGTACCGTATTGGCAAAATTGGTCATGCATTTATTTATATTCTTAAATATGTTATCAAATAATTGGATATAATTATAATAGCTACCATTTAACTCCCAAACCAGAGTATTGCCAATACCAAACTTTACTTCTCTTCCTATCAATCTCATCCAAACATCACCCTTAGATTGAACATTATCCTGATATTTCAAAAAATAATTTTTTAAACCTATATCGTGCATATATGTATAGCTACACAATATGTTGAAGTTTTTGTTTTGAAACAAAGGAGCCAATTATGGAGTATGTTATCATCTAAGAATTCTTTTTTTTTTTCAATCAACATTATGTTAGTGAACAATACAGAGAGGTACAGATTAAATCTTAGTTCATTGAGTTCACTGTTCTATAAAAACCCCACATTCTGTTCAACTAGTTTTCCATAGGTAGGAATTAGCTTTTAAAATTTCACCCTTTTTTTTCTAATGCAGCAGAATGTCATGGTTGTAGTAAATAAGACTAAGAATTCTAGGGTAATTAAGTATCAGTCTGTAACTAACTCTCAAGTAGCTCCAGGGAACAGTTAAGTGGGAAAGTTCCTTTGGACTGTCCTTCCAACATTATATGATTACTTAATATTTTTGCATTATTAAAAGTTTCTTTTTAGTGCCATGGTGCACAATGCTGTGATGCACATTCTTATAATATTTCAATGTTAACATAGAGGTTTTTTGGGATTTCTTTCTAGGATTGAGGTGTTTGATACATAGTATATTCAAATATTCACCTATGTAAGTGAATGCCAAACTGCTTTCCAATTGCCTAATTGTACAATGTTTTTACAATTTGCACATATACCCAGAACTCCAGTGTATGTTTATATTATATTGTATTTTATTAAGTATACAATAGCATCTTGTCTAAAAAAAGTATGTACCTTAATTTAAAATATTACTAATAAATGCTAATAATCATCTGAGCTTTTAGCAAATCATACAGATCACGATAACAAATGGAATGAAACATTTTTAAATATTGCAAAAATTACTAGAATGTGATGAAATGACAAATGCTGTTCGAAAATGACACCAAGCAACTTGCTTGATGCAGGATTGTCAAAGACCTTCAATTTGTCAGAAATGCACTATCGGGAAAATACAATAAAATGATGTATGCTTGTATTCCACTTATATAAATTCTGGAACATGAAAGCTAATATGACAAAACAGGTCAGTAGTTGTCTGGAGAGATAGAAAGAAAGCAGGAAAATATATTTAAAATGGAACAAGAAACTTTACTCAAATTCCAGTTAACAGTGTAATATTAGTTTCGGGTGAACAATACAGTGATTCAACCCTTCTAAACATTACTTGGTACACTTCACAAGTGCCCTCCTTAATCCCCATCACCAATTTAACCCATTTCCCCACCCACTCCCCTCTGATAACCATCAGTTTGTTTTCTATAATTGAATCTGTTTCTTGACTCTTGTTTCTCTTTTTCCCTATGTTCATCTGTTTTGTTTCTTAAATTCCACATATGAGTGAAATCATACAGTATTTGTCTTTCTTTGACTTACTTTAGTAGGCATTATACTCTCTAGCTCCATATATGTTGTTGAAAATGGCAGTGCTGCAATCTTCCTTATGGCTGAGTAATATTCCAGTGTGTGTGTGTGTGTGTGTGTGTGTGTGTATGTGTGTATGTATATCACTTATATATACACCACATCTTCTTCATCCATTCGTAAATTGATGGGCACTTGGACTACTTACATAGTTTGGCTATTATAAGTAACAATGCAATAAACAGGGTGGATAGATACTTTCAAATTAGTGTTCTCATATTCTTTGGGTAAATACCCAGTAGTGGTATTCCTGGATCATATGGTAGTTCTATTTTTAATCGTTTTAGAAACCTCAGTACTGTTTTCCAGAATGGCTGCACCAGTTTGCATTCCCTTTGCATTGCACAAGGATTCCTTTTTCTATGTAATCCTCGCCAACATCTATTGTTTCTTAGGTGTTGATTTTAGCCATTCTGACAGGTGTGAGGTCATTTCTAATTGTAGTTTTAATTTGCATTTCCCGGATGATGAGTGATCTTGAACATCTTTACATTTATCCTTTGGCCATCTGGCTATCTTCTCTGGAGAAATGTCTGCTCACTTCTGCTCATCTATTAATTTGATATTCATTTTGGGGTGTTGAGTTTTATAAGTGATTTACATATTTTGGATACTAACCCCTTACTGGATATGTCATTTGCAAATATCTTCTATTCAGTAGGTTGCCTTTTAGTTTTTTTTTTTTTAACCTTTATTTATTTTTGAGAGAGAGAGAGACAGAGGTAGAGAGGGAGAGGGAGGGAGGAAGAGAGAGAGAAAGAGTGAGCTGGGGAGGGGCAGAGAGAGGGAGACAAAGAATCTGAAGCAGGCTCTAGTTTCTGAGCTGTCAGCACAGAACCCGATGTGGGGCTTGAACTCATGAGCTATGAGATCATGACCTAAGCCTAAGTCAGACGCTTAACCAGCTGAGCCACCCAGGTGTCCCAGTTGCCTTTTAGTTTGTTGATTGTTTTCCTTCACTGTGCATAAGCTACTTGATGTAGTCCAAGTAATTTATTTTTGCTTTTGTTTCTCTTGCCTCAGGAGACATATCTAGTAAGAAGTTGCTATAGCTCGTGTCAAAGAAGTTTTTGCCTGTGATCTTTTCTAGGATTTTTAGGGTTTCAAGTCTCACATTTAGGTCTTTCATCCATTTTGAGTTTATTTTTTTGTATGGTATAAGAAAGTGGTTCAGCTTCATTATTTTGCATATTGCTGTCCAGTTTTCCCAGCACCATTTGTTGAAGAGACTGTCTTTTTCCCACTGGATATTCTTTCCTGTATTATCAAAGATTAATTGACCATATAATTGTGGGTTTATTTCTGGGTTTTCTATTTTGTTCCACTGATCTATTTTTGTGCCAGTATCATACTGTTTTGATTACTACACCTTTGTAACATAACTTGAAGTCCAGAATTGTGATGCCTCTAGCTTTGCTTTTCTTTTTAAAGGTTGCTTTGGTTATTTGGTATCTTTTGTAGTTCCATACAAATTTTAGAATTGTTTGTTCTAGGTCTGTGAAAAATGCTGTTGGTATTTTGATAGGGATTGCATTAAATGTGCAGATTGCTTTGGGTAGTACAGACATTTTAACAATATTTTTTCTTCCAATTCATGAACATGGAATGTCTTTCCATTCCTTTGTATCTTTGATTTCTTTCATCAGTGTTTTATAGTTTTAGAATATACTTCTTTCACCTCTTTGATTAGGTTTATTCCTAGGTATCATTACTTTTGGTGAAGTTTTAAATGTGATTATTTTCTTAATTTCTCTTCCTGTTGCCTCATTATGGTGTATAACAGCAACATATTTTTGTACATTGATTTTGGTAACCTGCAACTTTGTAAAATCAGTTCTAGTAGTTTTTTGATAGAGTCTTTTGGGTTTTATATACATCATCATGTCCTTTGCAAATAGTGAAAATTTTACTAGTTTCTTGCTGATTTGGATGCTTTTTCTTTCTTTTGTTTTCTGATTGCTGTGGCTAGGATTTCCAGTACAATGTTGAAAAATGTTGTGAGAGTGGCCATCCTTGTCTTGTTCCTGACCTTAGGGGAAAAGCCCATTTTCCCCCTACTTAGGATGATATCAGCTATGGGTTTTTCATATATGGTCTTTATTATGTTATGCTCCCTCTTAACCTACTTTGTTGAGGGCTTTTATCATGAATGGGTTTTGTGCTTTGTCAGATCCTTCTTTCTGCATATATTGAAATGATCACATGTTTTTTTATCCTTTATCTAAATTATGTGATTTATCATGTTGATTTGTGAATATTGAACAACCTTTGCAACCCAGGAATCAATCTCGATTGTGGTGAATGATTTTTTTTAATGTATTGTTGAATTTTGTTTACTAGTATTTTGTTGAGAATTTCTGTATCTATGTTTTAGGGTTTATGTTCATTAAGGATATTGGCCTGTAGTTCTCTTTTTTAGTGGTGTCTTTATCTGGTTTTGGTATCAGTGTAAAACAGGCTTCATAGAATGAATTTGGAAGTCTTCCTTCTTCTTCCATTATTTGGAATATTTTTAGAAGAACAGGTGTTAAGTTCTACCAAATATATAAAGAAGAGTTATCTGTAAAGTTATCTGGTTCTGGAGTTTGCTGAGGGTTTTTTGATTACTGAGTAAATTTCTTTGTTGGTTATCAGTTTGTTGAAATTTCCCATTTCTTCCTGTTTCAGTTTTGGTAGTTTACATGTTTCTAAGAGTTCATTTCTTCTAGATAGTCCAATTTGTTGGCATAATTTTTCATAATATTCTAGTTATTTGGTGGTATTGGTTGTTATTTATCCTCTCTCATTTATGATTTTGATTCTTGTCTCTTTTTTGTTCATATGTCTGCCTAGAGGTTTATTAGTTTTATTTTATTTTTTCAAAGAATCAACTCGGTTTCATTCATCTGTTCTATTAATTTTTTAGTTCCTGTATCATTTATTTCTGCTTTAATCTTTATAATTTCCTTCTTTCTGATGTTTTTGGGTT
The DNA here is from genome assembly GCF_046562875.1 of Panthera onca. Taxonomy (NCBI): domain Eukaryota; kingdom Metazoa; phylum Chordata; class Mammalia; order Carnivora; family Felidae; genus Panthera; species Panthera onca. Next base: position 98,208,542 of record NC_138342.1, read on the forward strand.
TTGTTGTTATTTTTTAGCTCCTTTAGTTGTAGGGTTAGGCTGTTTGAGATTTTTCATTCTTTTTGAGTTAGGCCTATATTACTCTAAACTTCTTAGAACTGTTTTTGCTGCATCCCAAAGGTTTGGACTGTTTTCATTTGTTTCCATGTACTTTTTAATATTCTGGTTGAGCCATTTATTGTTTAGTAACATGTTATTTAACCTCCAAGTATTTTTTTCTCTCCTAATTTTTTATTGTTGTCGACTTCTAGTTTCATAATGTTGTCATCAGAAGAGATGCATGGTATGTTTCGATCTTCTTGAATTCACTGAGGTTTACTTTGTGGCTAATATGTGACCTACTCTGGAGAATGTCTCATGTGCACTTGAAAAGAATGTGTATTCTAATTTTTTAGGATAGAATATTCTGAATATATGTTATATACATCTTTTCCAGTGTGTTATTCAAAGCCACTGTTTCCTAGATTTGTCCATTGATGTAACTTGGCAGTTAATGTCCCTTACTATTATTGTATTACTATTGATTACTTCTCTTATGTTTCTTACTGCTTTTAGGTATTTGAATTCTTTCATGTTGGGTACATAAATAGTTACAATTTTTATACCATATTGTTGGATTATCCCCTTTATTATTATATAGTGTCTTTGTCTTGTTACAGTTTCTGTTTTAAAGTCTACTTTTTCTGTGTAAGTATTGATACTCTGGCTTTCTTTTGACATCCATCTGAATGATAGATGTTTCTCCTCCTTACCTTCAATCTACAAGTGTCTGTAGGTCTGAAAAATGTCTCTTGAAAGCAGCATATTATAGATAGGTCTTGCTTTTTTACCCATCCTGTCACCCTATGACTTTTGATTGGAGTAGTCTATTTACATTCAAAGTAGTTATTGATAGATTGTATTTACTGTCATTTTTTTGTGTTGTGGTTATTTCTGAAGAATTTCTCTGATCCTGTTTGATGTTCTGATTTTCGTTATTGATATATTTGGAATTTTCTCTTTATTTTTGCATATTTATTAGTGGTTTTAGATATACAATTACCATTAGGTTTGTATATAACTTCTGCATATAGCTGTCTACATTAAGTTGATGATCATTTAGGCTTGAACCCATTCTTTTCTCCTCCCTCACATTGTAGGAACATGCTGTTATATTTCAATTTTTTTAACATATATTGAGAGAGAGAGAGAGAGAGAGAGAGAACATGAGTGGGGAGGAGGGGCAGAGAGAGAGGGAGACACAGAATCCGAAGTAGGCTCCAGGCTCTGAGCTATCGGCACAGAGCCGGATGTGGGGCTCGAACCCACAAACTGTGAGATCATGACCTGAGCTGAAGCTGGATGCTCAACCGACTGAGTCACCCAGGTGCCTCATGCTGTCATATTTTATAGCCTTTTATTTTGTTCCTTTCTTCACTCATTTTTTACATAAATATTCATTTTTACTGGTTTTGTGTTTCCTACCTTTATACTGTCACTCTGGGTCTCTCCTTTCCATTCAAAAGTCTCCTTTGTGGGGTGCCTGGATAGCTCAGTCAGTTAAGCATCGGATTTCGGCTCAGGTCATGATCTCACAGTCTGTGAGTCCAAGCCCTGCAGCAGGCTCTGTGCTGACAGCTCAGAGCCTGGAGCCTGCTTCAGATTCTGTGTCTCCCTCTCTCTGACCCTCCTCCATTCATGCTCTTTCTCTGTCTCAAAAATAAAAATAAACATTAAAAAATTTTTTTAAGTCCCCTGTAGTATTTCTTACAGAGATGGTTTAGTGGTCATGAACTCCTTTAGTTTTTGTCTGGGAAACTCTTCATCTCTTCTTCTACTCTTAATGATAGTCTTGCTGGAGAGAGTATTCTTGACTGCATTTTTTCTTCCCTTTCAGCAAATTGAATATATCATGCCACACCATTCTGGCTTGCAAAGTTTCTGTTAAAAAATCTCCAGCAAGTTTTCCAAGGGAAAACCCATAAGTTAATGACTTCTGTCTTGCTGCTTTAATTTTTTTTCTTTATCACTATATTTTGTCAATTTAATTACAATGTGTTTTGGTGTGGTTCTGCTTTTGTTGATTTTGATAGTTCTCTGTGCCTCCTAGATACGGATATGTTTCCTTCCCCAGGGTCGGGAAGCTGTTAGCTATTATTTCTTCTAATTCTGTACCCACTTTTCTCTCTTTTCTTCTAGGATTCCTACAATATGTTGTTATGTTTTATGGATTCACTGAGTTTCCTAAGTCTTATGTCATTTTATGTAATTCTTTTTTCTTTTGTATTCAGTTTATTTTCCTTTACTCTGTGTTCTAGGTCATTAATCTGTTCCTCTGTTTCTTCTATCCTGCTATTCATTCCACAAGTGTGCTTCTCATTTCATTTATTGAGCCCTTTATCTCTGCTATGTTATTCCTTATCTGGGTGTTAAGGGTCTGTCTCATGTCTTTCACTCTTTTCGCAAGTTCGAGTATCCTTATGCTCATTAGTTTCAATTCGCTATCTAGAATGTTACTTATATCTGTTAAACTTAGATCTCTGGCCATGATCTGTCCTGTTCTTTCATTTGGGATAAATTCCTTGGCTTTCTCATTTTGCCAAATACTCTGTGTCTGTTTCTCTGTGTTAGGAAAGTCAACTATGTCTCCTGTGCTTGAGAGTAATGGCCTTATGAAAAAGAGGTCCTGTAGTGCTCTGCGGTGTAGTGTTTCCCTGTTCCTTAGGGCCTGGTATTCCTGTAGTATCTCCATGGAGTGCTGTGTGGGCTCTGCTGTTTTGTCCTGGCTGCTTTATCCTTCAGGCCAGTTGTCCACAGAGGCTCTTTTTGCCTGCTGTTGGCAGTTTGGTCTGTGGCCTGAATGTAGCACATTTTAATTATGTGTCCTCTGGCCTATTTGTGAAATGAGACTGTTTGCCACCCTCACGGGAACTGAGGCTCCACAAAACTCCTCTGTTGGGAGACATGGTATGAGCAGGGGTATGGGCCATTCTTCTGGGGTTGGGGCCCACAGAGCTGGGACTGAGGCAAGTGTGACTAGGAACGGTGGTTCTTCTTGGGGGGTCTTGGAATAAGCAATTTAAATTACAAGTGTGGGTACTGTGGTAGTTCCTTCAGGTGGCCTGTGCTTATACACAAGGGTAAAGGAGAAGAATGACACGGCCAAGTTCCTTTGATCCCAGAGATATCTCTCCATTAACACTGTCTCTGGGATATGCTCCCAGATGAGTGAATAACCTCCCACCTGTGTGCCCTGAGAGCTCTTCAGATCACTGTTTCCATGCTGTATGTTCCCAGGCTGTTTGCCATTTTTCTCCAAGAGCAGCCTCAGAGCCCTCTCAGTTTTCCCACAGCCAAGCACACGGACTTTTAAAATTTCTGACGTTAAGCCCCTTTGGTTATAAGAACTCATAAAATTTGGCACCTCTCACTTTCCAAGCCAACTACTGCAGGGATTTGTTTTTCGTGTGCATTCCCATCTGTGTTAGTGTATGTCACATGCTTCTCTGCAATTGTGGCTCCCTGCCCCTCACAGCAGTGGCCATGACCCATTTCCAACTTCTTACCTTCTTCCATGTGGCTTCTTCTCTCCATTTGGTTGTGGACTTGGTTCTGCTAGTCATCAGATTAATTTCTGGGGTATTTATGATGATTTGATAGTTGCCTAGTTATAGTCATGTGATGAGGTGAGCCTAAGGTCCTCCTACTCTGCCATCATCTTCCAAATTTCCTCTGGAACAAGAAACTTTTGAGAATGAAGGGTATACTAATTATCTTGATTATGGTGGTGGCTTCACAGGTATATATGCAGTTTATAATTTTTCATATCAATGAAAATACAAAATACAGTAGATTATAAATAAATTCTTAAAACATCATAGATTTTTATGGATTGCATCAATACTTCAACACTAGGTCACAGTAGTTATCAAATGAAAAGAGTAAAAAGAGTATTAGAACACAGGAAAAAATGAGAAAAGGAGAATTACAGGACAAATGTGAGCAGTTTTAGAAAGAACAAAGTATTTTTTAAAGTGGGTTTTAAATGAATTTTTTATTAACAAAAAGATGTAAGAACATATACATTTTTATATGACCTTCAATATTCTTTGAAAAGCTTGCTGAGGAAAATTAAAAGTATTCCATATAAAATAATGACTTTTTTTTTTTAATGAAAATGTGTTCTCCCATGATTAAAATTCCTTTTTTCTACTTCATTGATTTTCTCCTTGCCAACTGCTATCAATTCATTTTAGTCTGCAGTTAAAACTTTATCAAATGAGAAGGGCACAGCAGTTTCATAAGAAGTGCCAACTAAAAAAAATCATTCAATTACATTTTTGTAAATTTAAAAAATAAAACTATTTTCATTAAATTATCTTCAGACAGGTAATAGTATAAATCATTAAACATGCCAAATATTTGACTTTACTGCCTGTAGAACATTGCAACATCTTAGATGGAACCCATCAAAAAATATTGTGTCATTATTTAATATATACTTTGAAAATTTGTTAAACTGTTTACATTTGATTCAAAGTAAGATCAAATCAGAAAAAACTGTTCTTTAAAATATTTCAAGTTAAGGAAAAATTGTATTTTACATAGATATTTCATAGGAAAAATGTTGGAATTTGGGCTCCACATTTGTCTTTTCAAATAATGGCCATGTCACTACTATGCCAAATTTGACTTTGGCAATGTACTTAATCCTTCTGCTGAACACTTTGTTTTTTGTTTTTATTTTTTAACAGTAATCTGATTGACTTTACTAGTTTTAGGTGATGACTACGTATATTTTTTTTTAAAGCACCCTGCAATGATCATTTTATTCACTTAATATTTAACATATGGTATGTTTTAGAAGTCTTCTTAATCTTCACTTTCTTACTCAATTCATTACCTGACACTCTCCAATCTTCTGACAACAGCTCTTATGGCATTACTAGGCTATAATTTAACATCTAATATCCTTAAAAGTCTTCTTCCAACTATGCTGTTTATTTCCAAACCTGTTTTTAAATGTGTCAATTATATTTACTACATAAAGTGGTAAAATATGGCTGTAAAGAAGAAAAGGGTTTTGGCATTAATGAAAATTGTTTGGAAAAGCTACTTGAAAATATACATTATAGCATTAGGTGTGAACATGACAACTGTAAATGGGAGGAAGCTCTTTGAAAAAAAATCATTCTCCATTTACATTGCACTTTTATAAATTAATTGGGTGGAAATAAATCGTCTTGTTTACCACATCACTGAATATTTAAATAAAACTAAAATGTTTAAAGTATGTTCATATCAATTTTTAGAATCCCTTATTTTAACTTTTGGTTAATCACCTATGTAATTACAGTTGATCACTTCTTGAAATCGGCTTTATAGATAGAACACTGTCCTGTTTATTATTTTACCTCCTTTTTCCTCCATATTGGCCTCCACTTGTGGATCCTCCTGGAGCACTAAATCTCAGTGCTTACACTAACAACCATTTGCTAGAGACCTCACCAACTCTATCCACGACTTGTTATATCTGTTTCAAATCTGACATATTTATTTACATTTATAAATACATCTCAAATTTAACATGTCCAAAATTTTCTCTTCTTGCTTACCCTGCTTTAGGTACACTGCTCTTTTTGGAATTCCTTAAACACTGCTTCTTTATTTCAACTTATAGAATATTTTTGTTCATATCTTCTGAAGGCTCATCTGATGCCTGACTTGATTGCGTTTTCTCTTTAAAGTTCAATTGCTCATGAACACCTTACATAAGTACCCAAATTAGTTCCCCCTTTACATACAATATTCTCTGTATTCTGACACAGTTGTATATTTTTATACCACTTTTCACTATTTGGAATCAAAGTATGTATTTATCTGACTTATGGCTCACACGCTACCCCATTAAAATAAAAAGCTTCATGCTGCAGAATACCTCTTGATGAATTCCTTCAGGGTTTTAAAAATATTAAAATGTTCAGGGTTTTGCATGTTTTGTTTTGTTTTCCAAATAGTTCTTTGTTAGTTAGCTGTTCATCAAATGATATATGGTGAGTAAATCTTGTGGTAGACAAATTATACCCTCCTGAAGATATCCACTCCCTAATGCCAGGAACTTGTGAATGGTTTCTCTTATTTGGAAGATGATCTAATTACATAGATCATTTAAAGGAATGTCCCTGGCTATAACAAAGAGCATGTGACTATGGCAGGATAGTCATAAAGATCTTGCATTGCTGGCTTTAAAAATGGAGGAAGGGATGAAGACTTTAGGAATATGGCCAGACTCAAACAGCTACAATACACAATGAAATGACACTCCTCAAAAGCCTCTAGACAGGAATGGAGCAGAGGAAACACCAAGGTTTTAGCCTAGGGAGACTTATTTTTCATTTTTCACGTATAGATCTATAAAAGGATAAATTTTTACTGTGTATGACATCAAACTCGTGATTTTTTTTATGGGAACAATAGAATACAAATGCCTCAATCATAGCAAATACTGTTGTAAACACAGTTTTTAGAAGTTCAGAATATTATGAATATAACTAAATATGAAAACTGATTTATCAGTTTATATTGTTTAGGATCTTTAATAGTATCAATATAATAATCTATATACACTAAGAGATATATTAGATATTATTGCTGCAATGAATTGAAAGGTAGTATACTTGGTATCATTTTTATTAAGAGGTAATATGAGGATTATAAGCGGTTAAATTAAAAACAAATGATAAGTGAAAAATGGTAGCAGAGAAGGGAAATTCTACATTCTGAAAAGAATGAGGTAGAGATTTTCTTTTTAAAGTTTTTATTAAATTTTATTTAGTAACACATATGATAAAATTGGTTTCAGGTGTAGAATGTAGTGATTTATCACTTATATATAACATGAAGTGCTCCTCACAAGTGCCCTCCTCAATACTCTTCACCCTTTGAGCCCATCTCCCACTCAACTCCCTCCATCAGCCCTCAGTTTGTTCTCTGTATTTAAGAGTCTCTTACAGTTTCCTTCCTATTTTTTTAAATCCCTTTCTCTATATTCATCTGTTTTGTTTCTTAAGTTCCACATTTGAGTGAAATCATATAGCATTTGTCTTTCTCTGACATATTTCACTTAGCATAATACACTCTAGCTCCATCCACATCATTTCAAATAGCAAGATTTCATTCTTTTTGATGGCTGAATTATATTCTAGTGTGTATATATACCATCTCTTCCATATACATTTATCAGTTGGTGGTTATTTGGGCTCTTTCCATAGTTTGGCTACTGTTGATAAGGCTCCTATAAATATTGAGGTACAAGTGACCCTTCAAATCAGTATTTTTTTATCCTTTGTGTGAATAGTAGTACAATACCTGGGTCATAGGGTACTTCTGTTTTTAACTTTTTAAGGAACCTCCATACTATTTTCCAGAGTGGCTCCACCAGTCTGCATTCCCACCAATAGTCTGAGAGGGTTCCTCTTTCTCTGCATCCTTGGCAATATCTGTTGTTTCCTAAGTTAATTTTAGCCATTCTGACAGATGTGAAGTGGTATCTCATTGTGGTTTTGATTTGTATTTCCCTGATGATGAGTGATGTTCAGCATTTTTTTTTTCCATGTCTGTTAGTCATTTGTAGGTTTTCTTTGGAGGAATGTCTGTTCATGTCTTCTGCCCATTTCTTAGCTGGATTATTTAATTTTGGGGTGTGAGTTTGATAAGTTCCTTATATGTTTTGGACACTAGCCCTTTATGCAGTATGTAATTTTCAATTACCTCTCTCACTACATAGGCTGCCTTTTAGTTTTGCTTATTGTTTCCTTTGCTGTGCAGAAGCTCTTTATCTTGATGAAGTACCAACAGGTCATTTTACTTCTATTACTCTTGCCTTCAAAGTTGTGTCTGATAGAATTGGCTACTGCTGAGGTCAAAGAGGTTGCTGCCTGTGTTCTCCTCTAGGGTTTTAATGGTTTCCCATCTCATTTTAGTCTCTCATCAATTTTTAATTTATTTTTGTGTATGATATAAGAAAGTGGTCCAGTTTAATACTTCTATATGCTGCTGTCCTATTTTCCCAACACCATTTGTTGAAGAGACTGTCTTTTTTTCCACTGGACACTCTTTCCTGCTTTGTCCAAGACTAGGTGAGCATAAAACTATGGGTACATTTCTAGCTTTCTATTCCCTTCCACTGATCTGTATCCGTTTTTGTGCCAGTACCATACTGTCTTGATGACTATAGCCTTGTAATATAGTTTGAAGTCCAGAATTGTGATGTCTTCATCTTTTTCTTTTCCAAGATTGTTTTGATTATTCAGGATTTTTGTGGTTCCATACAAGTTTTAGGATTGCTTTCTCTAGCTCTGTGAAAAAATGCTAGTGATATTTTTATAGGAACTGCATTAAATGTGTAGATTACTTTGGGCAGTATAGACATTTTGACAATATTTGTTCTTCTAGTTCATGAACATGGAATGTTTTTCCATTTCTTTGTGTTTTTTTCAATTTTTTCATAATATCTTTATAGTTTTCATAATATAGATCTTTTACCTCTTTGGTTAGGTTTATTCCTAGGTAACTTATGAGTTTCGGTAAAATTATAAATGGATTCCATTCCTTCATTTCTCTTTTTGCTGCTTCAATATTGGTATACAGAAATGCAACAGATTTCTGTACACTGATTTTATATCCTGCAACTTTGCTAAATTTGCGTATCAGTTCTAACAATTTTTTGGTGAAGTCTTTCTACATATAGGGTATCATGTTGTCTGTGAATAATGAAAATTTGATTTCTTCCTTGCCAATTTGGATGCCTTTTATTTATTTGTATTGTTGTTGCTGTCTTATTGCTGAGGCTAGGACGTCCAGACCTATGTAAAATAACAATGTTGAGAGTGGATATCCCTGTCTTGTTCCTGACCACTGAGGAAAAGCTCTCAATTTTTTGCCATTGAAGATATTAGGCTTGGGTCTTTCATACATGGCCTTTATTATGTTGAGATATATTCCCTCTATCCCTACTTTGTTCATGGTTTTTGTCAAGAATGGATGTTGTATTTTGTAAAATGCATTTTTTAAAATTAAGAATGGATGTTTTATTTTAGGCTGCATATTTTTCTCCTTCAGACTGTTGAATATGTTATGCCACTTCCTTCTGGACTGCCAGGTTTCTATGGAGAGATCTACTGCTAACCTGAATTGTCTTCCCTTACGGGTTAGGGATTTCTTTTTTCCTGCTGCTTTCATGATACTTTTCTTATCTCTGTATTTGAAAATTTTATTAAGATCTGTCTGTTTCCTTCGCCAGATTAGAAAAGTCTTCAGCTAGAATTTGCTCAAATAAAGCCTCTGTCCCTTTTTTCCCTGACTTCTTCTGGGATTCCTATGATAAGAATATTATTACACTTTATGGAGTTGCTTAGTTCACTATGTCTACATGTACGATGTAATACTTTTCTTCTCCTCTTCTTTTCAGCTTCATTATTTCCCATAATTTTATCTTTTATATCATTGATTTGTTCCTCCTATTCTTCCATCCTTGTTGTCATTGCCCCCAGTTTTGCATCTCCATTATAGCATTTTTTATTTCAGCATGACAAGTTTTTAGTTCTTTTATCTCAGCAGAAAGTGATTCTCCCAGGTCTTCTATGTTTTTCTCAAGCCCAGCAAACATCCTTGTGATTGTTGTTTTAAATTCTGGTTCAGATTTATGTCTATTCTGATTAGATCCAGGTTCATGACATCTTCCAATTCTTTCTTTTAGGCATCCATCTTGGCATTTTGCCTAGAACTCAGTGGACTGTGTGTTAGGAAAACCTGTCCTGTTTCCTGCTTCTGAGAGTAATGGCTATATTAAGAAGAGTTCATATGCTGTCTAGGCCTGATGCTTCAGTAAGGTTTTTTTCTTGGTGTACACCGTGAGCACTCTGTTTTGGCTGCTCTTTTCCTCAGATGAGTCCTCTGCAGAGTTTCTCTTTCCTGCAGTGTCAAATGTTTGGGCTGGTCTAGCATGTGAGCCAAATTTTTACTAGGCCTCCTTGTTTTAAAAGGCTAGATCCTATTTCCCCTAGAGTTGAAGCATTGTAGCCCTCTATGGTCAGTAAACTTGATGTGTGCAAGGGGGTGGATGGGTTTGTGCGGTCTTCTAGGGGAGGGGCTGGCTGCATTGATTCTCAGGGGGACTTGCCTAGGAAAGATTCACCAGCAGGATGGTGGGGCTTGGTGTAAGTCATTACAGCTTCTACTGAGGGTTCTGTGTTGCTCACTGAATTCTGGCTAGGCTGATAGGCAGAGGGAAAACAGTGTCACCCCACTCTCTCATCCCCAGAGAGGGGAGTTCATGTCCACTGTTGTCAGGAAGCTCTCACAGAAAAGCAAACACTCTCCCCTCTTTTGTCCCAGACTTCCATCAGAACCCTGCCTTCACTCTGTGTCCAAACCATTTGTCTGCCTTCGAGCACAGAACTCCTGTGTTTTATCTCAGGCATGAAGCTCCAGATTTTAGGGACCTAGTGCTACATATGCAATGCCCAGAGTCCAAGAGACCCCAAAAACAAATCACCAGAGTCCAGAGTCAAAGCTAAGCAGCAAAGGTCATTTATTGCAGGTTCGAACCTGGACCTCTGCGCACTCATTGCCGGTGACGCTAAGAGGCCCCAAGAGAGGTTTTTACACCCCTTTTATAGACAGGTACAAACAAGTCATGGGGAAATCAAGGATTTTCCACAGTCACAGAGCTGCGATTGGTTGATGTTTAAAGTTGGACACTTAGCAGTATTGGATTGGTTCCTGCCTTTAGGTCAGACCACAACCGGGGGTACAGGTATCACAATGATTGATCAGGAATACGCGGGCGCACCAAGCAATTGTACAGAAGCGGAACAAGCTGGTTAGGCTTGGTTAGGTTTCAGTTTCCCGTAACTTAAGCTTTTAAATTTCAGTTTTCTCAGGCCTTTTTCTCAGGCCTCTCATTCCCCCCTTTCTCAAGTACCTGAGGAACCAATCTTGGGTCCTACAGTGTTACCTAATCAAGCCCACTTTCCATGTCTAGGAGCTGATACTGTGGCCTAAGGACCATAACCTGAATGGTGTTTAGTCTGTCCCTGAAAAAGCTCATTATTTTGTTGATTATAATAGGACTGAAGGTAAAAAGGAGGAGGAGGCATAGTAGGGGGCCCAAAAGGGGGAGAAGGTAGGGAGAAACCCGTGGAGTGCTGACCACAGTGGGTTTTCGGCTAGTTCTTTTCGTCGGCGTGCGAGATCTTCTTGGAGCTGTTTAATTTTGGTCCTAACTATTCCTGATTTATTGGCATAAAAGCAACATTTTTCCTGTAGGGCTAAGCATATGCCACCTTGTTCTGCAGTTAGTAGATATAACCCTCTTCTATTCTGTAACACCACTTCTGCTAGGGAATCTAGCTGATCTTGTAAATCTTGGATGGTCCCTGACAAAGCTTTGACATCGTTAATGAGTTGACGAGAGAGTCGCAGATAGGAGTGTATGGAGACTCCTAATCCTGCTGTCCTGGTAGTTAATGTCCCTGTAATTCCTAGGCCTGCCAGGAGGGGGATAACAGCCACAGCTCATTTGGATCTGCCAGTGGCAAAATCTAGACTAGGGATGGGCATGGGGGTTTTTCCTGCAACTAAGTCAATATCTGGCAGTAAGGCGGCCAGGATACATACTCCAGTCCAATTATGAGGTAGATAAGTGTAGGCTAGGTTATTTCCACAGACGAAAACGGTGGTGTTGGTACTGCATAAAGAGGAATCAATAAGGACGTATTGGGCAAGGGATATGATTCCTACATCTATGCTGTTATTCTGGGAGGTTTGCAATTTCGTTAAGCTTTGCTTGTGTTTCTATCTGTCTGACAGTGTCTTGGGGTCCTCCGCCGTCAGACACATGTATGGGGGCTCGAGGGTTCCAGCAGACGGCTTCTCCAACTGAGCCACGGCAGCCAGCTTGAAGTTGCATATTATCATCACTAGCTTTTGCTGCCCTGTTACTCTGTAGGATAGCTGTAAAGTAGGTAGTGGAGTTGTCTGGCCCTATACATTGCTGATAGGAGTCATAACAAGAGCTATGCATCGACTCCTGGAAAGTAGAGCAAGGGCATTCTGCTGTGGGGGGCAGGGGCTTAGGTTTGTCAACACATAACCACTGCTGTTTTTGGAGTCCTGTGCTGTCATAGGTCTGGGTTAAGTGAGCAATTGTGGTCCCACAGTCTTGGGTTTGAGTGTATCTTCGCTGATAGTGACCACCCCTTCCTACAGAGCCGGCTACTAGTCTTTTACCATGTGGCAGGGTAAGGGTTCTAATTACACCACCTCTGCAATCACAGGGCCTTCCATACAGAGCTTCGTACAATTTCTGTTTGTCAACGGGGGCATTTAGTCCTCCCTCCAGGAGTTTGAGGTTGAGGGCTAGTAGGACAAGGGTCACTATCCTGAACATGTTTAGGGGAGGCATGGCGCAAGGTTAGTTTGAGGGGGTTTTTCTTACTCTGGTTTACAGTCCAAGTAGTATTTTTATCAGTGTGTCCCACGAGGTCAGACAGCGGGTCGACAGGTTTCACGTGGGTGTGGTGAATCCAGGTGGGGAGGTTATCTACCTTGATGGCAGTGGGAGTCGTCAGGATGATTTGGTAAGGTCCTTTCCACCTGGGTTCAAGGTTCTCCTGCCGGTGTCGCTTGACAAGGACCCAGTCTCCTGGATGATACTGATGAGGAGTGGGTGGGGGCCCCGTCTCATACAGTTCTTTTAGTTTAGGCCACACGGCCTCGTGAACCTGCTGTAGAGCCCTGAGAGAAGGCAAGAGGCTGTTACCTTGGTCTAATTGAATGAGGTTTGACTTAAGATTAGGTATGATAGGTATGGGTCTTCCAAACATGATTTCATAGGGTGTAAGGCCCAACTTGTATGGGGAGTTACGAACCCTGTACAGAGCATAGGGGAGCAACTCTACCCAATTAGCGCCAGTCTCCATAGTCAATTTAGTAAGGGTCTCTTTTAATGTTCTATTCATTCTTTCTACTTGTCCTGAGCTTTGGGGCCGGTAGGCACAATGTAATTTCCAATCTGCCCCAAGTACGGAAGCCAATCCCTGACTTACCTTAGAGACGAATGCAGGTCCATTGTCTGACCCTATCATGACTGGAAAACCATACCTGGGCAGGATTTCTTCTAGGATCTTTTTGGCTACTATCTGCCCCATTTCCTTCTTGGTTGGAAAGGCTTCAGTCCATCCTGAAAAAGTATCTACGAACACTAGTAAGTATTTATAGCCGTATTTGCCGGGCTTTACCTCAGTGAAGTCCACTTCCCAGTGGGCTCCTGGTATGGTTCCTCTTTTTCGGTGGCCTTGGGCTGTGGCGTGTGGGTGCGCGTTTTGGAGTTGACATGCAGAACAGGCTGTCACAACCCTGTCTGTCTGGTCAGAGATGTTTCTTAATACCAGTTTGGAGTGTCTGAGGAGATCCTGAAGTCTTCGGGGCCCCAAATGGGTAGAGTGGTGTATTTTTGTCAGGATTGCGTGGCCCAATTTTTCAGGAAGGATAAGGCGGTCTCTGGAGTCCCTCCACCATCCATCTGTAACTTGGGTCATGGGGAGCTTGCACATCCAGATAAGATCATCTTCTGAGTATGCAGGCTATGGGGGTAAATCTCAGGGCCCTGGGTCTGGGAGCTGTGCAGGTAGTACTTGGATGGGTTTTTGCGCTACCTGGCATGCAGTTTGGTCAGCGAGGTTATTTCCTCGAGAGATTGGATCAGTTATTTTTTGGTGACCCGAGCAATGTACTATGGCCAGTTTCTTAGGGGCCCAAATAGCGGCCAATAGGGCCAGAATTTCATCTTTATTTTTGATGCCTTTGCCTTCAGCAGTGTGTAGCCCCCTCTCACGGTATATTGCCCCATGTATGTGGGCCGTAGCAAAGGCATACCAGCTGTCTGTATATATATTCACTTTGCAGTCCTGCCCCATTCTTAATGCTTGAGTCAATGCAATTAGTTCTGCCCTTTGGGCAGAAGTCCCTGGGGGCAGAGCCTCTGCCCATATCACTTCAGTCTCAGATGTCACTGCTGCCCCCACATACCTCTGTCCTTGATGGACGAAGCTGCTTCTGTCAGTGAACCAGGTGACCTCAGCATCAGGTAACGGCCGGTCCTGTAGGTCTTCTCTTGTTCCATGGATCTGTGCTAGGATGTCGGCACAGTCATGGAGCGGGGAGTCCAGGTCAGGGTTGGGTAGCAGCAAGGCCGGGTTTAAAGTTCGGGGAGGGGTGTATGTGATCCGCAAGGGATTTAACAGGAGTCCCTGATAGTGGACCATCCAAGCATTGCTCATCCACCTATCGGGGGGCTGCTTGAGTACTCCTTCAATGGCGTGGGGGTGTGGTGACATGTAACTCTTGACCCAGGGACAGCTTATCGGCTGTAGCCGCTATTATCCGGAGGCAAGGGGGCCATCCTGTGGCTACAGGGGCCAGTTTTTTTGAGAGATAGGCCACTGGTCTGGGCCACGGACCTAGATGCTGGGTTAGCACTGCCTTTGCTATGCCTTTGTGTTCATCCACATATAAGTGGAAAGGCTTAGAGATATCGGGCAGTCCTAGAGCTGGGGCCCATAGGAGAGCTCTCTTTATCTGTTGGAATGCCTGCTCAGCTTCCGCAGACCATTCAAATGATGGTTGGTTTTCAGAGGCTGCGTAAAGTGGTTTGGCCATTTCAGCAAAACCTGGGATCCACAACTGGCAGAATCCTACAGACCCCAGGAATTCCTGAGTTCTGGGTAAATAGGATGGGGGCCGCTTTGGTTTGCCATGGCTCTGACCCCGAGCGCAGTTGCTTCTTTTTGGGACAGTCACGAATCCAATGTCCTTTTTCTTTACAGTAGGCGCATTGGTCTTTGTCTGGGGGGGGGGGGGGGCGAGTTTTCTGTTCTCCTGTGGGCCCTTGATTTTTCTGAACTATAGCGGCTAAGACTTTAGTCATTTCCCTGGTAGCTTTGAGCTGCTTATCCTCTGGAGCGTCCCGATTATTATATACCCACTGAGCAATGTGGAGTAAATCCTGGATCTGTTTTCCTTCTAAATCCTCTAATTTTTGGAGTTTCTTTTTGATGTCAGGGGCAGCCTGGTTTACAAAAGACAGATTTTCAGGGGCCTCAGGGTCCATGGGAGTGTACTGCCTAAAGGCTTCCATTAATCTTTCTAAAAAGTTGGCAGGGCTCTCTGTCTTACCTTGTATTACCGAGTACACCTTGGCCAAATTGGTGGGCTTGCATGCTGCAGCCCGGAGACCCGCCATTAGAGTCTGGCGATAAATGAGCTGTCATCCCCTACCTTCTGCCTACAATTACTACCTAATTGTAGTCCCAATTAGGCCGAGTCAGGGGAAACACAGCATTAATGAGGTCAGGGTTAACACTGGGTCGACCATCTTCCCCAGGGACCAGCTTCCGCGCTTCAAGTTGAATTCTCTCCCTTTCTTCTGTGGTGAACAGGATTCACAAAAGCTGTTGGCAGTCATCCCAGGTAGGCTGGTGGGTGAACATTATGCTCTCTAGGAGGGCTATAAGATCTCTAGGGTTATCAGAAAACCGAGCATTTTGGGTTTTTCAATTATATAGGTCACTGGTGGAGAAGGGCCAATACTGGAGTCGGGGATTGCCCGTTTCATGGGGGGGGGTCCTATTTCCCGCAGAGGTAGGGCTACAGTGGAGTCAGGGAGGCAAGAGCTTGGCTCACGCTGGATGTGCCCTCGAGTTCGGCTGGCTGGCCCTTCACGGTTGGTTTCATTTTCAATAGGGCTTGGCACGGCTGCTGCCTGTAGCCTCCCTGGTTCTGGCACAGCTGCCACTTCCGCCCCCTCCCCCCCCCCCCCCCGTTCCCCTTGAGGGGCAATGAGTGGGGCAACAGGTGGGGCGGCCGCTGTGGGCAGGGCCTGGGGTGCAAGGGGAGGGGGAAGATAGGGTGGAGGGTTTTCAACAAGATCTTGCCAGACGAGGATGTAGGGAACCTGGTCTGGGTGGCCCTGACCTTGGCAACTATAGGCAAACAAAAAGTGCCCTCAGCAGGCCAGCCCACCCTGAAAGTGGGCCACTCAGACTGGCAGAAAATGATGAGTCTCGACTGGCGGATGTCCAGGCTTAGGTTATGGCCTCTAGCCTGGACATCCTTGAAATTAGCTAGAAGAAGGGAGAGAGGTGTACTCTGGTTCTGTCCCATAGTCCGTATAGAAAAAAATAAATGGGCCAAGTTAGTTTATGTTCCGGGAGCGAGCCGGATATACCTGTAGAGGAGAGGTGACAAGTTAAATCGCAAGTGCGGCGGCAAACAGAAAGTGCCTTGGAGAAGAGACCAGATACAGAACGGGTGTCCGTAACCCGAACAAAGAGTTATGATGGGCCAAAATAGTGCCCCAGACGGGTGCCAGAGGGTGTCTCCTACTGGTCCCGACTGACTTCCCTATAGCGCGTCTGCCAGGGCTAGGTCAGTCACTGATACAGATCCCGTGCGGGAGAGCCAGAAACGAACAAACAGAAACAGACAGAGCCAGCTCACTTACCAATCGGTCTCAGAAATGACCCATTGACTTGGGGTCTGGTGGGTTTGGGAGTTATCCCGGACAAGCCCCCAATGCAACGCCCAGAGTCCAAGAGATCCCAAAAACAAACCACCAGAGTCCAGAGTCAAAGCTAAGCAGCAAGGGTCATTTGTTGCAGGTTCGAACCTGAACCTCTGCGCACTCGTTGCCGGTGACGCTAAGAGGCCCCGAGAGAGGTTTTTACACCCCTTTTATAGACAGGTACAAACAAGTCATGGGGAAATCAAGGATTTTCCACAGTTACAGAGCTGTGATTGGTTGATGTTTAAAGTTGGACACTTAGCAGTATTGGATTGGTTCCTGCCTTTAGGTCAGACCACAACCGGGGGTACGGGTATCTCAATGATTGATCAGGAATACACGGGCGCACCAAGCAATTGTACAGAAGCAGAACAAGCTGGTTAGGCTTGGTTAGGTTTCAGTTTCCCGTAACTTAAGCTTTTAAGTTTCAGTTTTCTCAGGCCTTTTTCTCAGGCCTCTCACACAGGCCTATGCTGATCCTCTGGGGGAGAGTCTCACCATGCTATGGCTGATGCAGGTTTGTCCTAGAAAAGGAGTTGCAGGATTCTGCGGGGCTAGGAGCTTACAGGAAAGCACAACCAAGTGCAGGTTAGCAGCCTTCAGCTGGTGCTTCAGCTGCTATGCTATTTAATGGAGCCCCTCAATGGTGCCTGACTTTTCTTGTCCTGAGAGGCAGTGCCATCTCTCCCAAATGCACTCCAAGAAAGAGAAATTTTTCTCCCCATGTGACCCAGGGAATTTTCAGAGCAAGCTGTTTGCTCACAGGTTCTGCCTCCCTTCCCCAAAGGAGCATCATTAAGCCTCCCAAGCACAACCCAGACAATGGCCGGCACTTCTAATACTCCAGACTTTGAGCTCTTCTGCTTATAAGAACTTGCAATAGTTAAGCCCTCTCCTTTTCCCAGTCAATAGTTGGGGAAGAGTTTTTCTTGTACAATACCCTGAGTGGTGCTTTCTCTCTCTCCCTCTCTTTGTGATCAGGGATCTCTCCCCTCCACAGCACCTGCAATTCTTGTCTCGCCCTAATCAACTCTCCACAGCTCCTCCTACCTTCCACAATGTGGTCATTTTTCTTCATCTAAATATGCAGCTTGTTCTCTCAGTCCTCAGATCAAGTTTGTTGGTGTTCAGAATAATTTTATATTTACCTGGCTGTGTTCGAGGGATGAGGCAAACATAGGGTCCTCCTACCACTCTGCCATCTTAACTCCTGAGGTAGAGGGCTTTCTAAAAAAGAAAGCTTGTGGGAGAAGCAGAAATAATATTTAAAAAGGAATAAATATGTAAGTTGTACATTATAGGCATGGGACTGAAAGACGATTAAACACACATTAATTTATTATGTTCTTGTTCTGTTTAAATTTGAGATTCACTTCAGAAACAATGAGGTACCTGGACTTAAGTAGCTTATAATGTATGTTACTCAGGCAATATACTATGATTTAATTGATTCTCAAAGATTATCCAGTCAGATATGTTGATAAATATTTTAAAACTGGAAAAAATAATTTTACAAATTTAAAAAATATGACTGTCATAACATTAATATATGCATGTATCAAAAATTTAAACCTTTTAATGTTTATTTTTTTGGGGGGGACAGAGAGAGAGGGAGAAAAAGAATTCCAAGTAGGCTCCACACTAAGTGTGGAGCTGGACTCAGGGCTCAAACCCACGAACTTTGAGGTCATGACCTGAGCCAAAATCAAGTCAGGCACCCAACCGACTGAGCCATCCAGACACCCCAAAAATTTAAATCTTTAATGAGACAACAAGCAGCATAATAAAGTTAGTTACCTGTGAAGTTTCATTCTTATATTTAGTCTTATGAGTGTTCTGAGGTAGTGTTTTGAAGTCTGCACAGCTTTAGAAAATGAGAAAGAATAGTATCAAGATAGATTGTTTTAGGTAAGATTATAAATACTGTATAATATTGAATATTCTCAAGTTACTGTGTATCAAAAACATTAGATTAACCAAATTCTCTTTTACAAATGCACCTTATTTCCTCATTATATATACAGTTATATATAGAAGTATTGTTAGCCCACGAATCATTTGTGTGGGGAAATGAAGAGAAACTGACATCTGACTGATGGAAGTTTAGAATATAACAATTTGTCAGTTAACATCTTTTTTTTCATAGAGATAAATGGATATAAATCATGACTAGTGCCATAAAGACCTAAGGTTTTACAGATAAAACTAAGTTTCAAGGGCTTTTTTTTTTCTTCTTCTCACATAACCTACCTTAATTTTCAGTATATGTATTTATAATCAGAAGGGAGATAGGCTCTTCTGTGTTTTCACAGACATTGTCATACAAAATATACTTCTGGTATTTCTGCTTTACTAATTTTCTATATTAGTTTAAACATGCAATGTCTCTTTGTTTCCATCATCTTTTTCTAATATGCAGATATATAATCTCATTTAAAAAAAATGGTTTTAGAATTAGCACCAACACTTTTATTTGTAAATGTTAGTTATAATAATCATAATAAGATTATGCATAAAGGTTGAAAAATGTTTTAATTAAAATCATCAATTTTACACTCCCAATGATGTTTTGCTTCTCCTTCCAGTTTTGGATACTTACAAATATGAAATAAAGAGATCTAAATACTCATTACTATGTAGAAATGAGGAAGTATACCATCCAGCTACTTTTAGAACGTTACACTGTGCATGTAATACAATTTGGTAAGAATCATGCATTTCATTTTAAAAAAAAATTTTTTTAATGTTTATTTATTTTTGAGAGAAAGAGTGTGAGCGAGGGAGGGACAGAGAGAGAGAAAGACACAGAACCTGAAGAGGCTCCAGGCCCTGAGCCGTCAGCACAGAGCCCTACGCGGGGCTCGAACTCACAAGCGGCCAGATCATGACCTGAGCCAAAGTCGGAGGCTCAACCGACTGAGCCACCCAGGCGCCCCAAGAATCATGCATTTCAAAGAGTAATGAGGTCTACACTGCATTTTCTTCATAAAATTTACATATTTTCTAAAAGTTATGGGATTCCTAATAACAGGTGAGAAAAAACAAATGAACAGAATCGGAATATAGGATTTAGAGTTTTAATAGGAATATGTTTTCAGATTTACATACAATATTAATCTGATTCCTTCATTTCTGGGTTTTCAACCCATTTTAGTGGATGCTCTCTCATACTAATGTATGTTATTTAATATGACTTATTTATGAAAGTTGTGAGACTGATACTTTACAATTTAAGGATCTTCTTTTCATAACAGGCACAATTAACCCAGAAACAGAATTACTCTTACAAAAAGTACAACTTGAAAAAAATAAGCATTTAAAATGCCATATATTTTAGCATAAGGAAAACTATGATCAAACAGTAAGCTTTGTTGCTAAAAGCCTGAAATGTACTTATTCACAATAATTCCATGGGGAAAATTAATATGGAAGAAAACCTTAACAGTACTATGAGCTATTCATTAATATGATACATCTTTGGTGTTTTGGCATCAAAAGTAAACTGAAATGACCCTTTCCACACATACCTTTTTCTTTCTGATATGTAAGGTTAGTCAATAACACCTAATATAGCAAAAATTTCCCCAGAAAATGTTTGAATTTTAGGAATAGAGCTAGACATATATTTGCTTTAAGAGAGGAGAAGCAGTTCAATTATTGCTCAGCACAATATGCAGCAAGTATTTTAGAATGAAGTCAACTCAGTATTCACAGCAATTGTAAATTATCAAAATATTTAAAAATTGATATATCTATTGGATATATAAATAATTTTCAAACTTCTGGTAGTAATTTCATCATTATTCCCATGAGTTCTATCCTTCCAAACTCAAAATTTCTATCCTGAGTACCAAAGTTTTAAAATATATTAATACTCAAATATCCTAATTTTCTCAAAGACATTGTGTAAGCATCTGGTCTCAAATCTACTAATGGTAGAAAGTGGAAAAAATTATTATGGAAAAAATAATTATTTTTATCAATGCCAAAATACAAAGGAAGGAAGAGTAATTTCGCAATTCCTCTGCTATCTTGTAATACTCAGTAAAAGTAAAATTTAAAGATCGATAATGACCATTAGTCTTTTATCAATGTGAAAACTATAGCTGAGAGAGGTTTGCTGATTTCTTTCCAGAAACATGAAGCTAACAGATTATTTGAGTTTCCCAATGAAACACTTTTTTTCCCTAACACTATGTTTCCTTCCTCATCCCGGAGGTGTAACAGGGACAGCATCAGACACCTAGGCCCTAGCTCTCAAATGCACATTCTGTGCGTCTTCTAAGATACAATGAGACTAGCACCTACAAGTCACATACATGATGAGAAATTTAATAAGGCTCTGAAAAATTATCTTATAAGCTAGTGATAAAAAGAATAGTTGATAATGTAAAACATTTTAATACACTAGGCATGAACACTGAATTAACCGAAAAAGTCTCCTTAAAAAAATGCTACAGTGACTAATAAGGAGTTTGGAAGATGTTTCATTACATATAAATTACAAGTGAAGTGATACCTATTTTCCCTTAAATGGCAGATATGCACTATACAATTTAAAATGAAATAAACATGGAGGAGCAACATGGAAGTTTTTTGTGTGTCTCACGTCCATGAAATACAGCCAGACCAACACTAAACCATCCTACACACCTAGAAAACTGATTGGAGGATTAACACAACAATCTTCACAACATGAACCACAGAATTCAGCAGGAATTCACCCCAAAAGCAAGAGCATGAAGAAATGACAGCCAGCTTTTTAACCAACACAGATACAACCAAGATGTCTGGACCAGAATTTAGAATCACGATAATAAGAATTCTAGGTGGAGTCAAAAATAGATTAGAATCCCTTTCTGCAGAGATAAAAGAAGTTAAAAATGCTATAACTGAGCTGAAATCACAGATGGATGCAGCGGCGGCAAAGATGGATGAGGCAGAACAGAGAATCAGAGATATAGAGGACAAATATAGAGAATAACAAAGCAAGAAAAAAGAGGGAGATTAAGGCAAAAGAGCACTACTTAAGGATTAGAGAAATCAGTAGGGGCACCTGAGTGGCTTAGTCGGTTGAGCATCCGACTTCGGCTCAGGTCATGATCTCACAGTCTGTGAGTTCGAGCCCCGCATAGGGCTCTGTGCTGACAGCTTAGAGGCTGGAGCCTGCTTCAGATTCTGTGTCCACCCCTCTCTCAGCGCCTCCCCCACTCTATCTCTCTCTGTCAAAAATAAACATTAAAAAAATTAAAAAAAAAGAATTAGAGAAATCAGTGACTCATTAAAAAGGAACAACATCAGAATCATAGGGATCCGAGAAGAAATAGGGGTAGAAGGGTTATGTGAGCAAATCATAGTGGAAAACTTTCCTAACCTGGGGAAAGACAGACATCAAAATCCAAGAAGCACAGAGGTTCCCCATTAGATTTAACAAAAACCGACCATCAACAAGGCATATCATAGTCAAATTCACAAAATACTAAGGCAAAGAGAATCATGAAAGCAGCAAGGGAAAAAAAGTCCCTAACCTACAAGGGAAGACAGATCAGGTCTGCAGCAGACCTATCCACAGAAACTTGGCAGGCCAGGAAAGAGTGGCAGGATATATTCAGTGTGCTGAATCAGAAAAATATGCAGCCAAGAATTCTTTATCCAGCAAGACTGTCATTCAAAATAGAAGGAAAGATAAAAAGTTTATCAAACAAACAAAAATTAAAGGCATTTGTGACCACTAAACCAGCCCTGCAAGAAATTTTAAGGGGGACTCTCTGAGGGGAGAAAAGATGAAAATATTTCTATATATACATATAGAAATAAATACATAAATAAATGCTAAAAGCAACAAAGATTAGAAAGCACCAGAGAACACCACCAGAAACTCCAACTCTACAAGCATCATAATGGCAATAAAGTCATATCTTTCAGTACTCACTCTAAATGTCAATGGACTCAATGCTCCAATCAAAAGATATAGGGTAGCAGAATGGATAAGAAAACAAGATCTATCTATATGCTCTTTGTAGAATACACACTTTAGACCTAAAGACACATTCAGATTGAAAATAAGGGGATCGAGAACCATCTATCATGCTAATGGTCAACAAAAGAAAGCCAGAGTAACCATACTTATATCAGACAATCTAGACTTTAAAATAAAGACTGTATCAAGAGATACAGAAGGGCATTATATCATAATCAAGGGGTATATCCACCAAGAGGACCTAACAATTGTAAACATTTATGCACCAAATGTGAGAGCACCCAAATATATAAATCAGTTAATCACAAACATAAAGAAACTCATCGATAGTAATACCATAATAGTAGGAGACTTCAACACTCCACTCACAGCAATGGACAGATCATCTAATCAAAAAATCACCAAGAAAACAATTGCTTTGAATGACACACTGGACCAGATGGACTTAACAGATATATTCAGAACATTTCATCCTGAAGCAGAATATACATTCTTCTCCAGTGCACATGGAACGTTCTCCAGAATAGACCATATACTGGGACACAAATCAGCCCTAAGTAAGTACAAAAAGATTGAGATCATACCGTGCATATGTTCAGAACACAACACTATGAAACTCGAAATCAACCGCCAGAAAAAATTTGGAAAAGTAACAAATACTTGAACATCCTACTAAAGAATGAATGGGCTAAGTAAGAAGTTAAAGAGGAAATTAAAAAGTACATGGAAGTCAATGAAAATGATAACACCACAACCCAAAACCTCTGGGATGCAGCAAAGGCGTTCATAAGAAGAAAGTATATAGCACTCCAGGCCTTCCTAAAGAAGGAAGAAGGATCTCAGATACACAACCTAACCTTACACCTTAAGGAGCTGGAAAAGGAACAGCAAATAAAGCCCAAAACCAGCAGAAGACAGGAAATAATAAAGATTAGAGCAGAAATTAATGCTATTGAAACCAAAAAAAAAAAAAAACCAGAACAGATCAATGAAACCAGAAGCTGGTTCTTTGAAAGAATTAACAAAATTGATGAACCACTAGTCAGTTTGATCAAAAAGAAAACAGAAAGGACCCAGATAAATAAAATCAAGAATGAAAGAGGAGAGATCACAACCAACACAGAAGTAAAAACAATAAGAGAATATTATGAGCAATTATATGCCAATAAAATGGGCAATCTGGAAGAAAAGGACAAATTCCTAGAAACATATACACTACCAAAACTGAAACAGGAAGAAATAGAAAATTTGAACAGACCCATAACCAGTAAGCAAAATCGAATTAGTAATCACAAATCTGACAAAAAACAAGAGTCCAGGGCCAGATGGCTTTCCAGGGGAATTCTACCAAACATTTAAGGAAGAGTTAACACCTATTCTCCTGAAGTTGTTCCAAAAAATAGAAATGGAAGGAAAACTTCCAAACTCTTTCCATGAAGCCAGCATTACTTTGATTCCAAAACCAGACAGAGACCCCACTAACAAGGAGAACTATAGACCAATTTCCCTGATGAATATGTATGCAAAAATACTCAAGAAGATATTAGCCAACTGGATCTAACAATACATTAAAAAAAATATTCACCACAACCAAATGGGATTCATACCTGGGATGCAGGGATGGTTCAATACCTACAAAACATTAATGTGATTCATCACGTCAGTAAAAGAAAGGGCAAGAACCATATGATCCTCTCAGTAGATGCAGAGAAAGCATTTGACAAAATACAGCATCCTTTCTCGATAAAAACTCTCAAGAAAGTAGGGATAGATGGAGAATACCTCAAGATCATAAAAGCCATATATGAATGGTCCAATGCTAATATCATCCTCAATGGGGAAAAACTGACAGCTTTCCTTCTAAGGTCAGGATCAAGACAGGGATGTCCACTCTCACCACTATTATTCAACATAGTATTGGAAGTCTTAGCCTCTACAATCAGACAACACAAAGACATAAAAAGCATCCAAATCGGCTAGGAGGTGGTCAAACTTTCACTCTTCACAGATGACATGATACTCTATATGGAAAACCCAAAAGATTCCACCAAAAAACTGCAAGAATTGATTCATGAATTCAGCAAAGTTTCAGGATATAAAATCAATGCACAGAAATCTGTTGCATTCCTACACACCAACAATGAAGCGACAGAAATCAAGGAATCGATCCCATTTACAGCTGCACAAAAAAACCACAAAATACCTAGGAAGAAATCTAACCAAAGAGGTTATATACACTTTGTATACACTGAAAACTACAGAAAGCTTATGAAAGAAATTGAAGAAAACACAAAAAAATGGAAAAATATTACATGCTCCTGGATAGGAAGAACAAATATTGTTAAAATGTCAATACTACCCAAAGCAATCAACATATTCAATGCAATCTCTATCAAAATAACACCAGCATTCTTCACAGAGCTGGAACAAATAATCCTAAAATTTGTATGGAACCACAAAAGACCCTGAATAGCCAAAGCAATCTTGAGAAAGAAAACCAAAGCAGGAGGCATCACAATCCCAGACTTCAAGCTATACTAGAAAGCTGTAATCATCCAGACAGTATGGTACTGGCACAAGAACAGACACTCAGATCAATGGAACAGAATAAAGAACCCAGAAATGGACCCACAAACGTATGGCCAACTAATCTTTGACAAAGCAGGAAAGAATATCCAGTGGAATAAAGACAGTCTCTTCAGTAAGTAGTACTGGGAAAACTGGACAGCGACATGCAGAAGAATGAACCTGGACCACTTTCTTATACCATACCCAAAAATAAACTCAAAATGGATGAAAGACCTAAATGTAAGACAGGAAGCCATCAAAATCCTCGAGGAGAAAGCAGGCAAAAACCTCTTTGATCTTGGCCGCAGCAACTTCCTACTGAACACGTCTCCGGAGGCAAGGGAAACAAAAGCATAAATGAACTACTGGGACCTCATCAAAATCAAAAGCTTCTTCAGAGCAAACAAAACAATCAGCAAAACTAAAAGCAACTGACAGAATGGGAGAAGATATTTGCAAGTAACATATCAGATAAAGGGTTAGTATCCAAAATCTATAAGAACTTATCAAACTCAACACCCAAAAAACAATCCAGTGAAGAAATGGGCAAGATACATGAATAGACACTTCTCCAAGGAAGACATCCAGATGGCCAACTAACACATGAAAAAAATGCTCACCATCACTCATCATCAGGGAAATACAAATCAAATTCACAATGAGATACCACCTTACACCTTACACTATCAGAATGGCTAACATTAACAACTCAAGCAACAGATGTTGGCAAGGATGCGGAGAAAGAGGATCTCTTCTGCATTGTTGGTGGGAATGCAAGCTGGTGCAGCCACTCTGGAAAACAGTATGGAGGTTCCTCAAAAAACTAAAAATAGAACTACCCTAAGATCCAGCAATTGCACTACTAGGCATTTATCCAAGGGATACAGGTGTGCTATTTCGAAAGGACACATGCACCCCCATGTTTATAGCAGCACTATCAACAATAGCCAAAGTATGGAAAGAGCCCAAATGTCCATCAATGGATGAATGGATAAAGAAGATGTGGTATATATATATACAATGGAATATTACTCGGCAATCAAAAAGAATTAAATCTTGCCATTTGCAACTACATGGATGGAACTGGAGGGTATTATGCTAAGTGAAATTAGAGAAAGAGAAAAATCATATGACTTCACTCATATGAGGACTTTAAGACACAAAACAGATGAACATAAGGGAAAGGAAACAAAAATAATATAAAAACAGGGAAGGGGACAAAACAGAAGAGACTCATAAATATGGAGAAAAAACTGAGGGTTACAGGAGGGGTTGTGGGAGGGGGGATAGGCTAAATGGGTAAGGAGCACTGAGGAATCTACTCCTGAAATCATTGTTTCACTATATTGTAACTAATTTGGATGTAATTTAAAAAAAAAAATGAAAAAAGAAATTAAAACAATAAAATGAAATAAACATTACAGTACAGTATAACTTAGTCTTTGATTAAATTTTGATTATGACTTATTTCTTCAATTTAACATCTTAATTAAATCTGCACCTATTTTCATTTCTAAAACCTATTCTTCATTTTGTAGTATTGTATAACTAAATCACTAAGTGATTTTTTCATTCCGATCAATAATATCTGGTAATAATTTTAGTATGATTTCTAAATGAGTTAATTCTAGGATCCAATTTAAACTGTGGGAAGAATGAATGAATAAAACAACCTGAATCCCTGCCTGTAGAGTTTGGTATGTGAGAAAAAAACAGTTAAATGTATTTATACTTAGTTATCACATCTGTGAATACAAATGAGACAAAATAAAAAGTCAGAGAATGTTTGAAAAATCATTCTATTTCAGATACGTGGCTCAGTGAAGATGTCTGTTTGAGCTGAGGCTCATTCACTGCTGTGTTTCTATCACATAGTGCAATTCCTGGAATATATTAACTCACACTCATTGATAAATGCATGGTATGCCATGTAATATGCAGACTAAGCTGGATTGGCACAATTATTTTTCTTTTTATTATTTATGAAAACATTCTATGTATTTGAATTATTTCCTAATATACCAAAACACTTTTAAACTTCATTAAAGGGGCACCTGGTTGGCTCAGTCAGTTAAGTGTCTGACTTTGGCTCTGGTCATGTCTCATGGCTTGTGAGTTTGAGCTCCGTGTTGGTCTCTGTGCTGACAGGTGAGAGCCTGGAGCCTGCTTCAGATTCTGTGTCTCCCTCTCTCTGCCCCTCCTCTGCTTGTACTCTGTCCCTCTCTTTCTCTCAAAAATGAATAAATTCAAAAAAAATTAAACTTCATTGCCATGAACTACCATATGAGAAAGTCATGGAGAATGATGTCACTAAGATGATGACACAGGTCATTCTTAAACACACTCCCCCTCACAACTATTCATGGACAAGGCACAACTGAGAGAATCCTAGAACATGGATGTGAGGCTGAAACAAATCTCTGCACTATAGAGACCAACACAGGCTGCATTGGAAGGGTAAGAGGAACAACTGTGTGTTAACCATATTGTCCCTCCCCCAGGCTGGTATTGGCCTTTCTCTGGGGGGACATTTGCTCTGGGTCCAGCACCACATACATCTCCTCTGAACTTAAATTTCCTCTATTAAGAATGAGAACCAAGGGTGACATCCAGCCCTACTTTAGTAACATGGATCACTTTGTGGGAGCCCCTACTCTGATCTAATCCGATGGACATTACGTAAAAATCTGTAGGGCTCAACCACTGGGAATAAGATTGTGATGGAGAATGGAAAGGGGCTTCCATTAATCCTCACTTGGATCTTGGTAGACCAAATTCCTATCTTCAAAGCCCAAGTAGTAGTCCCAACCATTGGCTTTGCACATCTGTGGAACCAAGGTGATAACACAGTCTGACCAGGGAATTTGACAGGGTACAGTGCTGCCTCTTTTGGGTCCCCAAATGGGGAGTTTTTCTGCTCCTGAAATGTTGTCTGTCCAGGCAGAGAAACTGAGACATAGCTTCACCTACTGTGGACCATGGATCCCGGCTACATTTTACAGGAAGGACTACCAGAACACCTGGAAACTGCATAACTCAGCACCGAGTGGACAGAGTAGAGCCAATAGCAGGTGTACAGGGTTTCTCTTCCACCTCGAGTGAGTGGAGTTAATTTAGACATTCACTTCATGAGTGTAGCACCTAGCAATTACTAGCCAGAAAGCCTATTCTGAAAAATTTGGGAGTTGTCTGAAGTGGGCTCTGACAGTCCTACCCAGGCAGGAGAGTGTAGTCTTAACCCCTTGAGCTGGGGAACATAGCTCTGAGATTCATCTGACAAGGAGAGCTGAAGAGAACACCTGGAAGCTGCTGCATAACTCAGCAATTCTTATGCTGAAAGGTGGATAGGCATACTTAATTGCTCCCCAAACAAAGCAGTGGCCCTATTCTTCAAGGGAACTTGAGGCACAGGTCAGCTTGAATCAAGACCACATACAATAAGCCTTCCTGATCTTGGAGCAGTTTTTATTCCACCTAGGGAGGGAAAACTAATTTGAAGCCCCACTCATGGTGGAATACAGCCTTCAGCCTGCCCAACCAGAAAACTTTACCAGAGCACAGGGGAAGCCGTGTAACCTATCCAAGATCCCTGTTTAGATTGGCACTTGAAAAGAGAATACAGCCCATTGCTTTTGTCTGCAGAGCAAAAATGATGGCCTCACCTAACCAGGATATTCAGTGTGCACTCTTGCCTGATTCAGGTCTTTAAACAATGAGCTGGACAGGCCCTAGCACTCATCATGCTGCCCTGTCAGAGAAGGAAAACTAATTCTGAGCTCCAACTATCCTTCAGTATGGTACCCAGCCCTGATCATCTAGTAAGCAGAACCAGAGACTCCAGGGAACTATGGAACCAATCCTACTGCTTCAGTTGGACAGAGATCTGAGCTAGCAGTCCTATCCAACTGTTCTCAGCCAGTAGTCACCTTTAAAAGGCAGGAAGGAGGTGGGATAGCAGGCTGTTCTAGAGCCTGTTCTAGAGGCTGTTCATGCCAGGCCTGACCCTCTGAGGTGTGTGAGGTACAGTCTGTTGAATCCCCACTTACCTACAGGAATCTAGTTACTGGAGTGTTGCTACAAAACCTCAGAAAATATTAGATTTCTGCATTGTATGAGAAATATCTGGAGACTTCAGATATAAAACTTGTAAATCCTACAAGTAAAGAATATAAAAAGGCAGTCAAAGATCTTAATAGGATTTTTTTTCAGAAGGTTGTTAGCCTGTAGAAATGATACTATGCCAAGATAACTGAAATATTTTTCAACATTTCCCTTAAGAATTTTTCAAAATGGAGACTATTTCACCATGGGAGGTGTTCCTGACTAATGGGAAGTTATGACTAAATTTGACACATGGAATTCCACTGCACAGAATGTTCCAGCATTTTGGTAGTAAATTGCTGAACACAGTTGCCAACCAATGACTTTTAATTTTCATGGATGGATCATATCACTGAAATATTTTATAAATAGTCAAGACTTGACTAAGTTTCCTGTTTCGTTTTTAAATATGGATGTTAAGATAGAATATATTTTTAAGTGAATTATATAAATACCAGTAAATGATGTCCAGTATCATACAAAGCATGTTATGAGTGGGTAAAAGGCAAATATATTTCCCACTCATATAATGTTTTGAGAACATTATTTTATTGTTGATGAAGCACGGGAAAAGTCATTGATTTGATATTACAAAGCAAAGCATTCAAGCCCTAATTTATCAATTCAACACAGGTTATACTGGAAATAGTTCTGGCATTTGATTGAATGACTTTGCTGTGTTAATGGAACAAATATGAGTAACTCCATGATTATAATGTTACAAAATTAACTTTTTATTTAGGGAAATGACAGAAAGTCATAGAAATTCCTTTTCTAAGATAACATTTAGTTTTTTAACTCATAAATCTTGGCATGTTTTCATTCAATAAATGACTGTTACTTTTGACCCATTAATTATACACATATTCACAGGATACTTCATGAAAATGATTATATTATCATCTCAGAAAAATATATTTATAGGAAACACATAAAAATGAAATATATCTAGGTAAAGGGGAGAATCCATAAAGAAAGTGGAGGTAGAGTGAACACTTAGACAAAGTGAAGCCAAGTAGAAAAATGGATGAAAGAGGAGGGAATGCCTAACTATTTTAAGTGCTGCCTATAGTTCAAACAATCTGTGATAATTTACTATTTGATTTTCCAAAATAGAGATAATTGTTGACCTCAACAATCTCTGTAGATTGATGAATAAATTAGGTTTGAGAGCATGAGATGAGAGGGATTAGAGAAACAATATATATAAAAAAAAATCACTTGAAGAAAATCACTTGAGAAAAAGAGCCAAAAACAGCACAGTAACTGACAGGAGAATGTTATCGAGAGCTTATATATGCTGGTGTGCTTATGAAAAAAATATGGTAGAAAGTGAAAATTTCATATTGTATTAAAGAAAAGGAACAAGTCCTAAAGCATTGCCCTTAAGTGAGAGAAAATTGACTCTTATGTACAAGTTGAGATATATATTTTTCCATTGGAGAATGGTAATTGCATGTACAGTCAAGGGCTGTAAGGCAGAGAGCACAGTTGCCTATGTTGGTAATTAGATAGTTGTAGTTATCAGAGTCTAAATTTCTTATGACTTCTATTTTTTTCAGTGGAGTAGAAAGAAAAGCAATTGGTGAGTGACAATGGTTAAACAGCTAAAGTGGTTTGAATGGAGAGGAGGAAGTATAAAACGATCATGCAGGAGAAGGGTACGAGTGCACTAGCAACTTTCTGTATGTCTGTTGCACAGTTTAAAGGGTCCACTTGATGTTTGTAAGCAAGAAATTAAAATAAGAATTATTAGTGTGGCTTCATGTTTTTCTCCCATCACATTTTTTCGAAAGGATAGGCACAGAATATGGATGAAGGCAGTGGCAGTACTTCTCAAAGTAACTCCACATTTTGGAATACTGTACTTGGTAAACACTGCTAAATACTAGGTATGGGGGCGGGAAATAAGTGGTCAAGGGTGACAGCAAGACTAGTGGCTTTGGTTTCATGTGAATCAATTCACATTTCTAAGAAACAGAAAAGAGTATAGAGGTTGAGAAAACAGGATAATAAAGATGGTATTTTAGACATCTTCCTGTGTAATCCCACAGCGTATGTGCTTAGGTGGCAGTAAGACATAAGGATCTGGAGTCCAGGACTCAGGAAACAATTATACAGTAGAAATGGAAATTGGAAAATTTTTAGCACATAGAAGGAAACTGAATCCATTGGAAAGGGTTATATGATCCAAGAAGTCCATGTAGAATTAGAAGACAATGACCCAGAATCAAACTTAGCAGAATATAGATATTTATGAAATAAATAGATAATAGATAATAAGATTTCTTTTTGGTGTCCTCTGCCAGCTGCTTAAGAGCTGGGAGGAAAATTCCAAACACATAGAAAGCGACTTTCAAAAATTTAGATTATAATAAGGCCACCCAAGATCAGTGTGTGGAAACAGATGGCCCAATCAATGTACCCCAAAACGTATAGAATGTTCCAGGTCATTACGATATTTGAAGGTTACCAAATGTGCCAAATGTTAACTGATGGGGCCAATATCATGTAGCAGTATTAACAGCCAGATACTATGATAAAAAATCAATTCAAATATTTAGATCCTTGTTATTTATGGAATATCAAAAGTACTAATTGTTTTTAGTGACGTATACCTTGGAAATTTTAAGGGGTTTTAATTTAATACTTTTTGAAATTTTTTAAAATTAAAAAATCTTGGATACAATTGTGGGACTACTAATAAAATTTATTTTAATGAAGGATGACAATTTATTCATAAATATTTTTAGATTACAAGCTAGCTAACTTTATATGTATTTTAGCTTTCTGAAATTAAAATAATCTTATTTGAAAATAAAACAAAACCCAGATTTCTGCAATTTCCAAATGGAGTAATAAATTTTTATTGTCAGATTTTGTATTGATTCAAAGGGAAAAATTACTATCATTCACTTTATGCATCTAAAAGTTTTCCTAAAAGTCCTGTTATTTGTTGATATTTTTTCAATGAAGTATGGATTTGATTTCCTTTCAGTTTTGGTCTTGATTTGAGAACTTAAGATCCAAGTTAAACTTTAAATAGTGACTAGATTCTGAAAAGTCCTTCTAAGAAAGCTTAGAGAGTATTTCATTGCTTTTGCTTATTGTTTTCTCAGGTCAGCTATGTTAAAAATACATATATTTTGGGGCGCCTGGGTGGCGCAGTCGGTTAAGCGTCCGACTTCAGCCAGGTCACGATCTCACGGTCCGTGAGTTCGAGCCCCGCGTCAGGCTCTGGGCTGATGGCTCGGAGCCTGGAGCCTGTTTCCGATTCTGTGTCTCTCTCTCTCTCTGCCCCTCCCCCGTTCATGCTCTGTCTCTCTCTGTCCCAAAAATAAAATAAAAAACGTTGAAAAAAAAAATTAAAAAAAAAAATACATATATTTTTAAATTGTTCACAGTTATAAGTGAAATAATGATGGAAGCACATTATAACCATAGCTAAGAAAATGCAAATGGCTATCCTTATATTACTTAGATTTTAATTGTTATTAGTTTATTATTACACAGTGCCTTAACTCCAAGTGAAGACTCCCTGGGATTAAAGTTACTAGGACATCAATGAGAGGCCTATTAAAGGAATGATATTTACTTGCAAACTGTGAAACAATATGCATATTCCACATACTTTTCTGATAAGTGAAATATTTAAGAGACAAATCAGGAGAAATTATGAGCTGCCATCCTTATGCCTATCATCTCCACTCCCCATATCTCACTAAAACCACTACTTTGAAATGTGAATACAGACCCAAGGTGGATTAAACCAGACTCACACATTTGTGTAACTTTAATAAAATAATCAGATTTACATCTAACTAATATTAAACACAAACAGAATCTTGATTTTGGAAGAGACTTGATGTGAAAATTTTCATACAAACTTTTCAGTCCTTCAAAAAGAAAATGAGTTAGGTTTATATAAAAAGCATGATTCTAGAGAACTTGGAGGAGTTAAGATGGCAGTAGGAGGAGGAGGACCTCATGCTTTCCTTGTCCCTTGAAATTAGCTAGATAATTATAAATCATCCAGAACACATAGGAAATTGGTCTGAGGACTGAGAAAACAAATTGCACAACTAGAGGGAGAAAAGAGGCCACACTGCACAAAGTTGGAGGTGTAGTGATGTGATTTGGGGGAGAAAAGAATCACAGGTGCTGCAGTCGGGAAGGATCCCTGATCACAGAGAAAGGAGAGAGGGGGAGAGAGAGAGAGAGAGAGAGAGAGAGAGAGAGAGAGATGGAAACAGAGAGAGAAAGAGAAAATTGTGTACAGGAGATTACACAAGAAAAACACTTTCCTGAAACCATGACTGGGAAAACAAGAGAGGCTGGTTAAGCAGCAGAGCTGAAAGTCTTAGGTTTTAGAAGTCTGCACCATCTCCAGTGTCAAGCCTGGTGTCCAGAGAGGTGCTCCTGTGGAGAAAGAGCACAGAAGCCCGGGAATAGATAACATGCTCTGAGGATACCCTGGGTCGAGCTGGGAGAAGTGGTGCCCCTTCTTAGAGCACATTTAGGAGAGGTAGCCCTGTCTCTCTGGGCACAAGAAGCTGTTGTACCATTGAGATGCCCCATTTATTAGCATATAAGCAGAGATGCCTGCTGAGGGCAGCTAACCAGGCTTTTTCTGTACTTTACCATAAAATCGAAGCCCCTGCGTGGACATGCTCCTACTATTTCTGGGACACACTGGTACCAACAACAGCACAGCAAGACGCTCTTCCAGAGGATCAAGGCAGGTCCCCATAGTGCTGATTTCCTAAAATTTGGAGTTTTGAAACCCACGTACCTGAGGTAAAACAAGGACACTGCACCGCCAGGTGGACAGATGGCCTGGACACAGACAAGGTGAAGCCAGGGATTTTACAGAACCCTGAGACACAAGAGCGTACATTGTTTGCTCTACTGTGGGGGCTTCCTGATAGTGTGGGTTTGAATTCCCCTCTTCAGGGGACAGAGCAGGCCTATACCATTTTCATCCCTCATCAGCACATATGGGCTTAAGTGAGTGACACAGCACGCATTGGAGACTTGATCTGCTTATATCAAGCCCCCGCCCCAATATACTCTGACTTTTTTAATGAGACAAGTCTAATTGAGAGCCAGAGGACCAGCAGCAACCTGATTACCAGCACAACCACCCACACATACCATGTATACTGACCTAAGAGTGCTGCAAAACTTCAGCTTTAGTTGAAATAGGACCAGGCACAAGCTTTCCTAACACACAAAAGACCAAGACCTAGACAAAATGCCAAGATGGAGGAATTCAATCCAAAAGAAAGAACAAGAAGATATCACAGCCAGGGAGCCAATCAAAATAGATACAAGTAATATGCCTGAATAAGAATTTAATACAATCATAAGGATTCTAGCCAGGCCTTTGAAAAGCATAGACAAAACCAGAGAGACCCTTACCACAGAGATAAAAGACCTAAAAACTAGTCAGGTCAGAATAAAAAATGTTATAAGTGAGATGCAAACCTGACTGGTGTAATGACCACAAGGATGGAGGAAGTAGAGGAATGAATGAGTGATATAGAAGGTAAAATTATGGAAAATAATGAAGCTGAAGAGGGAAAGAAAAGTATTAGATCATACACTGACTTAAGGAACTCAGTGACTCCATAAAGCATAATAACATTCATGTCAGAGAAGTCCCGGAAGAAGAGACAGAAAAGGGTATATTTGCATAAATTAGAGTTGAAAACTTCCCTAATTTGGGTAAAGGAACAGACATACAAATCCAAGAGACACAGAAAACTCCCATCAAAATCGACCAAAGTGGGCCAACGCCAAGACATATTGTAGTTCAATTGGCAAAATACAGAGGTAAGGAAAGAATCCTGAAAGAAGTAAGGGAAAAGAAATCCCTTAACCAACAAGGAAAGACAGATCAGGTTAGTAGCAGATATCTCCACAGTAACTGGGCAGGAGAGAAGGAAGAGGCATGATATATTAAATGTGCTGAAAAGGAAACATACACAGCCCAAATTACTTTATTCAACAAAGCTGTCATTCAGAATAGAAGGATACATAAAGAGCTTTCCAGATGAACAAAAACTAAAGGAGTTCATGACCACTATACAAGTCCTGCAGTAAATATTATAGAGGACTCTTTGGAAAAGAAAGAGCAAAGTATCAAAGACTAAAAAAGGAACAGAGAATATCTCCAAGAAACAACAAATTTATGGGTAACAGTGTGGCACTAAATTCATATCTATCAATAATCACTCTAAATGTAAATGAAGTAAATGCTTCCAATCCAAAGACATAGGGTATCAGACTGGATTAAAAAAACAAAAACAAAAACAAGAGCCATCTATATGTTGCCTACAAGAGATTAATTTTTAGACTTAAAGATACCTGCAGATTGAAAGTGAGGGGATGGAGAACCATCTATCATGCTAATGGACATCAAAAGAAAGCCTGAGTAGGGGCTCCCTGTTGTCTCAGTCAGTTGAGCATCTGAATTCAGCTTAGGTCATGATCTCACAGCTAATGGGTCCAAGCCCTGTGTTGGGCTATATGCTAATAGCCCAGAGCCTGGAGCCTGCTTCAGATTCTGTGTCTCCCTCTTTTCCCCTCCCCTGCTCATGCGCTCTCTCTCTCTCTCTCTCTCTCTCTCTCTCTCAATCTCTCTCTCTAAAATAAACACTAAAAAAAAGACAGCTGGAGTAGCCATACTTAATATCAAACTAAAATTTAAACTGAAGATTGTAACAAGAGAAGATGATGGGCACTATATAATCATAAAGGGGTCTATCCAACAAGATCTAACATTTGTGAATATTTATTCCCCTACTTAGTAGCACCCAAATATATAAATCAGTTAATAACAAACATAAAGAAATGCATTCATAATAATACAATAATAGCAGGGGACTTTAACACTCCACTTACAGCAACAAACATCATTAAAACAGAAAATCAGCAAGGAAATGATGGCTTTGAATGACACCCTGGACCAGATGGACTTAACAGACATATTCAGAATATTTCATCCTAAAGCAGCAGAAAACACATTCTTTTCCAGTGCACATGGAACATTCTCTAGAATAGATCATATACCTGGTCACAAATCAGGCTTCATAAAGTACAAAAATATTGAGATCATATCACACATGTTATCATACTGCAATGCTACAAAACTTAAAGTCCACTACAAGAAAAAATTGGAAAAATGACAAATACATGGAGGTAAAAGAACATACACTAAACAATGTAAGGGTTAACCAAGAAATTAAAGAATAAATTTTAAAAAGACATGGTAGCAAATGAAAGTGCATGCATTACAGGTCAAAAGCTTTCGGATGAAGCAAAAGCAATACTAAGAGAGAAGTATATAGTAATTCAGGCCTACCTGAAGTAAGAAAAGTCTCAAACGCATAATCTAACCTTACACCTAAAGGAGCTACAAAGAAGCATTAAATAAAGCCTAAAGCCAGCAGAAGAGAAATCATAAAGATTAGAGCAGAAATAAATAATATACAAACAAACAAACAAACCAAACAGAACACAGCAACATACCTAAGAGCTAGTTTTTGAAAGAATAAAAAAGATTACCCCCTAGCTGGAATTCTCAAAAAGAAAACAGAAATGACCCAAATAAATTAAATCACAAATGAAACAGGAGAGATCACAACTAATAACATAAAAATACAAAAATTTTCAGAGAATGCTATGAACAATTATATATCAACAACTGGGAAAACTGGAAGAAATGTATAAATTCTTAGAAACAAACTACCAAAACTTAAATAGAAAGAAATAGAAAATTTGAACAGACATATGACCAGCAAAGAAATTGAATCAGTAATAAAAAATCTCTGAACAAACTAAAGTCCAGAGCCAGGTGGCTTCCTAGGGGAAGTCTACCAGTCGCTTAAAGAAAAGTTAATTTCTATTCTCAAATTGTTCCCAAAATAGAAATGGAAGCAAAACTTCCAAATTCATTCTATGAATCCATCATTACCTTCATTCCAAAACTAAAACCCCACTAAAAAGGACAATTACAGGCCAATATCCCTAATGAATATGGATACAAAAATTCTCAACAAGATATCAGCAAATCAAATCCAATAGTACATTAAGATAATTATTCACCATGATCAAGTGGGATTTATTCTGGGTTCCAGCAGTGGTTCAATATTCACAAATGAATCAATGTGAGACACTACATTAATAAAAGAAAGGATAAGAAGCATTTGACAAAATACAACATCCATTCTTGATAAAAGCTCTCAACCCAATAGGGGCAAAAGAAACATACCTCAACATCATAAAGGCCATATAGGAAAAACCCACAGTGAATATTATCCTCAGTGGGGAAAAACTAAGAACTTTTTCTCTATGGTCAGGAACAAGACAGGGATGTCCACTCTCACCACTGTTCTTTGACATAGTATGTCCTTTAACATATAAGTCCTAGATTCAGCAATCAGACAAGAAAAAGATATACATGGACATCCAAATCAGCAAGGAAGAAGTCAAACTTTCATTATATGAAGACAACATGATATTCTATGTAGAAAATGTGAAAGACTCCAAAAAATTGCTAGAACTAATGCACAAATTCAGGAAAATCACAGGATATAAAATCAAGGTACATAAATCTGCTGCATTTCTATAAACCAAAATTGAAGCAGCAGTAAGAGAAGTCAAGAAATTTATCGCATTTACAATTGCACCAAACCCATAAAATACCTAGGAATAAACCTACCCAAAGAAGTAAAAGATCTGTACTCTGAAAACTATAGAAAACTTATCAAAGAAATTGAAGAAGACACCAGGAAATGGAAAAATATTCCATGCTCATGGACTGGAAGAACAAATATTGTCAAAATATGTATACTACCCAAATCAATCTACACATTTAATGCAATCCCTATCAAAATACCACAGCATTTTTCACAGAGCTAGAGCAAGCAATCCTAAAATTTGTATGAAACAACAAAAGACTCCAAATATTTGAAGTTATCTTGAAAAAGAAAAGTAAAATTGGAGGCATCATGATTCTGAACTTCAAGCTGTATTACAAAGCTGTAGTCAACAAGACAGTATGGTACTGGCACAACAACAGACACAAAACCCAATGGAACAGAATATAAGATCCAGAAATGAACCCACAACTCTATGGTAAACCAATTTTGAACAAGTGAGTAAAGAATATCCAATGGAAAAAAGATGGTCTCTTCAACAAATGATATTACAAAAACTGGGCCACTTTTTATATCATACACAAAAATAAATTCAAAATGGATGAAAAGCCTAAATGTGAGACCTGAAGCCATCAAAATCATAGAGGAGAACACAGGCAGTTACCTCTTTGACATGAGCCATATCAACTTCTTACTAGACACATCTATGGAGGCAAGGGAAACACAAGTACAAGTGAACTATTGGGATTTCATCAAGATAAAAAGCTTCTGCACAGTGAATAAACAATGAACAAAAGTAAAAGGCAGCCTACATAATGGGAGAATACATTTGCAAATGATATCTATGACAAATAGCTAGTATCCAAAATCTATAAAACACTTACCAAACTCAACACTCAAAGAACAAATAATCCAGTGAAGAAATGGGCAGAAGAGATGAACAGACATGTTTTTCCAAAGAAGACATAGAGATGGCCAACAGACACATGAAAAGATGCTCAACATCACTAAATATCACAAAAATATAATTCAAAACCTCAATGAGATACCACCTCACACCAGCCAGAGAGGCTAAACGTAACAACACAGGAAACAAAAGATGTTGTCAAGGATGCCGACAAAGGAGGGACCATCTTGCACTGTTAGTGCATATGCAACAGCCTGAAGAACAGTGTGGAGTTTCCTCAAAAAACTAAAGAATAGAACTAGCCTATGATCCAGCAATTGGACTACTAGGTATATACCCAAAGGATACATAGATACTGATTTGAAGGGGCACATACACCCCAGGGTCTATAGCAGCATTATCAGCAGTAGCCAAATTGTGGGAAAAGCCCAAATGTCCATCAACTTATGAATGGATAAAGATGTGGTATACACACACACACACAAGAGACTAATCCTCAGCTATGAAAAAGAATGGAATCTTCCCATTTGCGATTACATGACTGGATATAGAATGTATTATGCTAAACAAAATAAGTCAGAGAAAGACAAAATTTCACTCATATGTAGAATTTAAGAAACAAAACATATAAACATAAAGAAAGGGGGAAAAAGGACAGCAAACCATAATAGATTCTTAACTACAGCGACCAAACTAAGGGTTGTTTAAAGGTGGGTGGGAGATGGGCTAAATGGGTGATGGTTATTATAGACAGTACTATGTGATGAGCACTGGGTGTTATATCTAAGTGATATATATATATATATATCATATATATATTATATATATGATATTATATAATATATATATTAATATATATAATTATATAATATATATAATTAATATAAGAATATATATATATTACATTACATATTACTCATATTAGCATTATTGCTTCTATTATGAAATAGATTAACCCAGTACTAGGTTAGGAGTTGGTTGCATATTTTTGGTATTAAGATATTTTAATTGTTGAGCTTGAACACCTTCTTAATTGATGGCTGCTTTTAAGGCAACTATGGTTGGTGTTTTGGCTTACTCTCTAAAAAAGGCTGTATCCTAGTTCTAAAAACCTGTACCTTTTTAGATTATGTTTTAAACTTGCATTAGAATTTTGAGGTTTTTGGGTAAGTTTAAAGTTGAACTAAAATTCTGTTCTGGGTAACCAGCTATCACCAGGCTCGTTAGGCTTTTCACCTCTACCTACAAATCTTCTCACTATTTTGCAACATAGATGAGTTTATCCTGTAAATATTGTTCATAGGTAGCTCATCTGGTTTCGGGGGGCCTATCTTAAGTTCTCTTTGTTAGGTTGTTCTAGCTAATTCATTATGCAAAAGGTACAAGGGGTAATCTTTGTTGTGTAGCGCTTCTAATTTTTCTTTCATCTTTCCCTTACGGTACTCTCTCTATAGTGCCAAGTTAAATTTCTATCTCCTATACTTTTAATAATTGACTAAATGTTTTGATTTATTGTCTTGTATTAGTTGAACTTATAGTCGTTTTGGGCTAGTTTTGGCTCAAGATGGTCAATTTGATATGAAATCTTCTGGGTGTAAGCCAGATGTTTTGTTTAAGCTACATCTTGTTTATCCAAGCACACTTTCCAGTATGCTTACCTTATTACAACTTGTCTCCTCTTATGGTTTTTGTAGTTTGAATAGGTTGTCTTTGGGTTTTGTCACTTGAGGAGGGTGACTGGTGGTGTGTGCGTGCTTCATGGCCCAATTCAATTGAGGTCTCTGTTCTCAATTTACTACTAAATCCTCCTTAGTAGTTTCATAGGGACTTTAGTCCTTAGTTTCATAGGGACTTTGGTGGGGGAATGTTCTAATATAGAAAATGTAGCTCATTACTTCCCACCTCATGAGCTATACCTTGACCTAAGTTTTTTTTTGTTGAGATACTTATGCTTACTTTTCTTCCTTTTTAGGGTTTGCTGAAGATGGCAGTATATAGACTGGATTAGCAAGAGGTGGTGAGGTGTATAGGGGTTGATAGATTATAGAACACTCCACTAGAGGGATATAAGACACCACCAAGTCCTGTGAGTTTTAAGCTGTTGCTAGTAGTTCTCTGGCAGATAAATTTGTTTGGTTAATTATCTAAATTTAAGAATAAACATAATGGGGTATCTAATCCCAGTTTGGGTCTTAGCTATCATGTGGTCAGAGATATTAAAGTTACTTTCGTGTTGTATTTTTGCCTTAACTGTAGCTTTTTATAGCCTAAAGTTTAACTTTAGTGTGGGTTTTTCTGCAACACGTTTTACACTGTAAGTCTATTAGTTTGGGTTAATCGTATGACCGCGGAGGCTGGCACATAATTTGCCAACCCTTATTTAATATGGCTTAGTCGAACTTTCAGTCATAACTTAATTTTTATCACTGCTGTATCCCGTGGGGGTGTGGCTAAGGCATCATGGGCTACAATAGTTGTGTGCTTGACACCCGCTCCTTTAGATCATTAATGACTTAGAGGGCATTTTCACTGGGGTGCAGAGGCTTGCATGTGTAATTCTATTAATAGCTAATGAAAGGCTTGGACCAAACCTTTGTGTTTATGGAGTCTGGTGACTCATCTAGGCATTTTCACTGCCTTGCTTTGTGTGTTTAAGCTACATTAACAAGGAGTGTTGGATTAGTTAGTTGGTTGTGGGAAAATACTGCTCAATCGGGACAAATTAGAACTCAAGGTTGCCTGTCTACAGATAGCTGCGATGGAAGTGTAATACTAGTATTTGTAGCTAACGTTTAGTTGGGATTTTGGTGCACTTATAAGTATTAATACTTAGGCCTTATGTTTGGCCTAGATATAACATTAGGAAAAAAAACCCTAATCTGTTATATATATAACATTATGTTTTTAATGTCATATAAATGTATGAAAAACATTATGTAAAAACATAATGTTTTTAATTCACATATATATCTGTGTATATATGTATACATGTATATGTGTGTGTGTGTACACACACACACACACACACACACACACATACATATATGGTTAGGTTTTAGTTTTGTAATGTTCATAAAAAACGTATGTATCTGTCAGAATGGCCAAAATCAAAAACACAAGAACAAATATTGGCAAGGATGTGGAGGAAAAGGAACCCTCTTGCGTTGTTGATGGGAAGAGAATTGGTGCAGCATCTATGGCAAACAGTACAGAGGTCCCTCAAAAAAGTTAAAAATACAAGTGCCCTATGGTCCAGCAATCACACGAGTGGATATTTACCCTCAAATTACAAAAACTCTGATTCGAATGGATTCATGCACCCCTATGTTTATTGAAGCATTGTTTACAATAGCCTAATTATAGAGGCAGCCCACCTGTCCTCCAGTAGATGAATGGATAAAAAGATGTGATATATATATATATATATATATATATATATATATATATATATATGTAAATTGGAACATGACTCGGCCACAAACAGAATGCAATCTTGCCCTTTGCAAGAACATTGAGCTAGAGCGTATAATGCCAAATGAAATAAGTCAAAGACAAATGGTATGTGATTTCACTCATATGGGATTTAAGAAACAACAACAAAATAAGCAAAGGAAGAAAAGGAGATAGAGACAAACTAATAAACAACTCTTAGCTATGGAGAAAAAAAAAACAGATGGTTACCAGAGGGGAGATAGGTGGAGGGATGAGTGAAATAGATGATTGGGAATAAGGAGTACATTTGCTGCACTGGGTGATGTAGGCAGTTGTTGAATCACTATACTGTACACCTGAAACTAATAATAAAACTGTATGCTAACTATACCGGAATTTAAAACAAAACAAAAAACAGCCCACACTTCTCTTAAAAAAAGAATAATGAAAAGAAATGACTCTAGAAGCAAACCGCCCAGATTCACACAACTATTCTGCTAACTGCATGTTAGGCAAATTTCTTTTTTTGCTTTTTTTGCTTTATCATCATTTGTTTGTGTTCAATATTTCTTATTTATTTGATACATAGAAGATGCTGGAGAGGATGACATTGCATAATGATGAGTGGTTGTTATTACACATTTTCTTCATCTACCTCTGCATTTCATTTTGTTTTGTAGTGAGCATGTTACTTTTTAGAATTAAAAATTAAAGAATCACA
This sequence comes from Panthera onca, assembly GCF_046562875.1. NCBI lineage: Eukaryota > Metazoa > Chordata > Mammalia > Carnivora > Felidae > Panthera > Panthera onca. Next base: position 98,251,517 of record NC_138342.1, read on the forward strand.
ATTCTTGTTTTACATGATATAAGTAATTTATATTGCTAAATTCTATTTTTTATTTATAAAATACATATTTATTCAAATAATTTAAGAATCCAAAGTATTCCTAGATCATTCTACTGCTTTATTGAAGTACTCCATTGAAAATATTTATCTTTCGGGGCACCTGGGTGGCTTGGTTGGCTGAGCGTCTGACTTTGGCTCAGGCCATGATCTCACCATTTGTGAGTTCAAGCCCCGCTTCGGACTCTGTGCTGACAGCTCAGAGCTGGTTCTGCTTCAGATTCTGTGTCTCCCTCTCTCTCTCTCTGTCCCTCCCCTGCTCATGCTCTCTGTCTCAAAAATAAATAAAACATTAAAAAAATTTAAGAAAATATTTATCTTTATGACCTATTCAGTGTTAGATAAATCTTATGGATTATTCTTTCAACATTTCTTCTGAGAATGGTCGGTATAATCACTACCTTATGGTGTTGTCGTAAGTAAACATCCAAGATTTGGATACCTAATTCTACCACCAAAATGGATATACTAGCTTAAAACATTAGTCAAATATAGATATGAGGATGCCAAAGTCTTTGTCTGCCAAAAATCTTTTACTGACCTGACCCCCACTCTCTTGCAGTGAGAACCATCATGGTGGGGTTTTAATGCCTGAATTGGATTTTTTTTTTCAAAAATAAATGCTTACTTTTTAGCTATAACTTTTTTTATATACCAAGATAAGCCTTTGTAGAACATCATTCAGGCTAGCCTATATGAGATTATATGTTTCCAATAAATAATTCCATTACTTGTCAATACATATCTGCTTTAGTTTGACAATGTAGGCAACTTTGCCTAAAGTTAATTGAAAGTTTTTTTCATGCATGATGACATAAATTTTAACATCTCATGTATAGCAACACATATTTTATATTACTAAAGCATTCTTTTAAATTTATCCTCTTGGAAAAATTCCTCAGCCTTTCATTATCTCATTAGATTTCCAGTTAAACCAATGAGATTTATTTCAAACAACACTTAAAAAGTACTACCACCAAAAATATATTGTCAGCTTTTTGCAAAGGTGAACAAAATGAACCCTGTTATCCTAAGGTAACATAGTTCAAAAAGTAATGTGTTATTTCTTTACTTTTTGGCATTCACAGAATACTCAATTTGAATTCATGTACCCACAGGCCAATAATTTCATGAAATTTTATAAAGATTCAAAACAATTGGCAAAATAAACCTAAGCTGTATAAATAAGAGAAAGAGTTGTTTTCAATGACTAGACAAGAAATCTTGTTTATGATTTAAAAAATAAAAGTTATAAGGAAGGCTCCATAACCATTAGTTGTTTTTTTCCAATAATTTATTTCTATTAAATTGTAATATTCTAACTTAAAAGTATGTACAATAAGAATTTGGGCAAATGTTTGACAACTTATGAATTCTGTATGTGTGAATTAAATACAGATCCAGAAATTATGGGAAAGTTTTTTCTGAGGACTACTTTTAACACTATACTTAGAAGTTAAGTTAATAAGCCCATCGTTTTCATGAGTTGAAAAACAGGATTGTTTTATTCTGAGAGGCAGTGCCAAATGAATTATCTTTATAATCTTTTCTAACATGGAGCTTGCAATGTATTTTTCCATATCCATTAGAATATTTTGGAAATGTTTGTTAAAATAAACCCCAAACATCATCATTTTATATCCCTCATATATTACAACCAATCATCAAGTACTGGGAGCCATATTTTGAAACCTCAGTATTAGAGTTATTTACACAATTTTGCTTTAAGAAGTAATATTAGGAAGCCGTGGGAGGGAAGATGGCGGCGTAGGAGGACGCTGGGCTCACCTATCCTGCTGATCACTGAGATTCCACCTACACCTGCCTAAATAACCCAGAAAACCGCCAGAAGACTAGCAGAATGGAGTCTCCGGAGCCAAGTGCAGACAAGCGGCCATGGAAGAGAGTAGGAAGGGTGGAGAGGCAGTGTGCACTGCACAGACTGGCAGGAGGGAGCCGGGGCAGAGGGACAGCCCGCCAGCCAAGCAGAGGCTCTGAGGCTGGCTTGCAAAAGCAGAGGGGCTGGACAGAGTGTGTTATGACAGCAAGCGGGAATTAACTTCTGGAAGGTTATAAGTTAACAGCTCTGCTCAGAGAGCAGAAAGGCTGGAGGACAACGGGAGGGAGAGTTGTTGAGCCCTGGATGACAGAGGTCAGCCTGGCGGGGAACAAAGGCGCTAGCCAGCGCCATCTCCCTCACCCATCCCCCAGCCAAAATCCCAAAGAGAACCAGTTCCTGCCAGGGAATTTGCTTGCACTGCGCAAACACCCAAACCTGTGCGTCTGAGGATCCAACCCTCCGGCAGGGAATCTGATTCCCTCCCGGTGCTGCAGGGCCCCTCCCAAAGTGGATCACCTAAGGATAAGCAAGCTGAGCCTACCACTCCGGCCCCTCTGCACCTTGCCAGTCCACCCGAGCTATTATGCCACATCCTCAGCACCACAAGCCTGGCAGTGTGCAAATAGCCTAGACGGGCCACGCCACCGCGCAGTGAATCCCGCCCCTAGGAGAGGGGAAGAGAAGGCACACACCAGTCTGACTGTGATCCCAGCGGTGGGCTGGGGCCACACATCAGGTCTGATTGCGGCCCCGCCCACCAACGCAAGTTATTCAAGACAGCACAGTGGAAGTGACTTGCAGTTCCACAACACTCCAGGGACTATCCAAATGGACGAAATGGAAGAATTCCCCTCAAAAGAAACTCCAAGAAATAACAACAGCTAACGAACTGATGAGAAAGGATTTAAAAAATACAACAAAAAATGAATTTAGAATAATAGTCATAAAATTAATTGCTGGGCTTGAAAACAGTATAGAGGACAGCAGAGAATCTATTACTACAGGGATCAAGGGACTAAGGAACAGTCAGGAGGAGCTAAAAAATGATATAAATGAGCTGCAAAATAAAATGGAAACGACAGCTTGGATTAAAGAGGCAGAGGAAAGAATAGGTGAACTAGAAGAAAATTATGGAAAAAGAGGAAGCTGAGAAAAAGAGAGATAAAAAATCCAGGAGTATGAGCGAAGAATTAGACAACTAAGTGATGCACTAAAGAGAAATAATCTATGCATAATTGGTATTCTAGAGGAGGAAAAGAGAGGGAAAGGTGCTGAAGGTATACTTGAAAAATAATAGCTGAGAACTTCCCTGATCTGGGGAAGAAAAAGGCATTGAAATCCAAGAGGCACAGAGAACTCCCTTCAGACGGAACTTGAATCCATCTTCTGCATGACATATCATAGCGAAACTGGCAAAATACAAGGATAAAGAGAAAATTCTGAAAGCAGCTAGGGATAAACATGCTCTAACATATAAAGGGAGACCTACAAGACTTGTGATGGATCTCTCTACTGAAACTTGGCAGGCCAGAAAGGAATGGCAGGAAATCTTCAATGTGATGAACAGAAAAAATATGCAGCCGAGAATCCTTTATCCAGCAAATCTGTCATTTAGAATAGGAGAGATAAAGGTCTTCCCAAACAAACAAAAACTGAAGGAATTCGTCACCACTAAACCAGCCCTACAAGAAAACCTAAGGGGGATTCTGTGAATGAAATGTTGCAAAGACCACAAAGTGCCAGAGACATCACTACAAGCATGAAACCTACAGACATCACAATGATTCTAAACCCATATGTTTCTATAATAACACTGAATGTAAATGGACTAAATGTGCCAACCAAAAGACATAGGGTATCAGAATGGATTAAAAAAAAACAAGACCTATCTATTTGCTGTCTACAAGAGACTCATTTTAGACCTGAGGACACCTTCAGGTTGAAAGTGACGGGATGGAGAACTATTTATCATGCTACTGGAAGTCAGAAGAAAGCTGGAGTAGCCATACTTGTATCAGACAAACTAGACTTTAAATTAAAGGCTGTAACATGAGATGAAGAAGGGCATTATAGGATAATCACAGGGTCTATCCATCAGGAAGAGATAACAATTATAAATGTCTATGTGCCGAATACGGGAGCCCCCAAATATATAAAACAATTAATCACAAGCATAAGCAACCTTATTGATAAGAATGTGGTAATTGCAGGGGACGTAATACTCCACTTACAGAAATGGATAGGTCATCTAGACACACAGCCAATAAAGAAACAAGGGCCCTGAATGATACATTGGATTAGATGGACTTGACAGGTATATTTAGAACTCTGCATCCCAAAGCAACAGAATATACTTTCTTCTAGAGTGCACATGGAACATTCTCCAAGATAGATCACATACTGGGTCACAAAACAGCCTTTCATAAGTATACAAGAATTGAAATCATACCATGCACACTTTCAGACCACAATGCTATGAAGCTTGAAATCAACCACAGGAAAAAGTCTGGAAAACCTCCAAAAGCATGGAGGTGAAAGAACACCCTACTAAAGAATGAATGGGTCAACCAGGCATTAGAGAAGAAATTAAGAAATATATGGAAACAAACAAAAATGAAAATACAACCATCCAAACGCTTTGGGATGCAGCGAAGGCAGTCCTGGGAGGAAAATACATTGCAATCCAGGCCTATGTCAATAAACAAGAAAAATCCCAAACACAAGATCTAACAGCACACCTAAAGGAAATAGAAGCACCCCAAACCCAGCAGAAGAAGAGAAATAATAAAGATCAGAGCAGAAATAAACAATATAGAATCTAAAAAAAATGTAGAGCAGATCAACAAAACCAAGAGTTGGTTTTTTGAAAAAGTAAACAAAATTGATAAACCTCTATCCAGGCTTCTCAAAAAGAAAAGGGAGATGACCCAAATAGATAAAATCATGAATGAAAATGGAATTATGACAACCAATCTCTGAGAAATACAAGCAATTATCATGGAATACTATGAAAAATTATATGCCAACATACTGGACAACTTGGAAGAAATGGACAAATTCCTAAACACCCACACACTCCTAAAACTCAAAGAGGAAGAAATAGAAAGGTTGAATAGACCCATAACCAGCGAAGAAATTGAATCAGTCATCAACAATCTCCTAACAAATACGAGTCCAGGGCCAGATGGCTTCCCAGGGGAATTCTACCAGACATTAAAAGCAGAGTTAATACCTATCCTTCTCAACCTATTCCAAACCATAGAAAGGGAAGGAAAACTTCCAGACTCATTCTATGAAGCCAGCATTACTTTGATTCCTAAACCAGACAGAGACCCAGCAAAAAAAAAGGGAACTACAAACCAATATCCCTGATGAATATGGATACAAAAATTCTCAATAAGATACTAGCAAATCGAATTCTACAGCATATAAAGGGAATTATTCACCATGATCAAGTGGGATTCATTCCTGGGCTGCAGGGCTGCTCCTAGCAGAACAAAGCTCAAGGTTAGTAGAAGGAAAGAAATAATAAAGACCAGAAATAAATGAAATTAAGAATAAAAAATAGTAAAGATAAATGAAACCAAGATCTGTTTTTTTAAGATAAACAAAATTAGTAAATCTTTAGTCAGACTTGTCAAGTAAAAGAGAAGATACAAATAAAATCAGAAATAAAAAAGAAGTAACAAATGACACCACAGAATACAAAGGATTATTAAAGACTACTACAAAAATTTATTTGCCAGTGGGACACCTGGGTGGCTCAGTTGGTTAAGGGTCCTATTCTTGACTTCGGCTCATGTCATGATATCTTGGTTTGGGAGTTCAAGCTCCATGTCAGGCTCCATGCTGACACTGTGGGGCCTGCTTGGGATATTGAACCATATTTGCAAATTAATCAATATGATATGCCACACTAACACAACATTGATAAAAATCATGTTTATCTCAATAGATCCAGGAAGAGTAGCTGAAAAAAGTCAGTATCTTCTCATGATTAAAAAAACTCTCAACAAAATAGATTTAGAGGGAACATATCTCATTATAATACAAATCATATATGAAAAACCCACAGCTAACATGAATCATACTTAATGATGAAAAACTGAAAATTTTTCCTCTAAGATCAGGAATAAGACAAGGATTTCTACTCTCAGCAGTTTTATTCAATATAGTACTGGAAGTCCTAGCCACAGCAATGAGACTAGAAATAAAAAGCATCCAAATTGGTATGAAAAAATTTAAACTGATACTACCGGCAGAAAGAATTATACTATACACAGAAAATACTAAAGACTGAACCAAATAACTATTAGCAGTAATGAATAAATTCAGTAAAATTAATGCAAAATATTCAGATTGATTGTATTTTAATTTACTACAGGGGTACCTGGGTGGCTCAGTTGGTCAAGCATCTGACTTCAGCTCAGGTCATGATCTCACAGTTCGTGGGTTCACGTCCTGCTTTGGGCTCTGTGCTGACAGCTCAGAGTCTGGAGCCTGCTTTGAATTCTGTGTCTCCCTCTCTCTCTCTGCCCCTCTCTTGTTCACGCTCTGTCTCTCTGTCTCAAAAATGAATAAACTTAAAAAAAATACTCAAGTAGCAGAGAAATTAAGAAAAAAAATCATTTATAATTGCACCAAAAAGAATAAAATACCTAAACATAAACTTATCCAAAAAGGTGAAAAACCTGTACTCTCAAAACTGTAAACACTGATGAATGAAATTGAAGACAACACAAATATAACAACAGTCCTCACTCATGGATTGGAAATATATTATTAAAATGTCCATTCCACCCAAAGCAATCTACAGATTAAGTTCAATCCTTGTCAAAATACCACAAGAATATTTCACAGAACTAAAGTAATCTTAAAAGATGTATGGAATCACAAAAGACCTCATAAAGCCAAAACAAACTTGAAACAAACAAAAAAGAACAAAGCTGGAGGTATCAGAATCCCAATTTTGAGACACACTACAAAGGTGTAGTAATAAAAGCTCTATGGTAGTGGGGCGCCTGGGTGGCTCAATTGGTTTAGTGTCCAACTTCAGCTCAGGTCATGATCTCACACAGTTAGTGAGTTTGGGCCCCACATTGGGCTCTGGACCGATCGCTCAGAGCCTGGAGCCTGCTTCGGATTCTGTGTCTCCCTCTCCCTCTGCCCCTCCCCCACTTGCACTCTGTCTCTCTCAGAAACAAACATTAAAAAAATTATAAAAACAAAACAAAACAGAAAAACACTATGGTAGTGGCAAAAAAAAAAAAAAAAAATGGACACATAAGTCACTGGAACAGAATAGAGAGCCCAGAAATAACTCATGCCTATATTATCAATTAATCTATGACAAAAGAGGCAAAAATACAATGCAGAAAAGATTTTCTCTTCAAAAAATGGTGCCAAGAGAACTAGAAAGCTACATTTAGAAACATTAAACTGGAGCACTTTGTTACACCACACACAAAAATAAACTTGAAATGGATCAATGTGAGATCTGAAACCATAAAATGCATAGAAGGAAACATAGGCAGTAATCTCTTGGACATAGGCTTTAACAACACCTCTCTAAGATAAGTCTCCTCAAGCAAGGGAAACAAAAGCAAAAATATACTATGGGGGGATAAAACCAAAAAAGCTGTGCCACAGAAAGGAAACAATCAATAAAACAAAAAGGCAACCTGCAGAATGGGAGAAGATATTGTAAATGATATATCCCATAAGGGGTTAATATCCAAAATACATGAAGAACTTATATAACTCAACACACACACACACACACACACACACACACACACACACACACACCTTACTAAACATGGGCAGGGGCTCCTGGATGGTTCAGTTGGTTAAGCTTCCAATTTCAGCTCAGGTCATGGTCTCGTGGTTTATGAGTTTGAGTCCCAAACAAGATAAACCCAAGGAGGTCCACACTGAGCTACGTGATGATTAAAATGGCAAAAAAAAAAAAAAAAAAAAAAAAAAAAAGTAGTGATCAAAAGAGAATTTTATAAGCACTAAAATAAAACAGTTATAAAGGAAATCCCTATCAGTTTATTTTTCAGCAGAAACCTTGCAAGCCCAGAAGGGAATGGCAGGACATATTCTAAATGCTGAAAGAGAAAAATTGTACAACCAAAAATATTCTACCTAGAAAAGTCATCATTGTGAATTAAAGAAGAGATAAAAAATTTCCCCAAGTTAAAGGCGTTCATTATCACCAAGCCAGCATTACAAGAAATGTTATAAAGAATTCGTCAAGTGTAAAGAATAAGCCAAATCTAGAAAAAATTATGACAGGAAAACATTTCACTGGTGAAAGCAAATATATAATAAAGGTAGGTTTATCACTTGAAAAGCCAGTATTGAGGTTAAAACCCAACAAGTAATAAAATGAATACAAAAACTAATCAAGGGATACATAAAATAAAGCATGTAATTACAATATGACATCATATATATAATACATTGAGGAATAAAAATGTACTGTTTCAGAATGTGTTCAAATCTAAGTGACCATCCACCTAACATAGACTGCTATACGCATAGATATATTAATCCCAAAATAACTGCAAATCAAAAAACTTCATGTAATATAGACACAGAAATCCAAGCATTATACTAAAAGCAGCCATCAAACCACAGAGGAAAAAAGCAAGAGAAGAAGAAAAGAACAGAGAAGAACTACAAACAAACAAACAAACAAACCTAGAAATGAAAAAAAAAAAATGGCAGTAAGTACATACCTGTTGTGTAAGACTCAAAGCCAAGAGTGGGCAATAACTCAGCAGGGCCAAAAGAAATGACCTGGGACAGCAATTGAGACATAGATTTATTGGGAGAAGTTATATACAGGGAGCTGAGGAGTGGCAGTCTGGACAAAGCATCCACTGCTGTAACCTACATAGCAGGCATTTATTGTGTAGTAACTGGCCTAGTAACTATCTGTAGCCTTTTACCTCCTTTTTGCCAGAGTTCCAAGATCAAGTCCCCTCATCCAGACATTCGTCATTACAAAGGAGATATTCCAGTTGGCCACCGCCGGAGCCCCTGACCTTGAATGCTGAACCATAGGTTTCTCTACATACCCTGCTTGATGGGAACACAGAGAGAAGACAGATCCGTACATTTTCAAGATAATGATTGACAAGGGCATTCAGGGTGGACATGTACAAACCAGCCATCCAGGATGAACCATTAATCTACTGATAATTATTGTAAATATAAATGAAGTGCCCTAATCTAAAGAAATTAGGACTAAACAGATACTAAAACCAGGACCATTGTATGCTGCCTGCAAGAGACTCACTTAAGACCTTAAAGCACATATAGCCTGAAAGTGAAGGGATGGAAAAATAGATACCATGCAAATGGAAATTAAAAAAAAAAAAAAGCCAGGATAACAATGCTTATATCATACAAATTATGCTTTAAAATAATGACAATAGCAAGAGTCAAAGAAGGGCACTACATAATAATAAAGCCACCAATCAATCCATAACAATAGTAAAATCTAGGAATCCAACATAGGAACACATACATACATAAAGCAAATATTAACATACATAAAGAGAGAAATAGACAGTAATACAATAATAGTAAAGGACTTTATTACCCCACTTACATCAATGGATTGACCATCAAGATAACAAATCAACAAGGAGAGAGTAGCTTTGAATAACATCTTAGACAACATGGACATTACAAATATACACAGAACATTCCAAACAAAAACAATGGAATGCACATTTTTTTCAAGTGTACGTGGAACACTCTCTGGGATATATCATATGTTATTCCACAAAACAAACCTCAATATATTTAAGATTACTAAAAACATATCAAGTATCCTTTCTGATCACAAAACTAGAAATTACAAGAAAAGTATCTGGAAAAACACAAATAAATGGAACTTAAACAATGAATAAGTCAACCAAAAAACCAAAGAGGAAATAAAAAATACATGAATATATATGAAAATAAAAGCACAATGGTCCAAAATCTTTGGAATTCAGCAACAGAATTCTAAGAGGGGAGTTTATAGTGATATTAGCGTATCTCAAGAAAAAGGAATAATCTCCAACAATCTCACCTTAAACCCAAAGGAGCTAAAAAAAGAGAATAAAGCCCAAAGCTAGTAGAAGGAAGGAAATAATGAAGATTAGAGAAGAAATTGAGAGATCAATAGAAATGATCAATAAAAGCAAGAGCTGTTTCTTTGAAAAGATAAAATTAATAAGGTCAGATCCATCAAGAAAACTCAAAATCAGAAATAAAGGAGGAGAAATAACCAACCCCAAAGAACCGAAAATGATTAAAAGTCAATATTATAAAAAGCTATATACCAACGAATTGGATAACCTATAAGAAATGGAAAAATCCCTAGAAACATACAGTCTTCTAAAGCTGAATTGGAAAGAAATAGAAAATATGAACAGACTGATCACTGGTAATGAAATTAAATCAGTAAAAAAAAAAAAAAAAAAAAAAAAAAACTACCAACAGACAGAAGTCCAGGACCAGTTGGCTTCACAAGCAAATCTAATAAACATTTAAAGAAGAGTTAATATCTATTCTCTTCAAACGATTCCAAAAAACAAATCGAGGAAGAAAACCCCAAATTCATTCTATGATGCCAGTATTAACCTGATGCCAAAACCAGACAAAGACATCACAAAAAAAGGGAAATCATGGGCCAATATATCTGATGAAAGCAGACGCAAAAATCCTCAAAAAAAATGTTGGAAAACTTCATTCAATACATTAAAAGGATCATTCATCAGGATCAAAAGGGATGTATTTCAGGGACACAAAGGTGATTCAATATTTGCAAACCAATCAACATCAACAGGAAATGCCACATTAACACAACAAAGGCAAAATCATGATCATCTCAATACATGCAGTAAAAGCATTTGACGAAATCCAGTATCTGTTCATGATAAAAAAAAATCTCAAAAAATGGGTTTAGAGTGAACATACTTCAACATAACAAAGACCATATATGAAAAACGAACAGCTAACATCATACTTAATGGTGAAAAACCGAAAGCTTTTCCTCTGAGATCAGAAACAAGACACACATGTCTACTTTTACTATTTTCATTCAATATTGTACTGGAAATCTAGGTACAGCAGTCAAACCAGACAAAATCATTCAGTTTGGCAAAGAATGAAGTGTCACTATTTGCAGAAGACAGTGTACTAACCCTAAAGAATCTACCAAAAATATATGAGAACTGATTAATGAAATCAGTAAAGTTGCAGAATATAAAATACACAGAAATTAGTTGCATTTCTTTGTGCTAATAACAATGTATCAGAAACCCAAAGTAAACAAACAGCCACATTTACAACTGCACCAAAAAGAATTGGATGTCTAGGAATAGATTTAACCAAGGAGGTGAAAGACCTCTATACTAAAATGTGTAAGACATTTCAGTGATGACAGAAATTGAGGGTGACAGAAACAAACTGAAATATATATCCTGTTCATTAAGTATAAGAATTAATATTGTTAAAACACCTATTCTACATGAAGAAATCTATAAATTCAATGCACTACCCATCAAAATACAATATTATTTTTCACAGAACTAGAATAATCCTAAAATTTCTATGGAATCACGAATAACTTGAATAGCCAAAGCAATATTGACATGGCAACCCATGTTCCTCTATAGGTGGGATTTAAAGAGGAGTTACATATACATAATGGAATATTAGTTAATGGTAAAAAATAAGATATTGCTCTTTGGGACATAGAGAGACCTAGAGTATATTATGCTCATATAATAAGTCAGACAGAGAAATAAGTCAGAGAAAGACAAATACCATACAATTTTAGTTATATGTGGAATCCACAGAGTAAAACAAACAGACTCAAGTCCAGAGAAAAACTGGTGGCTACCGGAAAAGAGACACACAGGAAGATGGGTAAAATGGATAAAAAGGATTAAGGGGTGCAAACTTCCAGTTTTAAAATAAATCTCAGGGATGAAAAGTACAGTATAGAGAATGTAGTCAATATCATCATAATGTTTTATGGTGACTACCCTTATTGTGATAGACATTTAATAATGTATAGAATTGTCCAATATGTAGTATATCTGAAACTAATATAAGATTTTATGCCCATTACACTATAATAAAATTAAATATATATATATGTATGTATGTATGAATATTATACAGAATATTATGAATAATTATGAATATTATGAATATTATGAATAATTATGTCAACAAGTTGTAGAACCTAGAAGAAATAAATTATAAATTTCTGGAAATATGCAATCTGCAAAGACTGAATAACAAAGAAATAAAAAATGTGAACAGACTTGTAACAAATATATAATTTGAATCAGTAATCCAAAACTAACCCACAGAAAAGTCCAGAACCAAATAGATGGCTTCAGCGAAGAATTATATTAAACATTTTAAGAAGAACTAACACCAATGCTTCTCAAATTCTTATCAAAAAATGAGGAAGAGAGAACATTTCCAAATGCATTTTATGAGACTGGTATTACCCTGATACTAAAGCTAAAGACACCACAAGAAATGAAACAACAGACCAGTATCTTAGATGAGTATTGTTGAAATGATCAACAAAATACTAGCAAACCAAATTCAACAGCACATAAAAAGACTATACACTATGACCAAGAGGGATTTATTCTTGAAAGGTAAGGTAGTTCAATGTATGAACATTTATAATGTAAATAACACACCGCATTAACAGAACTAAAGACAAAATCACATGATCATCTCAACTGATGCAGAAAAAGCACTTGACAGAGTATACACTTTCATAATAAAAAACAGACTATAAATTAAAAAAAATTACATTAGCATAATAAAGTTCATATATGAATATTCCACAATTAATGGTGAAAAATGATTTTCTTCCAATACAAACAAGGCAAGGATTCCCCCTCCTGTTACTTCTAATTCAACACATTATGGAAGTGCTAGCTGTGGAAATTAGGCAAAAACAAGAAATAAGCTTATCCAAATTGGGAATAAAAGTAAAATTATCTCTATTCACAGATGACAAGATCTATGCAGAAAATGCTAAATATTCCAAAAACAAAAGGTAGACCTAAAAAATGAATTCAGCAAATTTGCAGAATAAAACAACATCAAATACACACACACACACACACACACACACACACACACAAATCAATTACATTTTTCTATATGAACAATGAACAAACCAAAGGGAAATTTAAAAAACTAATGCTATTTATAATAATTAAAAATAAAATACTTAGGTATAAATGTAACGAAGAAGGCAAGATCTAGTATACTGAAAACTGCAAAACACTGTTGATAGAGATTAAACATGACATAAATTAGTGAAGACACCTCATGTTTATGAATTGCAAGACAATATTGGTAAAATGTCCATTCTATGTAAAGAAATGTACATGTTCAAAATGATCCCTATCAAACTTCATGACAATTTTTGCACAAAAGAAAAACTCATTGTAAAATTAACTAGGAATCTCAAAGGACCCCAGTAGCCAAAATAATCTTGAGAAAAACCAGAGTTGAAGGTCTATACTTCCTAATTAGTAAAGTTACATAAGCTACATTAATCAAAAAAGAATGTTATTTGAATAAACACAGATATACAGAGCAATGAAACAGAATAAAGAGTCTAGAAATAAACCCACATTTATATAGTTAAATGATCTTCAGAAAAGGTGAAAAGACAATGGAAAATGAATAGTTTCAACAAATTGTGATAGGAAAACCAAATATACACATGAAAAAGAATTAAAGTGGTCTTTTTTTTCTACAACAAAAAATTAACTCAAAATAGAATCAAGATCTAAAGATAGACCTGAAGCTATAAAAGTCCTGGAATAAAATACAAGGAAACAATTTCACAACACCATAATAGGAAAGGATTTCTTGGATATAACACAAAAAAACACAGGGAACAGAAGCAAAAATAAACAAAGGGACCACTTCAAACTTAAAAACTTCACTGCAGCAAAGAGAACATCAATAGTGTAAAAAGGCAACCTATGGAAAGAAACTCTTTCCAGGTTATATATTAGTTAAGAGGTTAATATCCAGAATATATAAAGAACTATAATTCAATAACCAAAAACAAAAACAATGAACAACCAACGAGGCAAAGAAAATCTCAAAAGAGAAAAGTAAAAATACCTTCAGACAAATTAAAATGGAAATACAAAATACCAAACATTACGGGATGGAAAAGGCTGTCCTAAAAGGGACGTTCATGCAATAAATGCCTACCTCAGGAATCAAGAAAAACTGAAACTAAAAAACCTAACTCAATATTTCAAAGAACTAGATAAAAAGCAAAAACAAAGCCCATAGTCAGTAGAAGGAAGGAAATAACAAAGATCATAGTGGAAATTTATAAATAAATAAATACATACATACATACATAAATACATAAATAAACACATAAATAAAATTGAAAAGATGATATAAGGAGTTTGTTCTTTGAAAGGATTGAAAAATTGACAAATCTTTAGCTGGACTCACATAGAAAAAGAGAACTCACAATTAGAAATGAAATAGATGACATTATAACTGACATCACAGAAATACAAAACAGAAGAGATTACTACTATTAACAAATACATGCCAACAAATTGGACAACCTAGAAGAAATGAATAACTTCCTAGCAACCTAAAACCTGTCAAGACTGAATCATGAAGAAATAGAGTATGAGAATATACTGATTACTAATAAGGAAAATGAATCCACAACTGAAAACTTCCCATCAACAGAAGTCCAGAACCAAAATGCTTCCCTTGTGAATTCTACCAAATATTCAGAGAATTAATACTAATCCTTCTCAAACTCTTCCAAGGGGGAGGGGGGGGGAAATGCAAGAGAAGGAAACACTTCCACACTCATTTTATGAGGAAGCCAGCATTACCCTGATAACAAAACCAAATGAGCACATCACAAGAATATTACAGGAAAATATCCTTGTGAACACAGAATTAAAAAAATAAAACCTCAACAAACCTTAACAAACTGAATTCAATAGTACACTAAAATGATCATACACCAGGATTAAGTGGGATTCATTCTAGGGATGCAGGAATTGTTCAACATCCTGAACCTGATCAATGTGATACATCACAGTAACAAAGGTTAAAAATTATTTGATCATCTTAATAGATGCAGAAAAGCATTTGACTTAATGCTTGTCTTTGGTAAAAATTCTAAGTGGGTATAGAAGGATCATGTCTCAACATAATAAAATCCATATTTGACAGGCTCACAACTAACATCATAGTCAATGGTAAAAAGTTTAAAAGCTTTTCCTTTAAAATCGGGAAGACAAGGATGTCTATTCTCGCCACTTTTAATTAACATAGTATTGGAGGTCCTAGCCAGAACAATCAGGCAACAAAAAGAGATAAAAGCATACAAATTGGGAAAGAAGTAAAACAATCATTATTTGCTGATGATAGTGACACTACATATAAAAAATTCTGAAGACTCCACCAAAAAAATTTGTTAGAACTAATGAATGAATTCAGTAAAAATGCAGTATAAAAAATCAATATACAAAATTCTGTTGTGTATCTAAACACTAATAACAAACTATTAGAAAAAAGTTAAGAATCTATTTACATTTCCATCAAAAAGAATAAAATACCTAGGAATAAATTTAACCATCACAAAATACCTGTATGCTAAAAACTTAAGACATTAATGAAATAAATTAAAGATGAAACAAATAAATGGAAAAAATTCCATACTCATGGATTGGAAGAATATTGTTAATTGTCTATATTACCCAAAGAAATTTAGAGATCCAGTGCAACCTCTACCAAAATGCCAGTGGCAATTCTAAAATTTGTATGAAACCACAAAAGACCCCAAATAGATAAAAGAACCTTGAGAAAGAAGAACAAAGCTAGAAGCATCACATACCATGACTTTAAAGTATATTACAAAGCTAATCAAAACCAGTATGATATTGACATAAAAACAGACACATAGATCTTGGAACAGAACAGAGATAAGAAACAAGCCTACCCATTTATGGCCAATTAATTTACAACAAAGGAGATAAGAATTTACAATGGGGAAAAGACAGTCTCTTCAATATATAGTGATAGGGAAATTGGACAGCCATCTGAAAAACAAAGGAACCAGATCACTATCTTATAACATATAGAAAACTCTTTTACGTTATTCTTGGCAGTGATTTTTTGGCTTGGACACTAAAAACAAAAGCAACAAAAGCAAAAAACAACTAAGTGGGACTACATCATACTAAAAAGCTTCTGCACAGCAAAGAAATCTATCAAGAAAATACAAAGGCAACTAATGAATGGGGAAAAACAGTCGTGAATTGTACATCTAATAAAGGGTTATTATCCAAATTATATAAAGAACTCATCCAACTCAACGGCAAATAAAAAAATGATTTAAAAAATGGGAAGATCTGAATAGGTCTGAATAGATCACATCTGTTTGATTGGCTATTATCAAATAATCAAGAGACAAGTGTAGGCAAAGATTTGGACAAGAAGAAACCCTTGTATGCTATTGGGAAGGTAAATTCCCAATGGTTGCAGCCATTATGAAAAACAGCATGAATGTTCCTCAAAAAGTTAAAAATACAGGTATTTATATGATCCAGCAATTCTCTTCTTGGTAGTTATCTGAACGAAACAAAAACACTAACTCAAAAACATATCTCACAATAACCAATATATGAACACAACCTAATTGTCCATCAGTGGATGGATAAAAAATATATGCTATATGCACACAATGGAATATTAGCCATAAAAGAGAATTAAATCTGGGGCATCTGGGCGGCTCAGTTGGTTAAGTGTCCACATCTTGATTTTGGCTCCGATCATGATCTCATGGTTCATGAGTCCAAGCCCTGCAACAGGCTCTGCACTGACAGTGTGGAGACTGCTTAGGACTCACTCCCTCTCTCTTAAAAAAAATAAACAAAAAAATTAAAAACTGGGGCACCTGCACTCACTCAGTTAAGCATCTGATTTGATTTTGGCTCAGGTCATGATTTTATGGTTCGTGGGTTCAAGCCCCGTGTCAGGCTCCACACTGGCAATGTGGGTGGACATTAAGGGCATTATGCAAAATTAAGTAAGAGAACACTAATATATATTTTACTTACATGTGAAATATAACAAACAAACTCACAGATACTGAGAATAGATTTTTGGTTGCTAGATGCTGTGCATGGAAGATGGGCAAAATATGTCAAGAGGTTCAAAAGATAACAAACGTACAGTTAAAAAATAAGTCATGAGGATGTAATATACAGCATGATAACTATAGTTAATATTGTATTGCATATTTAAAATTGCTAAGAGGATAGATCTTAAATTTTCTGATCACAAGAAAAAAAGTTCAACTTTGTACAGTAATAGATGCTAACTATACTATTATAATCATCTGCAATGTATACAAATATCAAATAATTACTTGTGCATCTGAATATAATATTATATGTCAATTATATCTCAATAAAAAGAAAAGAAACAGCTTGAAGCCATTTGGATATTATTTTTTAAAGACCTTGTATAGAGCAAAAAAATATTTTGCTAAATAGATTCATATGTAGGAAACTTGGGACTGAATACTTGTATTCCTTTTAATTACTTGGATACAAAGATGGGATTCAGAAGTTCAGACAAGTTATAGGGAAGTAGTAAATATGATTAAAAGGCAAATTAATAGTGTGAAAGTGATAAAAGTAAACCACATTAGATATGGGGACAGTAGGGGGAGCTCTCACACACTACCCCTCCTTGTCTACTGCAGGGAAGAGAGGTATCTTACATTCTTAACAGGAATAAGCCTGCACTTTACTACCTAAGAAGAAGGAAGAAAGATTCCCCTTTGTGCAGTAATAGCAAATGAATGTGTCACAACTCAACCAATGAAAAGCCACTATACTTCAAACTGCCAGTTCACTCCCTCCAATTGACTTTTTATTTATGAGTTTCTCTCAACTCCCCTTTCTTCTATAAAAGAGCACTCCTCTCCTTTGTTCTTCAAATTGTCTATGGTTTTGCTGTAGCTTGCTTGTCCTGAATTGCAGTTCTCCACTATTCCTAAATAAACTAATTTTCAGTAGTAAAATAACTGACAGTTTTATTTTTATGGTTAACAATAGAAATAAAATATGGGAATATATGTGTTTAATGTACCATATCTAAAGGACTGACTATAGAGGAGATTTGAGGTTTAAAAAATACATAAATAACTCAGAGAAGAAAATACAACTTTACCTTGAAAGAGTCTATGGTGGAGATTGATGAAAGTCACATTGAGGTCATGTTTAAAAATATAAATCAAGCACCAATTCAGCTGGCACTAGTCCTGTTGGCTACAGGTCCACTCACATAGAGGATAGGTAGCACACAAAACTTGCTAGCACTACACATCCTGCCTCTGGGGCTTTGGGGGTTCCAAATCGCCAAATTCCAGACCACCTTTCCTCAGTCTCTGTGAATGGTGATCCTCTCAACAGAGGACTGGCACACAAACTTTGCTAATATCACATCCTATTTTCATAAGCTTCTGTAAATCTTACCCTTTTAATAAACTCTTGGTCAGAGTCCATCAAAAGCAGTACAAGCCTGGCAGTGTGCATGCAGCCCCAATAGGGGTCAGCATTATCCAAAGTGGCTCCCCCTCCCACTCCCTGGGGGAGATGGGAAGATAACCATACACAAGTCAGGCTGCAGTCCCAGAAGTGGGTTGGGTACAGACTGCTGGTCTGAGTACATGCCCCACCCACAAAAATAAGAGTTTCGGTGGGGGGCAGTAATTTGGTGATATTGTATCTCTGCACCTATCTGGTGTGACTCAACTGAAGCCCAGGGTGGCCCCAGACTGGCCCACTAACAACATAAGGACTAAGCACTACCTACAACAGGTAAAGAGGGCCATTACAAACCAATGGACTAAAGGAAAAAGTGGCTTGGCCACAATATCAGGGTGCATACAATACACATAGGCGACAACCCTAAATTTCCAGGTTCAAGTGAACAGGGGACACTGTCCTGCAGGACACTACAGGACTTCTTCTTCATAAAGACATTACTTTCAAATAAAGGAGATCTAGCTGACTTTACTAACAGACAGAAATAGACACAGAGAGTTAGACAATATGAGAAGACAGAGGAATATGTCCCAAATGAAAGAACAGGACAAAAATCCCAGCAAGAGACCTAAGTGAAACAGAGAAAAGCAATATGCCTGATGGAGACTTTAAAGTAATAATCAGAAAGATATTTATTGGACTTGAGAAAAGAATAGAGGATCTCAGTGAGACTGGTAAGAAGATGCACATAAAACAACCAATCAGAGATGAAGAACTCAATAAATGAAATTAAAGATACACTAGATGAAATAAATACTAGAGTAAAGGAAGAACGGATCAAAAACCTAGAGTACAGAGTAATGGAAAGCAATCAAGTTGAACAGGTAAGAAGAAAAAACAATACAAAGTGAAAATAGACTTAGGGAACTCAGCAACACCATCAGGTGTAATAACATTTGCATTATAAAGATCCCAGAAAAAAAAAAAAAAAAAGAGAGGGAAAAGCTGGCAGAAAATTTACTTGAATAGGTAATAACTGAAAACTTCCCAAATCTGGAGAAGAAAACAGAAATCCAGATCCAGGAGTCACAGAGAGCCCCCCAAAAAATCAACCCAAGAAGGTCTACACAAGGACTCATAGTAATTAAAATGGCAAAAAGTAGTGATAAAGAGAGAATTTTAAAAGCAGCAAGAGACAAGAAAACAGCCATATACAAGGGAAACCTATAAAGATATGAATTGATTTTTCAGCAGAAATTTGCAGGGCAGGAAGGAGTGGCATGATATATTCAAGTGTTGAAAGAGAAAAATTTGCAGCCAAGAATATTCAATTTACAAGGCTCAGATCAGCAACCTGGAGGACAGAGTAATGGAAAGCATTCAGAATAGGAGAGATAAAGTTTTCCAGATAAACAAAAGCTAAAGGAATTCATGACCACTAAATGAGCCCTACAAGAAATTAAAGGGGACTCTTTGAGTGGAAAGGAAAGACAGTAAGAGTAATAAAAGTAGAAAGCACAAAAGTGATAAAAACAAGTACATCTATAAAAATCAGTCAAAGGACTCAAAAAGCAAAAAGAATGTGGAGTTCCACCACATACTTAAAACATGGGGGCAAAGAGGAGTAAAGAATGCGTTCAAACTTAAGCGACCATAAACTTAATATAGACTGCTATATGCAGAAGATGTAGCCACAAATCAAAAACTAGTGTTAGACAGGCAAAAAATAAATAGAAAGGAATTCAAGTATATCACTAAAGAAGGTCAACTAAACATGAGAGAACAAGAGAAAAAAGAAACAGGGAAGAACTTCAAAAAAATAACAATGAAACAAGAAACCAAGTGGCAATAACTGCATACCTATCGATAATTACTTGGGGTATAAGTGGATTAAATGCTCCAGTCAAAAGACATAGGGTGACAGAGTAGATAAAAAACATGACCCACTTATATGCTGCCTGTGGGAGACTTATTTCAGACCTAAGGACACTTACAGATTGAAAATGAGGAGATGGAGAAACATTTATCCTGCAAATGGATGTCAAAAGAAACCCAAGGTAGCAATATAAGTATGGAGAAAATAGACTTTAAAATAAAGACTATAACAAGAGACAAAGAAAGACACTATAACAATAAAGGGAAAATACAACAAGATGTAACAATTGTAAATATTTATGCACCCAACATGAGAGCATCCAGATACATAAAAATTAACAATAAACATAAAAGAAGTAATCAATACTAATATAATATAATGGGGACTTTAACAACCCACTTACATTAATAGACAGATCATGCAAACAGAAAATCAACAAGGAAACAGTGGCTTTGAAAGACACATTAGACCAGACAGATAACAGATATATTCAGAACATTCCATCCTAAAACAGAATACACATTCTCTTTAAGTGTACATGGAACATTTTCCATAATTGATCACATATTAGGCCACAAAACAAGTATCAAAAAATTGATAAAGACTGAAGTCCTACTATGCATCTTTTCTGACCATAACATTATGAAACTAGAAATCCATCACATGAAAATATCTGGAAAGAGCACAATTACATGGAAATTAAAAACATGCTATTAAACAATGAATGGGTAAGAAGAGAAATTAAAAAAAAAGAGACAAATGAAAAAAACAATGGTTCAAAATATTTGGGATGCAGTAAAAGCAGCTCTAAAAGGGAAGTTTATAACAATACAGGTCTAATTCAAACAGCAAGAAAAAATTCAGATAAACAAACTAAGACAGCTAAGACAAGAACAAACAAAATCCAAAACCAGCAGAAGGAAGGAAATTATAAAGATTAGAATAGAAATAAATGAAAAAGAAACTAGAAACACAAAAGAACAGATCAATGAAACCAGGAGCTGGTTCTTTGAAAAGATCAACAAAATTGATAAATGTTTAGCCATACCCATAAAAAAAAAATACTCAAAATCTGAAATGGAAGAGAAATAACAACACCACATAAATACAATAAACTATAAGAGAATATTATGAAAATTATATGCCAATAAATTGGACAACCTAGAAGAAATAGATAAATTCTTAAAACAATAACCTACCAAAACTGAATCAAAACAAAATAGACATTTTGAATGAACCAACTATCAAAAATGAAATGGAATCAATAATAAAAAACTCCCAACAAAAGTACAGGACCAGATGGCTTTACAGGTGAATTAATCCAAGCATTTAAAGTCAATACCCATTTTTTTTTTCAAACTATTCCAGAAAATAGAAGAGGATGGAAAGTTTCCAAATTCATTCTATGAAGCAGCATTATGCTGATACCAAAACCAGATAAGGACACCACAGAAAAAAGGAGAACTACAGGTCAAAATCTCTGATGAACACAGATTTCAAAAATCCTCAACAAAATATTAGCAAACTGGATCCAGCAATACATTAAAACTTACATTAAGACATTAAAACAATACATTCCCCATGATCAAGTTGGTTTTATTCCCAGAATGAGAGAACAGTTCATTATTCACAAATAAATCAATGTGATACATCACATCAATAAAAGAAAGGATAAAACATAGGATTATTTCAATAGATACAGAAAATGCATGTTGAAAAAGTACAACATCCATTCATGACAAAAACCCTCAAAAAGTTAGGTTAATAGTTAACATACTATTAGTTAACATACCTCCACATAATAAAGGTCATATATGAAAAACCCAGAGCTAACCTCATCCTTAATGGGGAAGTACTGAGAGCTTTTCCCCTAATGTCAGGAAGAAGACAAGAATGTACACTCTCACCACTTGTATTCAACATAGTACCAAAAATCCCAGCCATAGCAATCAGAAAATAAAAAGAAATAAAACACACCCAAATTGGTAAGGAAGAAGTAAAATTTTACTATTTGCAGATGATGTGGTACTATATATAGAAAACCCAAAAAACTCCACCAAAAACCTGCTAGAACTGATCAATGAATTCAGTAAAGTTGCAGGATACCAAATCAATGCATAGAAATCTGTTACATTTCTATACATCAATAATGAAGTGGCAGAAAGAGAAATTTAGAAAACAATCCCATTTACAATTACACCAAAGTAATAAAATACTTAGGAATAAGCATCCCTAACAAGGTGAAAGACCTATACTCTGAACATTATAAACCACTAATAAAAGATATTTTAGAAGACACAAAGAATTGGAAAGACATTCTATGCCCATGGATTGGAAGAATATTATTAAAATGTCTATATTACCCAAAACAATCTACACATGTAATGCAATCCCTATCAAAATACCAACAACATTTTTCTCAGACCTAGAATAAATAATTCTAAAATTTGTATGGAACTATGGAAGACTGCAAATAGCCAAAGCAATTTTGGAAAAGAATAGCAAAGCTGGAGGCATCACAATTCTGGACTTCAAGTTATATTACAAAGCAGTAGTTATCAAAACAGTATGGTACTGGCATAAAAATTAGATCAATGGAACAAAATAAAAAATACAGAAATAAATCCACAACTATATGGTCAATTAACCTTTGACAAAGCAAGAAAGAATATCCAATGGGAAAAAGACCGTCTCTTCAGCAAATGGTATTGGGAAAACTGGACAGTAACATGCAGTTTTCTAGTTTCATTTTCTAGGCCATTTTCTCTCAGTATAGACAAAATATAAATTCAAAATGAGTTAAGGACCTAAATTTGAAAGCTCAAACCACAAAAATCCCAGAAGACAGCACTGGCAGTAATTTCTGACATTGGTTGTAGCAACATTTTTCTAGAGAAGTCTCCTGAAGCAAGAGAAACAAAAGCAAAAATAAACTGTTGGGACTACATCAAAATAAAAAGCTTCTGAAAAGCAAAGAAAGTAATCAACAACAACAAAAACAAAAACCATAATCAACAAAACTAAAAGACAACCTGCAGAATGGGAGAAGATATTTGCAAATGATAATGAGTAGTATTGGATAATGGTTTAGTATCCAAAATATATAAAGAACTTACACAACTGAACACCAAAAACTACAAGTAATCCAATTAAAAAACGGGCAGAAGACATGAATAAACATTTCTCCAAAGAAGATATACAGATGGCCAACAGATACGTGAAAAGATGCTCAAATAAATGATAATCAGGAAACACAAATCAAAACCACCATGATATATTACTTAATACTTGTCAGAATGGCTAAAATAATAATAATAAAAAAACAAGATTCCGTTTGCTACAAAGAAAATCATCAGAGACAGCAGAAATAGTGGCAGAATGAGCCCAGTAAGTCTAGTGGTTCCAACAGTCCTACCTCAGATTCTGCTACTGTACAGAAAGCAGAGACTAGTTCAAACAACTGCGAAGGTGCTGCTGGCAGCATATCTGAAAAATCAAGGAAGGGGCCCCGTGGCTGCCTTGCCTGTAACTCACCAAATGACAGAAATGAGCATTTCGAGAGGACGAAACAAATACCTCCAAAACAGAGGTATCAGACCAAGTTGTCACTCAGCCCAGTCCACCAGTTTCTCAGTCCAGTACTTCTCAAAGTGAAGGAAAAGCTCCTGGGTTGCTGAAACCAAAGAAGAGATGTTTTATGTGCAGAAAGAAAGTTTGGCCTTACAGGGTGTGACTGCTGATGTGGAAATTTGTTTTGTGGATTTCACCATTACTCCGAGAAGCACAACTGTCCATATGATTACAAAGCAAAAGATGAAGCAAAAATCAGAAAAGAGAATCCAGTTGTTGTGGCTGAAAAAAATCCAAAGAATATACATTACTACTTGTGAAGAGACTTAAACTTTGTTTTTATTTTAATATATCATAGGAAAACATTAAAGAGCAGATGCATGGCCATTTTCCTTTGATGTTCTCTAGAGTTTTACTTCACACTTTTCTGTCTTATAATTAAAATTTTAGGATGTTTGGGTGTTTGTTACAGGCAGAAATGGATAGATCCAGCCCTGCAAAATGTATATCCCTTGCCATAAATAAAATAGGATGAAAATCTGCACAGCAAATTGCAATACACAGTTAGGGACAAAATTTAGTTTTCATGTGCCAAACATAATACATGAAATATCTGCAGGCTTGCAGCATATCTGCCTTTTGGAATGTAATCAAGACATAATCTTTTGCTAGTGTTATATACCTGTATTTTTTATTTTTAATGGTACACCAGAAAAAGACTGGCAGTCCACTTCTACCGTAGTTAAACTTCATCCTGTTAATTTCCACAACATGTTCTTTGGAAGGAGGAAAGCTATAAAGAGGATCAGACGTTTCCATGAAATCAGTATTTGTTACCATATATGAGCCTGGCTAATTGGTCTTCTAAAAGCTGTCAAATAAGACATTCTGTGAACGGTAAACATCACAACTGGTTATCGTGAGTAAAACCATCAAGCCAATAGGGTCTTGAGCTATCTTTGAAGCTTATTGTGCTGGCCTGCACTAGAAGATGTCTGTATTACTCTGATTGCCAAAAATGTTGTGTAGCAAAGAACTGCACTAGGATTTATTTGTTTATAAGAAGAAATTAAAACTACATTTGGTTTTTACATACAGAGTCCCTGTTGAATAACACGCATCTGAATTTTAAGTTGCAAAAGTATCTGAAAAGTTAATTTTTCATGAGCAACTTTTATTGAATGTTTTGGTTCAAGAAAGGATGTTTAAAGCTAATGATTACCAGAGGTTAAGTGTGTGGGGTTGTGGGTGAAATAGGTGAAGGGCATTAAGAGTATACTTATCGTGATGAGTATTATGTAATGTATAGAACTGTTGAATCTCTAACTTGTATACCTGAAACCAATATAACAATGTATATTAATTATACTGGAATTGAAAGGAAAGAAAGAAGGGAAGATGAATCAAAGAATAAAAGATGAAAAAATAGAAATCAAGGAACAGAATGTCAAAAAATCTCTGAAAAATGAAAATTAGTAACTGAAATAAGCAGACATTGGACTGTTTGTTGGATTAACATTCCATCCACTATGAAAACAATATGGAGATTCCTCAAAATTAAGTAAACCTACCACATGGTCCAGCAATCCCACTTAAAAAAATGAAAACTAGATTTTGAAGATAATATTTGTGTATCTGTGTTCACTGAAGCATTATATGAATTGCCAAAGTAGTGAGAAAACCTAAATACTCATCAACAAATGAATGGATAAAGAAAATGTGATAAATACATAAAATGGACTATTCATCCTTAAAAAGAAAGGATATTTTGTGATATGTGACAGCATGGTTAAACCTGGAGGACATCATGCTAAGTGAAAAACAAAAAGTCACAGAAAGAGAAACTTGCATTAGTTATCTAAAATAGTTAAGCTCATAGAAGCGGAGAATAGAATAGTGGTTGCTAGGGCCTAGAAAGAAATGAGGAGTTGCTTTACAACGGGTATAAAGTTAAAGTTATATAAGATGCATCCCTTTTAGTGATCTGTGTTACAACATTGTGCATATAGTTAAAATATTGAGTGCATAATACAGCATTGTGAGAGTGTATTTCATTTCAGTGCCTTAACATAAAAAGTCAGATCAAAATTATTCTCTGGATGGTAGTGAACATAGTGCTATTATAACTAATAATCAGAATCCAGACTCCTTGCATTAAGTATTATGCAATGTCCATGTGATATTTTGCAAATATAACTAATTTGATAAATCTCTTAATCTTCACAATTTTCCAATTAAATTTTCCTAAAATTCTAGGAGAGATTTTATATCTGAATTATAAGTATCCCTATGATCTCAGTCAATAGTAATATATGACATACTAGAACCTTTCTCTACAGAGTTGCCTATAGAGTTGTCTGAAAAGGTATTTTAGAGTTAGGTGGTTCATAAACAAGTACATTGACAATTATGTTATAGTCACATATTTGCATTGTGTTCTCATGTTTTGAAATTCAGTAAGAAATATATTAACCAACATCTGCTTGAAACATCACAGCTATATTTCTTCCTAAGTTTTGATATTTCCTATTTTTATTTACAGGTCTTTTTTTTTCTATACATCTTTTCAGTGTTAGTGTCTTCCAAAGCAGCATTTTCTGCTTATCTTTCATTTTTTTCCTGCACTCTACCCATAGTTAAAATCTCACCCCTCTAAGTGATAACAATTCCTATAAATACAAACACAGACACACAGAATTTGTGTCTGTTTCCTAAGTTTTTGTCCTGGACAACCATATAAGCCTATCTCCTCTTAAAGACTGTGCAAGCTCTTCAAAACCCTTGCATTAAATACTTTAATAATAGTATTCATGACACCTTTCCTAAAAAACAAACTGTAGCTTATATATAAATACCTCAGCTACACTTTTGACTTTTACTGTGCTTTTCTTGGTAACCTTCCATAAACGGCATCCTGCATATATATAAGGAGGTACACATGCTATTAAAATTCTTCCCTATAAATCTGTGTTTTATAATGGGGGAAAGAAGGTCGGTCTCAGCTAAGAACCTAGAAAGTTAGAGGGAACATTATTTTCCTCTTCTATGTATATTACCAATCTCAGTGTTTTCCACAATTTTCCAAATTTGAAATCATCTCACTGATATTGTACTATATTTCAATAACAAAATCTACTTGTGCATTGAGCACTAGTAGATCTACTTAGACGTGATCTATTTCTTGATTTTTTTTGTATTTCCCATCATTCCTTTCTTGTTGTATTTACAGCACCAGTGGTAGGAATTCTTTTGTTGTTTTTTCCACTCTCTATCCAGTTCTATGTTGGTGTGTTAAAAAAGAGACAACAGGAACACCTGGGTGGCTCAGTAGTTTAAGTGTCTGACTCTTGATTTCAGTTCAGGTCATGATCTCATGGTTAGTGAGATCAAGCCGTACATCAGGCTCTGTGCTGAAAGTATGGAGCCTACTTGGGATTTTCTCCCTGCCCCTTTCTCTTTCTCCCTCTCAAAATAAATAAACTTAAAAAAAATTAAAAAAGTAAAAAGAGACAACAAACACAAAATAGAGTCATTTATGTTAAGCCCACATCACTAAATCAAAACTTAATACCTAACTTACGGTTCCAACTCTACCTGGTAAGCACTAGTAAAACAATCTGCCTGATAGCCTCCTGCTGTCTCCTAGAGGAAGTTGACCTTCCAAAACAATCCACTTTTTTCTAGTAACTTCCTTGTGTCATTCTCTTCTGCCTATAAGCCTTTCATTTTGTATAGCTTTTCAGGGCTCCTTTCCATCTGCTAATGGGTTGCTGCCCAATTAATAAATCATTAAATAAATCTAATACAATCTTTAAAATCTACTCAGCTGACTTTTGTTTTTTAATAGGGGCCTAAAAATTATCATTACAGTTTAGATAGTGTTTTCTATCTAAATTTTCAGTTTATTATATAGATCAGCAGATATTTTCCATTTGTTCAGTGATCCTGTCCCCTACTTTTTACTAGGTGGGGTGACTCAATTGCTTATTTTATGCATGTTTAACTTCAGGCTACCAGCTAAAAATTTATTGTCAGTGTTCTTTTAGATGTGCATGATAAAAATCCATCTAGTGGCTTAAACAAAAAAAATTGTTTGTTCAAGGAATTAATATTACACAGGAAAGGCAATACCTTTAGCAGAGGCAATAGGACTCACTTTGTAACACCAAAGTCATCAGCAGCTCTTTATCCTTGAAGCTGACTCCTTTCTTCACAACTTTATGCCAACAATTCCAAAGGGAAGATGTAACTTGTACCTTTTATTATAATGAAAATTCTTTAACTTCACTCAAAACAGATTATTTCACACATGTGTATCTGTAAATCACCCACCATGACTCAGTGTATGTAACATTTATTAAGAAAATAATAGATATACTTAGAAATAAGGAGGAAGTGATCAATTCCACTCAAAAGAAATGAGGTAACAGCAAGGGGTGGTTTCCCAAGGAAAATTCTAGAGTTTATTTTCTGGAAGAGAAGTAGAAAGGTACACTATTATTCCAGGAAGCTACAGTGTTTTTAAAATGCTAAAGGAGAGTTTCTTGAGGGCAAAGCCTCTGTCTTAATTGTCTGTCTGCAGTGTTTAGCACAACATCAATAACAGAGGTTGAATTAATTAATTGTTTTATACCAGAAAAAGGCTGATCTAGCTTTAAACTACGGACTTAATCTTTAAGACTTTTTCTCCTGCTATTGCAAATAAAGGCCAGAGTTTCTGATTTCTGGTATCCATTATCTTCCCAGCATTAGGATAATCTGATTAGATTCACATAGAAAATTTTTCCTTCATTCCTTCTCTGAACTTTACCTCTTTATTTTGTAGCATAAAGAGTGCTGGTAGATGGAAAAGCTTACAGATTTTGCTGTTCAGGTGTGGGAATTTATACTGGCCACATATACCCACATATGTATTCAGGTATGTTTATTTCTCCATGTCCATGTATAGGTAGGTGGGCAGCTGCATACATACACACAAAAATCCTTCTTATTTTTTTATGGCTTAATGATGAGAAAGTGAAGTGATAAGAGCTCCTTATTTGTACAAAATCTGTATATAGCCTCTTTTGTCACAACAAAGACCCTTTGAAAGTTCTTTTGTTTTTTCTATTTTTCTGGTTCTTCCTTTTTACAGGCTTTTAAAATATGAACTATCTTGCTATTATAAGCTTCTTTATCTAAAAGTTCACAATTATATTTTATCTAATTCACAACTGCAATCAAAATAATTCAGTTTTTTAAGCTAATTGATATATGCTCCCTAATTCTAATATTATATTTAGTATAACCAAAGTAAAATCTCTTTCCGCTTCCCTTTTTTTTTTTTTTTTTAATAAGCTCTACACCCAATGTGGGTCTTGAACTCATGACCACGAGATCAAGAGTCACATGCTCTACTGACTCAGCCAGCCAGGCACCCCATCCATATTTCGCTTATGAATACAAGCAAGTTTCAACCACATAGCTGGCCAAAAATGACCTATACATTATGCATTTGTGAAAGGAACACAATATTTCTAGATGAATGTTGATAAGAGGCCCTGGTATTAAATTAGGATTTAACCCTAAAAATTATTAGTGAGACATATTTTTAAAAATTTGAAAATTATCAGTATACATATTTCTTCCCCCAAATCTGCCTACCTGCTCAGTGATCTGACACACTGCATTATGTACAATAGGCACCTTCTAAAATCATAGAGAAAACATTAACTATGTACATTGATATAGATGAAACCCAAATGTATTTAATATTTCTAGCTAGAATTTAATATTCTTAAACATATACTTTGTTTAAATTATCCAGGAGATTAATTTTTATTCACAGGTAACAGGAAATCATTTCTGGCAGAAAACTTATTCTACACCAGGATTGTGAGATTTTTCTAGCTGGCACAGTAAAGAATAAATTTCCATATAGTGAGTTCATTATGACTAATTTTACAGCCTACTGGTAGATTTATGGCATACTATCTGAATGGTTTTGATAAGTCTCAACTTTTAAAACATGTTACAGAAACCACTAATAGGAAATTTCCCTCTGAATTTTTATAACAACCTGTTGATTACAATAGTACTCGTTTTGGTTTGATAGTGCTATAGAAGAGTGCCGCCCCCCTCCTCTGGGTTAGTTACATTTTACTTTTAGTACACAATTGATATTCACAATAATAAATATTGTTAAATTTATTTATTTATTCAAAATAAACAAAACTTGTTCAAAAATGCCATCCTTAATAAAGCTAGAGAAGCTGGTGGAGTAGAAGAATCATAAGCTCACTGCTCCCATGGACACACTGAGGCAACAACTACATCTATGTAAGCAACTCTGAAAATGACCTGAAGAATGCAAAACAGATTTTCCATGGCTAGTTATAGAGAAAAGGCCATGCTGAAAAGGATAGGAGGGGCAGAGAAGTGGTCAGAATCTATACTCCTGACCACAAACTGGAGGGACATCCCAAGAACAGAGGAGTGAGGGAATCATGCTCCACACCAAGCACCCCTGACCACAGGGACTATCACTGGTAACTCAAGTCTCTATTATGTCTAGATTTGAAAATCAGTGGGACTTAACTCCTAGAGATCCAGAGTGATAGAAAACTTAGTACTTTCCCATAAAAATCCAGCAAACTAAATAGCTAAAACCAACACAGAAGCAGCAATTTGAAAATTATCTGGGGTATACATGAAGGAGACTTATAGAAAAATCTTAGGACCTATGCTGGAGAGGCATGGATTTGCAGAAGATATCTCTGGGAGAAAAGTGCTGACTGGTTTCAGTTTCTTACTATCCTTCAGGCTAGCCAGCTGGATGCATATAGAAGCCAGTTCTAACACTCTGAAAATATTTTGCTAGCACTATGTGCCCCACCAGGCATTCCCCTGCAGACCTGCCCCACTCAAAGTGATCACCGCAGCAGGCATCCTTTCAAAGCAGCTCCTGCCCAGATACATACCCAGCAGGCAGCCTCAGTCATGACCTGCAGCACTACAAGGAGACTCCTGCCTTGGAGAGGAGACTGGTGGAGATCTCCACATACCAGCACACCTGGAAGTCCTGCAGCTGGGTTTCTTAGCTGGCTGCACAGGGAGAAAGCCCTACCCTTCCGTATGCCTCCAACTGTGTCAAGAGCAAATTGTAGACAGCTAGGCTGAATGCCAGCCCCATTCCCCAAGAGGCCAGTGGCCACCACACCCAGGACTCTCAAGAAGACAGGGGCAAACCTTGCCTAGTGCACCCACAGCAGGCAAAACAGGTTATTGTAGTGAGCTGGGCTGAAGGCAATGGTGGCTCACCACAACAGGAGGGCACATACAGCTCACATGGTGGACACCCCAGGAATGCCTGGTTCTGGTGACCAGGAGGGATCATGCTATGGGTGCCACAAGACTTCTACACAAGGTCCTACTTTCAAGACCAGGAGACGTAGCTGGCCTACTGAATAGTTAGAAACAAACACAGAAACTTCAACAAAATGAGGAGACAGAGGAGTATGTCCCAAATGCAAGAAGAAGAAAAATCATGGAAAAAGAGCCAAATGAAAGAGATAATCAATATGCCTGATGAAGAGTTCAAAGTAATGGTCATAAAGATACTCAGCAGACTTGAAAAGAGGGGAAAAACTCAGTGAAAACTTTAATAAAGATATACAGAATACTTTAAAAAAAGAACCAATAAGAGTTGAAATATACAACAACTGAAATGAAAAATGCATTAGAATCAAAACAGATTATAAAAAGCAGAAGAATAGATCAGCAATCTGGGAGGCATAACAATGTAAAGCATTCAAGTTGAACAGGAAAAAGAAAAATGAATTTTAATTTTTTTAACTTTATTTATTTATTTTTAGAGAGACAGAGACAGCATGAGCAGGGCGAGTGGAAAAGAGAGTGGGAGAAAGAATCCCAAGCAGGCTAATGCTGTGAGCACAAAGCCTGACGTATGGGTCAAACCCACAAAACCATGAGATCATGACCTGAGCCAAGACCAAGAGTCAGATGCTTAACCAGCTGAGCTACCCAGGTGCCCAAGAAAAAGGAATTTTAAAAAGTAAGACTAAATTAAATGATCTCTGGAACATCAACCAAACTAACATTCACATTATAGAGGTCCTAGAAGAGATAGAGGAGGCGACAGAAAATGTACTTGAAGAAATAATAGCTGAAAACTTTTCTTACCTGTGGAAGAAAACAGATATCCAGGTCCAGGAGGCAGACAGGACCCCAAACATAATAAACCAGAGGAATCCCATACCAAGACATAGAATTATATAATTATATTGTGTTATAATAATGTCTTAAAATGCCAAATATTAAAAATAAAGACAATCTTAGAACTAGTAAGAGAGAAACAACTAGTTAAATATAAGGGAAACCTCATAAAGCCACCAGCTTATGTCTCAGCAGAAACTTTGCAGGCCAGAAGGGTGTGGTAAGATATATTTAAAGTGATGGGAGAACAATACAACGTAGAAACAAGAATACACTACAATGGCAAGATTATTATTCAGAAACAAAGGAGAGAAAAAGTTTTCCAGACAAACAGACATTAAAATAGTTCATTACCACCAAGCCAGCCCTACAAGAAATGTTAAATTAATTTAATTTAATTTCCTTAATTTTTTTTTTTTTTTTGAGAGAGGGGTACAGAGGATCAGAAGCAGGCTCCTTGCTGACCACAGCAATCCTGATGTGGAGTTTGAAATCATGAATCACAAGATCATGACCTCAGCCGAACTTACCAGTCTGAGCTACCCAGGTGCCCCAAGAAGTGTTAAAGGAATTTTAAAAGTAGAATGAAAAGTCCATAACTTGAAGAAAATTACAAAAGGAAAAATTCACAGGTAAATGCAAACATGCAGTAAAGGTAGTAGAATAATTATTTATAGGGCCAGTATGCAGGTTAAAACACAAAGATAGTAAAATCAATTATATCTACAAAAGTTAGTCAAGTGATACATAAAATTTTTTAAAATGGCATGATATACATAATATAAAAGAGTGGAAAGTAAAAAAAAATGTGCTTTTAAAATGGGTGTGAACTTAAGCAAACATCAATGTACTCTGATTTAAGTATAGGATGATATTTTCAAGCCCATTTACTGTTCTTATGACTGTTGTTCTAAATTCTTGTTCAGATATATTGCTTATACCTATTTTGAGTAAATCCCTGGCTGTGATTTCTTCTTGATCTTTCTTTTGGGGAGATCAAGAAGATACCTAGCCAAAGAGGTAAAAGATCCGTACTATGAAAACTATAAAACATTTATGAAAGAAATTGAAGAAGACACAAACAAATGGAAAAAACATTCCATACTCATGGATTAGGAGAGTAAATATTGCTAAAATGTCTATACTGCCCAAAGCAATCTACATTTTCAATGCAATCCCTATTAAAATACCACCTGCATTTTTCACAGAGGTAAAGCAAATAATCTAAAATTCGTATAGAACCAGAAAAGATCTCAAATAGCCAAAGCAATCCTGAAAAAGTGGGAGGAAGCACAATTCTGGACTTAAAGCTGTTTTACAAAGCTTTTAATCATCAAGACAGTATTGTACTGGCACAAAAAAGACACAGAGATAGATCAATGGAACAGAATAGAGAACCCAGAAATGGACCCACAAATGTATGGCCAACTAATCTTTGACAAAGCAGGAAAGAGTATCCAATGGGAAAATCTCCTCAGCAAATGGTGTTGGAAAAACTGGACAGTGGCATGCAGAAGAATGAACCTAGACTACTTTCTTACACCATAACACAAAAATAAACTCAAAATGGATTAAAGACCTAAATCTAAGATAGGAAACCTTGAAAATCCTAGAGGAAAAAATAGGCAACAACCTCTCTGACCTCAGCTGCAGCAACTTATTAGACATGTCTCTGGAACACAGGAAAACCAAAGCAAAAATGAAGTATTGGGACTTCATCAAGATAAAAAGTCTTCTGTACAGTGAAGAAAACAATCAGCAAAACTAAAAGGCAACTGATGAAATGATAGAAGATATTTGCAAATGACATATCATATAAAGGGTTAATATCCAAAATCTATAAAGAATTTATCAAACTCAACACCCAAAAAACAAGTAAATAACTCAGTGAAGAAATGTCAGAAGACAGGAACAGACACTTTTCCAAAAAAGACATCCAGATGGCAAACAGACACATGAAAAGATGCTCAACATCACTCATCATCAGGGAAATACAAATCAAAACCACAATGAAATACCACCTCACACCTGTCAGAATGGCAAAAGTTAACACAGGAAACAACACTGCTGGGTGTTGAGTTTGATAAGTTCTTTATAGAACTTTATAGAAGATGTGGTATATACACACACACACACACACACACACACACATACACAATGGTGATATATTACTCGGCGATCAAAAAAGAATGAAATCTTGCCCTTTGCAATGACATGAATGGAACTAGAATGTATTATGCTAACCAAAATAAGTCAGATAAAGATAAATATCATATGATCTCACTCATATGTAGAATTTAAGAAACAACAGATGAACATAGGGAAAGGCAAGGAAAATAAGATAAAAAACAGACAGGGAGGCAACCATAAGAGACTCTTAAATACAGAGAACAAACTGAAGGTTGCTGGAGGGGTGTAGGGTTGGGGGATGGGCTAACTGGGCTATAGGCACTAAGGAGGGCACTTGTTGGGATGGGCACTGGGTGCTATATACAAGTAAGTAATAAGTCACTAAATTCTACTCCTGAAACCATTATTATACCATATGCTAACTAATTTGGATTTTAATGAAAATTGAAAAAAAAAAAAAAAAGAATACCTGTAACACTGAAATTCTCTGCTGTGACCTGTGTGTCCTGAAGGGGGTGGGTCTGTTTCCTCTTCTTTTCTACACTCTAGCCCTGGTCATTTTGTTTTTCATATGCAATATGCTTATTAGATTGCTTCTAAACTTGGATATCTCTCTTCCTAGAGTTCTTTGTTCTCATATCTACATGCATTTGGCTGCTTCTTGGTATGAGTTCTAATGTCACTTCTTTGTAGAAACCAACCTTAAGTAGACCAACTAAAAATCTCCATCATCACTCTATCATTTTCCAAATTTTTATGTCCTCATGGTATTCATCACTATCTGAAATGTCAGTTTATCTATGGATATGTCTAATATGTCTTTCTCTCCCAATTTAGGTATCATGAAAGCAGATATTCACTGTTGTAACATCAGTTGCTAGGAAATAATAGTGCAAGACCCATGGTAGGTGCTTAATACAAGGCATTAATATGTGTAAATCATGAGTTAGAATCTGTTTTTTAAACATATTTGAGGCAGAGTTCTTTACTATTCTGTTTAGGTAAAACAAGTCTATGCATTTTTTTAATCTTCAGAATCCTTCATTTCTTTTCACAGAAACTCATTGTCAACATATAACCTTTGGAAACTTCAAAAACATTTTTACTGGAAAAGTCAAAGAAGACTAGATGAATTGGGTTAAGTAAACAGAACCTCCAAACTGGTAATTTTCTATTCCTATGACAGGTAAAAAAAAGGTTTATCATCTGTAAGTCTTGATGAAGATGGAGAACAGATAGTGCTCTCATTATCAGGTTGAGGCAGAATATGAGGAGGTTTACTAAAGGCTTTAGATCTGATAATTGACTATATAAAATAAAGTAATAGTTTATGGATTGAGGATTTAAACCACAGCTTCCTGGGAGGAGGCACAAGCAAACTCAAGTTCTGACGCACTGAGATTCCAGAAAAGCAGATTGAGATTCAAGGACTGAGCCTAATTTTTGTGTAGGAAAATGGAGAGCTAATTAAAAAAAATCTCAGATTAAGGCCTTTGTATTGTCTGGAGTAATGAAGAGACTGGAGCTCCTCCTTGGGTGCTCAGGTACCGGGACCCTGCAGACTATGGGGTCATCCAGGATGGTGACACAGTCAATTTTACTTTAGGGTATAAAAGTTTCTTCTGATTATAGAGGAAATTGAGAGGATTAATGCTAACACAAATACAACGTAAGCAAAAATGTTTTAACTGAAAAATAAGATCTTATACAACAATAAGTAAAATAAAAGCAATAATGAAGACAATACATCATTCCAAATTGATGCGACTTTTAATAACATCAATGTGTTAAATATCTAGCAGCATTTGAAAAATATGAATCATGTTATATAAAGAATAAGTAAAATCCTACGTATAATTTGAAACTTGAAAGGTTACTAAATACTGAAAGAAAAATTAATGAAACCATTTCACTTGGGATAGATATTGTGTTACCATCATTTAACAAAGTCTAAGTTTCTGGCAAATTTATGCAAAACACACACAAAACACAACATTTTTCAAATATGATAAGGTGGCTGGATACAAACACATTCTACAAAAAAGAGGTGTGTCTACTTGAAAAACTAGTACTTAGAAATGAAAATGAGAATAAGTATAAATACTAAGAAATGTAAGTAGAATTTATCAGGACCTATAGGAAGAATATGAAGTGATATTCAAACATAAAACAAGGTCTGAACAAGGAGGGAGATACACCATATTTATGTATTCTATGTGCATTTTGTTCATCTAAATTTAACTAATCTAATTAGAATTTGTCTGTTGGTCTTGGAAATAAACCTTAAAATCTAAAGTACACTTGTGATGAACACTTGGTGTTGTGAAGAAGTGTTGAATCACTATATTGAACACCTGAAACTATTACACTGTATGTTAACTACATAGAGATCTCCCCTTACCAGCTAGCAGAATACATGGTAACATCTGTATGCTCAATAGGACCTAAGGGCCTGGATCACAGGATACATATGGGAAATCAAGCAGATATAAGTAAGAGAATTCAACTATTATAAAGATGTTGGCCAAATTCAGGGACAGTGAATGAATTATTTGAAAGAAAAGTATTGGCATTATTACCTAACTAGAAGATGCATGGATGCCTAAGTTACATCATATGCAAAAGTAAATCTCACGCTTTTTTGGTGTATCTGTTTTGTTTTAAACTCTGCTCCCTGATCCATTACAAGATCCTCTTTCTGCAAACCAGACAACCATAACTGCTCTTCCATTTTTATTCAGTTACTCCTCAGTCTCCTTCTCCTAGACTCACTCCTATCTAGCTTATCAAAAGAGAAATTATTTTTACAAGCAAATCTACTGGTCTGGCACTTAGGTCAGAATATTATTGGAATATGTTTATACATTGGTATGAAAAAGAGACAGTGACCCTTGAGAGAAAAACAAGTTAGAAAACACCAGAAATATCAATATTTGAGATAAACTCGGCCTCACATTATTTTAGATGATGCAAATTCATCACTTTGATTTCTAAATTAGGACCAAAAATACTTTTTGCCAAGTATTTGTCATTTAACTATATGTGTAACTGATATATTTTAATCCAGAAAATCAACTTTTATCTATGGCAGTATTCAAATTGAGATGAACCCAGGCATTTTCTGAGTTTTTATATTTACTACATATTTGAAGTGCACTTATTAATATTGTCACTCAAAGACAGCATAGGCCACACATGTTTCAAAATCTGTCTAGTTTACTTATCTGATCTCTTTTTTCAGATCCCATTTAGCAATGTGTAGAAGCATGCTTTTTTGAGAAAAAAAATATATGCACAATATCACTTCATATTACTTCATCAATGTATCTTTAAAGTTTCCTTCACAGCAAAATAGTGGCATGCCATTCTTGAAGGATGAACTTTTAGG
Organism: Panthera onca; assembly: GCF_046562875.1. Lineage (NCBI taxonomy): Eukaryota > Metazoa > Chordata > Mammalia > Carnivora > Felidae > Panthera > Panthera onca. Next base: position 98,289,199 of record NC_138342.1, read on the forward strand.
TAAATGAAACTCCAAAAGACTTTAAAACTTTATAAAAAATAACCTATTTATATACTGTGTTTTACATACATATATATTATATATATTTAAATATTATATATATAATGTATTATATATAAATATATAAATGTTATAAATATATGTATAGAGAGAGAGAGAGAGAGAGAGAAAGAAAGACACATACATACAGACAACAAGAGAAAGCATTTTCATGTAGTAAATATAAAAACTCAGAAAATGCCTGCATTCATCTTAATTTGTGTGTGTATACACACACACACACACACACACACACACTGCTTACAATTCAACTAATTTTATGTGTGTATATAATATTATCTAAGTTAATAAGTCAAATAAGATCTTAGATCCATGTTAGAATCATGATTTTTTCCTTTCAGTTATACTAATGTGTATATATTGTCATATGTTCCATTAACACTGATACTTTTAGATAAGAATTTGCCTTATGACTAATAGCCCATTTTTTTATATCCATTAGGAAAAAGATAGTTTCTTCAATAAATGGTGTTGGGAAAACTGGATAGCAACATGCAAAAGAATGAAACTGGATCACTTTCTAACATAAAAAATAAATAAATAACTTTAAAACAGATTAAAGACCTAAATATGAGACATAAAGCCATAAAAATCCTATATGAGATTACAGGTAGTAATCTCTTTGACATTGTCCATAGCAGCTTGTTTCTAGATAGATCTCCTGAAGCAGGGGAAACGAGAAAAAAATAAATGCTGGGACTTCATCAGATAAAAATCTTCTGTACAGTGAAGGAAACAATCAACAAAACTAAAAGGCAACCTTTAGAATGGCATAAAATATTTGCAAATGACATATCTGATAACAGGTTGGTATCTAAATTATAAAGAACTTATAAAACTCAACACCCAAAAACCAAATAATCCAATTAAAAAATGAGCAGAAGACATAAATAGATATTTTTCCAAAAAAGACATCCAGATGTCCAGCAGGCACATGAAAATATATTCAACATCACTGAGCATCAGGGAAATGAAAAAACTAAAATGAGCTAGCACCTCACATCAATCAGAATCGCTAAAATCAACAACACAGGAAACAAGAAGAATTGGCAAGGGCTGTAAGAAAGGGGAATCCTCTGACACTGTTGATGTGAATTCAAACTGGTGCAACCACTCTGGAACACAGTATGGAGGTTCGTCAAAAATTTAAAATTAGAACTCCCCTGTGATTCAGAAATTGCGCTTCTAGGTATTTACCCAAAAGACACAAAAATACTAATTGGAAGGGAGACATGCACCCTGAGTTTTAGAGCATTGTCTACAATAGTAAAATTATGACAAGAGCCCAAATGCCCACTGACTGAAGAATGGATAAAAAAGAAGTGGTGTGTGTGTGTGTGTGTGTGTGTGTGTGTGTGTGTAAGAATATTTTCATGTATCTGCTGGACATCAGGCTGTCTTCTTTGGAAAAAATATCTACTCATGTCTTCTGTCCTTTTTTAATTGAATTATTTCATTTTTGGGAGTCGAGTTTTACAAGTTAGTTATAATTCAGATACCAACTCTTGATCAGAAATGTCATTTGCAAATATTTTATCCCATTCCAAAGGCTGCCTTTTAGTTTGTGTACACACACACACACACACACACACACACACACATAATGGAATATTAGTCATGAGAAAGAATCGAATCTTGCCATTTGCAGTGACATTGATGGAACTAGAGAAGATTATGCTAAGTGAAATAAGTTAGAGAAAGACAAATACCAAACGTGGAATTTCCACACTCATATGTGGAATTTAAGAAACAAAACAGATTAACATAGGGATAAAATAGAACTGAGATCAAAAATAACTGAGAGTTACAGGAAGGGAGGTGATTGTGGGGGTGTGTTAAATGGGTGATGGGCATGAGGAAGGGGACTTGTGATGAGCACTGGGTGCTTTATGTAAGTGATAAATCACTCAATTCTATACCTGAAACTAATATTACACTGTTTGTTAACTAAATGGAATTTAAATAAAAATTATAAAAATAAGAAAATAAATATCTTTATTATTTTATGTATTCTTTGTATCTCCAACTTTTGGGTAAAGAAATTCTACATCGGCATTTAGCCATTTGGAAATTCATTAAGATGATGATCATTATCCGTATGTGAAGTTATGAAGTGATCATGTAAACAAATTTGCCATTTGTTGCTGTAAGTGCTAGAGATTATGTGAATCCTCCATACCAATAAAACTTAGATACAACACATTTAACTCCTATATTGTTAATGCTTTATATATTATAATTGTAGAACATAATTCAAAGGTATCAAAACAAACATATTTCTTTACCCTTATTTGAATATATTGGATTTGAGTATCTAGTTTTAGTTAAAGGGGGAGTGAAGTTTCAGTCTGTCATAGCACCTGCTATTTACACATTTGATATATAGCTTTTATCATAATAGTTTTGTAGAAAATACTTATATTATAAATTAAAAAGGCTAAATAATTGAGTCATTAGCAAGCATACACAGTTCATTATAGGTAGTCTTGGCTTCCCTATATATATATATATTCTTAAATTTAAATTGCATGTGATAAATATACTGATTTATAAAATATGTACAACTTTAATATAGTATTTAAAAACTGTTTATGTCATTGCTTGGCTTAAAAATAGATACTAAACAGTAATATAGGGGTACCTAGTGGCTCAGTCAGTTAAATGTCAGACTCTTGATCTCAGCTCAGTTCATGATCTCACAGTGAGAATGAGTCCCACATTAGGCTCTGCAGAGATAGTACGAAGCCTGCTTGGGATTCTCTCTCCCTCTCTCTCCACCCTTGCCCCACTCTCTTTCTCTCTCTCTCAAAATAAACAAACTTAAAAATTTTAAACAGTAATATAAAATGTAAAATTTCTCATTCTAAAAATTAAGAAACTTCTGAGAAGGCAGTCAACAGGGAAGAGAAGTCAGGGGACCTGAAGTTCCCTCATCCCTCAAACACAGCAGTATAGAGGCCACAAGACTTGGAATTCCAGGAAACAGGCTACAGAGCAACAGAAACATCTCAAGGGGCCCATGGGGACAACTTGGCAGGCCATAGGTGCACGATTGTGAATTAGGAGAGATAAAATTGGGCAGTGTAGACATAGAGGGGAGAGATCCCCTTCTGTGGAGAGACAAAAGGTAGAGAAAGAGAGGCTATGTAGGATTGTACTTGGACAAGAGCAAAACCTCACCAGACCACAGACCAGACAGGGTAATGGAAAAAACAGAGAAAGAACCAATTTATAACTTGCAAATAGTCTTAAGAGTGAGGATCCAGGGTTTCAGGGCTTTCTCTGGACTACAGATGGCCATCCTGTGCAAATGCCTGGGGAGGAGAGGAGCCAGCCCTAGGGTAAGTAGTGAGCTCAGAGGCACAGTCAGAGAGAGTAGTCCCCTCCCTCAAGTGCTGTGGGAAGAAGGAATATTCTCGCTCCAAGGACAAAAGACCCTATAGGTGCCTGCCAGCCAGAGGCCTTTGGTCTGCTGGGTGGAGTGGCACTATCCTGAAACCAGGGTGCGTATAGCAGGATCCTTTAAGACGTCAGGGTTTGAATCCCAGTCAAGCATCTGGGAGGCATGGGAGACTGTGGAGTGGGACAAACTGGCCACTCACGCCTGCGCAGCACTGTGAGGATGGCCTGAACAGAATGATCTGGGACACCTGGTCTGGAGAGGAGAGACTGAGGTGTCACCATTTTTCTCCCTATCACTAACAAGGTGGGGCTTCAGGGAATAGACAGCCAGCCCACAGTGAAGGAGGGAACCACCTATATGAAACCACGCCCGGAATTAAGTCATAGAGTTCCTTTGATTCTCTGATTGATCAATTCTTTTTCTTTCTTTTTCTTTTCTTTTCTTTTCCCCCACCCCTGTAATTTCTCTCTTTGTATGGGATAAGGCTTCTTCTACCACTCCCCCCACCTTTTCTAAATTTTTTCCAGAGTTACTTCAATGAAAAACTCAAAGCACACCTAGTAGAAGTCCAAACCACCACTAATAGGGAGATAAAGCAGCCAGCATCACAACAACAGAGAGCATGCAACACACTCCAAAAACACCTTCTGATGGCCCAGGCCCTGGACAGTATATGACCCCTTTTTAATATAGTAGTGCTCACAGGTGAAGAACACATAACAATATCAAAACAAGGGCAGAAAACTAGCCAAAATGATGACATGGAAGAATTCTCTTCAAAGGAAATTACAGGAAGAAATGGCAGCAAAAGAATTGCTCAAAAAATATATAAATATATCTGATCAAGAATTTAGAATAATAGTCATAAGGTTAATAGTTGGGCTTGAAAAAATCCTAGAAGACAGGAGAGAATCTATTGCTACAGAGATCAAGGAACTAAGAAACAGTCACAATGAATTAAGAAATTCTGTAAATGAGATGCAAAATAAACTAGATCAAGTGACAGCAAGGATGGAGAAATCAGAGGGGAGAATAAGTGAAATAGAAGATAAAATGAAGCTGAGAAAAAGAGAGATAAGAAAATACAAGACCACAAGGGCAGAATTAGAAAACTAAGTGATTCAATGAAACTTAATAATATCCATATCATAGGAGTTCCAGAAGAAGAAGAAGAGAGAGAGAAAGGGGCAGAAGGTTTACTTGAACAAATGATAGCTGAGAACTTCCCTAATTTGGGGAAGGATGCAGACATCCAAATCCAGGAGGCACAGATAACTCCCTTCAGATTCAACAATAGTCCTTCCCCACAGCATATCATAGTGAAACTGGCAAAATACAAAAATAGAGAATTCTGAAAGAAGCTAGGGACAAATGGGCCTTAACCTACAATGGCCTTATATGTGTAGATACATAAGGGTAGTAGCAGACCTGTCCACTAAAACTTGCTGACCAGAAGGGAGAGGCAGGAAATCTTCAATGTGTTGAAAAGGAAAAATATGCAGCCAAGAAACCTTTAGCCAGCAGGGCTGTTATTAAGAATAGAAGGAGAGATAAAGGCTTTCCCAGACAAAAACTGAAGGAGTTCATGACAAATAAACCAGCCCTGAAAGAGGTCTTAAGGGGGGCTCTGTGAATGAAATTATGCAAAAACTACAAAGGAACAGAGACATCACCACAACCATGAAACCTACAGATAACACAATGACACTAAACCCATATTTTTCAATAATAACTCTGAATGTAAATGAACTAGGTACCCCAAACAAAAGACAGAGGGTATCAGAATGGATAAAAGCAAACACACGCACACACACACACAGAAAAAACAAAAAACAAAACAAAAACCCAAGATCCATCTATATGCTGTCTACAAGAGATGCATTTTAGACCTAGGAACATCTTCATATTGGAACTGATGGGATGGAGAACCATCCATCATGCTACTGGAAGTCAAAAGAAAGCTGGAGTAGCCAAACATATCAGACAAACTAGATTTTAAACTAAAGGCTGTAACAAGAGATGAAGAAGGGCATTATATCATAACTATGGGGTAATATCCATCAAGAAGAGCTAACAATTATATTTATTCCCCAACTTGGAGAACCAATAAATTATTATATATAAATAGACAGCGAGATATATATATATATATATATATATATATATATATATATACACACACGTGTATATATATATACACACGTGTGTGTATATATATATATATATATACACGTGTGTGTATATATATATATATATACACACACACACACACTAATCACAAACATAAGCAATCTTATTGATAACAATACATTAATTTCAGGGGACTTTAACATTCCAATGACAGCAATGGACAGGTGATCTAGACAGAAAATCAATAAAGAAACAATGGCCTTGAATGATACACTGGACCAGATGGACTTGACAGATATATTCAGAACTTCTCATCCAAAAGCAGCAGAAAACACATTCTTCTTGATCACACATGGAACATTCTCCAAGATATATCATATACTGGGTCAAACAAATATACCTCAATAAATATAAAAGATTGAGATTATACCATGCATATTTTCAGATCACAACACTATGAAACTTGAAATCAACCAGAAGAAAAACGTTTGGAAAACCTCCAAATGCCTGGAGGTTAAAGAACATCCTACTAAAGAATGAATGGGTCAACAAGGAAATTAAAGAAGAAATTTAAAAATATATGGAAGCAGTGAAAATTAAAACACAACAGTCCAAACCCTTTGGGATGGAGCAAAGGCAGTCCTCAAAGGAAAATACATCGCAATCCAGGCCTATCTCAAGAACAAGAAAAATCCTAAATACAAAACCTAACTGCACACGTAAAAGAACTAGAAGCAGAACAGCAAAGAAACCCAAAGCCAGCAAAAGAAAAGAAATAATAAAGATTAGACCAGAAATAAACAATATAGAATAAAAAAAAAAGAACACAGTAGAATAGATCAATGAATCTAAGAGCAGTTATTTTTGAAAAAATAAGCCAAGGTGATAAATTCCTAGTCAGACTTCTCAAAGAGAAAAGAGACAGGACCCAAATAGGTAAAATCATGAACAGAAAAGGACATATCACAACCAACAACACAGAAATACAAACAATTAATAGAAAATACAATGAAAAATTATATGTCAAAAATTTGGACAACCTGGAAGAAATGGGCAAATTCCTAGACACCTGCACACTACCAAACTCAAACAGGAAGAAATAGAAAATTTGAACAAACCCATAACCAGCAAAGAAATTGAATCAGTTATCAAAAATCTCCAACATTAAGAGTCCTGGGACACTTGGCTTCCCAGGGGAAATTCTAGCAGACATTTGAAGCAGAGTTAATACCCATCCTTCTCAAGATGTTCCAAAAAAAAAGAAATGGAAGGAAAACTTCCAAACTCTTTCTATGAAGCCAGCATTACCTTGATTCCCAAACCAGACAAAGACTCTACTAAAAAAGAGAATTACAGGCCAATATCCTTGATGAACATGGATGCAAAAATTCTCAACAAGATACTAGTAGATCGAATTCACCAGTATATTAAAATAATTATTCACCATGATCAAGTGGGATTCATTCCTGGGCTGCAGGGCTGGTTCAGTATTTGCAAATAAATCAATATAATACATCACATTAATAGAAGAAAGGATAAGAACCATATTATCCTGTCAATAGATGCAGAAAAAGCACTTGACAAAATACAGCATCCTTTCTTAATAAAAACTCTCAAGAATGTTGGGATAAAAGGAACATACCTTAACGCCATAAAAGCTATATATCAAAAGCTGACAAGCTAATATCATCTTCAATGGGGAAAAACTGAGCAATTTCCCTGAGATCAGGAATGCGACAAGGATGTCCACTCTCACCACTGTTGTTTAATATAGTGTTGGAAGTCCTAGCCTCAGCAATCAGACAACAAGATGAAATAAAAGGCATCCAAATTGACAAAGAAGTCGAACTTTCACTTTTCGCAGAAGACATTTTACCCAACCTGGAAAACCCGAAACATTCTACCAAAAAGCTACTAGAACTGATACATGAACTCAGCAATGTCGCAGGATACAAATTGGTTGCATTTCTATACACCAATAATGAAGCAACAGAAAGAGAAATCAAGAAATCAATCCCATTTACAATTGCACAAAGAACCATAAAATCCTACGAATAAACCTAAAAAGATGTAAAAGATCTGTATGCTAAAAACTATGGAAACTTATGCAAGAAATTGAAGAAGATACAAAGAAATGGAAAAACATTCCATGCTCATAATTGAAAGAACTAATATTGTTAAAATGTCAAAACTACCCAAAGCAATCCACACATGAATGCAATACCAATGAAAATTGCACCAGTATTCTTCTCAGACTTAGAACAAACAATCCTAAAATTTTATGGAACTACAAAAGACCCCAAATAGCCAAAGTAATGTTGAAAAAGAAAACCAATATATGGGAGACATCACAATCCCAGACTTTATCCTCTACTACAAAGCTGTAATCATCAAGACAGTGGTACTGGTACAAAACAGACACATAGACCATGGGAATAGAATAGAGAAACCAGAATTGGACCCACAAATGTAATGCCAACTAATCTTTAACAAGGCAGGAAAGAGTATCCAATGGAAATGGTGCTGGGAGAACTGGACAGCAACATGCAGAATAATGAAACTGGGCCACTTTCTTATACCATACACAAAAATAAACTCAAAATGGATGAAAGACCTAAATTTGAGACAGAAAAACCATCAAAACCCTAGAGGTGAAAACAGGCAACAACCTCTTTGACCTCAGCCACAGCAACTTCTTACTTGACACGTCTCTGAAAGCAAGGGAAATAAAAGCAAAAATGAACTACTGGGACCTCATCAAGATAAAAAGCTTATGCACTGCAAAGGAAACAGTCAAAAAAAAAAAAAAACTAAAAGGAAACTGATAGAATGAGAGAAGATATTTGCAAATGACATATTGGGTAAAGGGTTAGTATCCAAAATTTATAAAGAACTTACCAAACTCAACAACCCAAAATCAAATAATCCAGTGAAGAAATGGGCAGAGGACATGAATAGACAATTTTCCAAAGAAGACATCCAGATGGCAAATAGACACATGAAAAGATGCTCAGCATCAGGGAAATACAAATCAAAACCACACTGAGATACCACCTCACACCATTAAGAGTGGCTAAAACTAACAACCCTGGAAACAACAGATGTTGGCAAAGATGTGGAGATACGGGAACTCTCTTGCACTGTCGCATGGGAATGCAAACTGGTGCAGCCACTCTGGAAAACAGTGTAGAGGTGTGGAGTTTCCTCAAAAAACTAAGGATAGAATTACCCTATGACCCAGCAATAGTATTACTATGAATTTATCCAAAGGATACAGGAGTGCTGATTCATAGGGGTACATGTACCACAATGTTTATAGCAGCTCTTTCAATAGTAGCCAAATTATGGAAAGAGCCCAAATGTCCATCAATTGATGAATGGATAAAGAAGATTATATATATACAATATATATAATAGATAATATATTATATTTATTATATATTTATATTATATATTATATATAAATATATAATTATATATTTGTAATAAATATAAATATATTTATTATATATCTAATAAAATACTAGTTGGAATGAAAGAAGAATGAAATTTTGCCATTTGCTACAATGTGGATGGAACTGGAGGGCATTACGCTGAGTGAAATAAGTCAGTCAGAAAAAGACAGATACCATATGTTTTCATTCATATGTGGAGTTTGAGAAACTTAACAGAAGACCATAGGGGAAGGGAAGGGGAAAAAATAATTTCAAACAGAGAGGAAGGCAAACCTGTAAGAGACTCTTAAATACAGAGAACTAAGGGGAGAAGGGGAAATGGGTGATGGGTTTTGAGGAGGGCACTTATTGGGATGAGCAATGGCTGTTGTATGTAAGCAATGAATCATGGGAATCTACTCCCAAAGCCAAGAGCACACTGTATACAGTGTATATTAGCTAACTTGACAATAAATTGTATTTAGAAAAAGTTGAGAAGCTTCTATCTTTATAATAAGCAAAATAATCTTACCCAGGGCGAGGAAAATAATTTTATGAAGAGTGTTTGCATAATAGAAGTGAAATTATGTTAGCAAAAGAAAAATCAAAATAAGCTTTCAATATTATGAATATTCATGTCTATTATTCACTATTTCATTGGGAAAGGACAAAGAGGAAATTCTGGCTACTATTTGTAAGGACATTCAATGTCCTACTTGGCAAAAATTGGGACAAGAGGTTAGTGAATGTTGTTTAACATCAAGTTGGTTACTAATTAGATTCCATACCTTGTAGTCGTGTATTCAACTACACGTTCCAGAGCATTTAGTCACCCAAGTTCCGTTATTGGTGCTGGTTCATTTTCTGCTCACAAGAAATACAGTCTAGAAAAAACAATAAAGCAAAACAAGCTATATGATATTTTAAAAATTTAAGCCTGTAATATATGGTATGAATCTAGAAGAGTGTTATGCAATAAATGAATAAATGAATGAATGAATGAATGAATGAATAAATAAATAAGAATTTAAGAAATCCTAAGAAAGTACATAAGCTTGGTAGAGGAGTACATTCTTGTAGAAATCAAAATTTAAAATAAAGTTGACATTTAGTGTAAAAATTAAACAAGGTAAAAAACCAAGATTCCAAAAGAGACAAGAAATTTAAATATATTGGAATGGACTTTAAGAAAATGTCATTTTAAGAGTATTTTATCATTTGGAAGGAAAATTGACTTCCATATTAAACAAATGTTTTCTACACCTTAATTTTTATTGACCATCTGTGCTGACAGCTCAGAGCCTGGAGCCTAATTTGGATTCTGTGTCTTCCTCTCTCTCTGCCCCTCCCCTGCTCGTGCTCTGTCTCTGTCTCAAAAAATGAATAAATGTTAAAAAAAATTAAAAAAAATAATAAATACGAGTAATGGAATAAAAGTTAAACTTTGATAGATATCTGAAAATTTTACCTATCAAAAATCTTCCCTATATGAGGCTTTTCTATTTTACATGTTGCTAGGTTAAAAAGTGATCTGAACAGATTTGAAGTGTTGCAACTTTTCTCACTCTGTACACTACCATCACAGTATCACAATATATTCAAAGTATCAGTGTAAGGCAAGATGTTGACTTCCTTTTCCCTGAAGAAATTGTGAGCTCTTATGATGAGAGTTAGATGGCTAAATATTTCGGGGGGGGGGGGGGTGGAAAATTTTTGAAGTAGCTGATGTGAAAATAGGAGACAGATGAAAGGCTGTCCTGCAACAGCGAGGGCACAATGGAGTTGAACGCTCTATATTAGTAGCAGAAACACAGAGTTCTTACAATTTCATACAGAAGTATTCAGCCACCTCAGATTTAGCATAGGAAGGAGTAGTTGGAGTTTCTCAGACTACAGTTTTCCTACAGAAGTTTAAAGAATGTTAGGAAAAAGGAGTTGAAATAATATGCCATAAAACCTTTCTGGACAGCTGATAGGACAAATGAAAAAAGCTCATTTTAAAAGAACTCTAAAACTTAGAGGTTACAAGATTCAGGTTTTCAATAAAGCCAAAGAATATAGTGACAATAACTGAATGGTAAAAAAGGACCCAAAATGTGCAACTGGAACTTGAGATACCCAAGATGTAGTAAGTCCATGTTATTAAAAAGAATAGAGAGGTTAGAAGGAAGATGGTGGCATAGGAGGACACTGAGCTCCCTGCGTACTGCTGATCACTTATATTCCACCCACACTTACCTAAATAACACAGAAAACCACCAGAAGACTAGCCGAATGGACTCTCTGGAGCCAAGCATAGACAAGAGGCCCACGGAAGAGGGTAGGAAGGGCCAAGAGGTGGTGCACGCTACACGGACTGGCAGGAGGGAGCTGGGGCAGTGGAGGGGCAGCCAGCCCACCTGGCAAGGCAGAGCCCATGAATCTGACTTGCAAAAGCATAGGGGCCAGACTGTGTGAGTTCTGACAGCCAGCGGGACTTAAAATCTGGAATGTTAAAAGTCAACAGCTCTGCTCTTGGAGAGCGGAGGGCGAGAGGATACCTGGAGGGAGAGTTGTTGAGCCCCGGAAGACAGAGATCAGCTCGGCAGGGAACAAAGGTGCTAGCAAGTGCAATTTCCCTCTCCCATCCCTCCAGCCGAAATCCAAAAGGGAACCAGTTCCTGTCACCAAAATTGCTTGCACTGCACAAACACCCAACACTGTGCTTCTGTGGATCCATCCCTCCCATGGGTTTGCCTCCCTCCTGGTGCTGCAGGGCCCCTCCTGCAGGGGACCACCGAAGGCAAAGCCAGCCAAGCCTGCCCCTCTGCCACTGTGTACCTTGCGGATCCACCCTGGCTAATACACCAGATCCCATCAAGGCAGCACCACAAGCCTGGCAGTGAGCAAGTAGCCCAGACAGGGGCCACACCACTCCACAGTGAGCACTGCCCCTGGGAGAAGGGAAGATAATGTACACACCAGTCTGACTGTGGCCCCAGAAGTGGGCTGGGGACAGACATCAGGTCTGCCTGTGGCCCTGCCCACAACCACAAGTTACTCCAGACAGCACAGGGGAAGTGCCCTGAACTTGGGAGCCACCCCAGGGACTACCCAAAATGATGAAATGGAAGAACTCTCCTCAAAAGAAACTCCAGGAAGCAGCAACAGCTAACAAATTGATAAAAAACGATTTAAGCAATATAACAGAACATGAATTTAAAATAAGAGTCATAAAATTAATCCCTGGGCTTGAAAAAAGTACAGAGGACAGCAGAGAATCTATTGCTACAGAGATCAAGGGACTAAGAAACAGGAGGAGCTAAAAAATGCTATAAATGAGGTGCAAAATAAAATGGAGGCGACCACAGCTCAGATTGAAGAGGCAGAGGAGAGAACAGGTGAATTAGAAAATAAAATTATGGAAAAAGAAGAAGCTGAGAAAAAGAGAGATAAAAAAATCCAGGAGTATGAGGGGAGAATTAGAGAATGAAGTGATGCAATGAAACACAACAATATACGTAAAATAGGACTTCCAGAGGAGGAAGAGAGAGAGAAAGGGGCTGAAGGTGTACTTGAAGAAATCATAGCAGAGAAATTCCCTGATCTGGGGAAGGAAAAAGGCATTGAAATCCAAGAGGCACAGAGAACTCCCTTCAGACATAACTTGAATCGATCTTCTGCGCGACAAATCATAGTCAAACTGGCAAAATACAAGGATAAAGAGAAAATTCTGAAAGCAGCTAGGGATAAACATGCTCTAACATACAAAAGGGAGGCCGATAAGACTAGTGATGGATCTATCTACTGAAACTTGGCAGGCCAGAAAGGAATGGCAGGAAATCTTCAATGTGATGAACAGAAAAAATATGCAGCCAAGAATCCTTTATCCAGCAAGTCTGTCATTTAGAATAGAAGGAGAGACAAAGGTCTTCCCAAACAAACAAAAACTGAAGGAATTCATCACCACTAACCCAGCCCTACAAGAGATCCTAAGGGGGATTCTGTGAGTGAAATGTTGCAAAGACCACAAAGTGCCAGAGACATCACTACAAGCATGAAACCAACAGATATCACAATGACTCTAAACCCACATCTTTCTATAATAACATTGAATGTAAATGGACTAAATGCTCCAAAAGACACAGGGTATCAGAATGGATAAAAGAACAAGACCCATCTATTTGCTACCTACAAAAGACTCATTTTAGACCTGAGGACACCTTCAGATTGAAAGTGAGGGGATGGAGAACTATCTATCATGCTACTGGAAGTCAAAAGAAAGCTGGAGTAGCTATACTAATATTAGACAAACTAGACTTTAAATTAAAGGCTGTAACAAGAGATGAACAAGGGCATTATATGATAATTACAGGGTCTATCCACCAGGAAGAGCTAACAATTATAAATGTCTATGCGCCGAATACGGGAGCCCCCAAATATATAAAACAATTAATCACAAGCATAAGCAACCTTATTGATAAGAATATGGTAGTTTCACAGGACTTTAATACTTCACTTACAACAATTGATTGATCATCTAGACACAGGATCAATAAAGAAACAAGGGCCCTGAATGATACATTGGATTAGATGGACTTGACAGATATATTTAGAACTCTGCATCCCAAAGCAACAGAATACACTTTCTTCTCGAGTGCACATGGAACATTCTCCCAGATAGATCACATACTGGGTCACAAAACAGCCCTTCATAAGTATACAAGAATTGAGATCACACCATTCATACTTTCAGACCACAATGCTATGAAGCTTGAAATCAACCACAGGAAAAAGTCTGGAAAACCTCCAAAAGCATGGAGGTGAAAGAACACCCTACTAAAGAATGAATGGGTCAACCAGGCAATTAGAGAAGAAATTAAAAAATATATGGAAACAAACAAAAATGAAAATACAACAATCCAAACGCTTTGGGATGCAGAGATGGCAGTCCTGAGAGAAAAATACATTGCAATCCAGGACTATCTCCAGAAACAAGAAAAATCCCAAATACAAAATCTAACAGCACACCTAAAGGAAATAGAGGCAGAAAAGCAAAGATACCCCAAACCCAGCAGAAGAAGAGAAATAATAAAGATCAGAGCAGAAATAAACAATATAGAATCTAAAAAAAACTGTAGAGCAGATCAATGAAACCAAGAGTTGTTTTTTTGAAAAAATAAAATTGATAAACCTCTAGCCAGGCTTGTCAAAAAGAAAAGGGAGATGACCCAAATAGATAAAATCATGAATGAAAATGGAATTATGACAACCAATCCCTCAGAGATACAAGCAATTATCACGGAATACTATGAAAAATTATATGCCAACAAACTGGACAACCTGGAAGAAATGGACAAATTCCTAAGCACCCACACACTTCTAAAACTCAAAATGGAGGAAATAGAAAGCTTGAACAGACCCATAACCAGTGAAGAAATTGAATCAGTTATCAAAAATTTCCCAAAAAATAAGAGTCCAGAACCAAATGGCTTCCCAGGGGAGTTCTACCAGATGTTTAAAGCATAAATAATACCTTTCCTTCTCAACCTACTCCAAAAAATAGAAAGGAAAGGAAAACTTCCAGACTCATTCTATGAAGCCAGTATTACTTTGATTCCTAAACCAGACAGAGACCTAGCAAAAAAAAAAAAAAAAAAAAAAAAGAGAGAGAGAACTATAGGCCAATATCCATGATGAATATGGATGCAAAAATTCTCAATAAGATACTAGCAAATCGAATTCAATGGCACATAAAAAGAATTATTCACCATGATCAAGTGGGATTCATTCCTGGGAAGCAGGGCTGGTTCAACATTCGCAAATCAATCAACGTGATACATCATATTAATAAAAGAAAAGATAAGAACCATATGATCCTGTCAATCGATGCAGAAAAGGCCTTTGACAAAATTCAGCACCCTTTCTTAATAAAAACCCTTGAGAAAGTCGGGATAGAAAGAACATACTTAAACATCATAAAAGCCATTTAGGAAAAGCCCACAGCTAACATCATCCTCAATGGGGAAAAACTGAGAGCTTTTTCCCTGAGATCAGGAACACGACAGGGATTTCCACTCTCACCGCTGTTGTTTAACATAGTGCTGGAAGTTCTAGCATCAGCAATCAGACAACAAAAGGAAATCAAAGGCATCAAAATTGGCAAAGATGAAGTCAAGCTTTCGCTTTTTGCAGATGACATGATATTATACATGGAAAACCCGATAGACTCCACCAAAAGTCTGCTAGAACTGATACATGAATTCAACAAAGTTGCAGGATACAAAATCAATGTACAGAAATCAGTTGCATTCTTATACACTAACAATGAAGCAACAGAAAGATAAATCAAGAAATTGATCCCATTCACAATTGCACCAAGAAGCATAAAATACCTAGGAATAAATCTAACCAAAGATGTAAAAGATCTGTATGCTGAAAACTATAGAAAGCTTATGCAGGTAATTGAAGAAGATATAAAGAAATGGAAAGACATTCCGTGCTCATGGATTGAAGAATAAATATTGTCAAAATGTCAATACTACCCAAAGCTATCTACACATCCAATGAATTCCCCATCAAAATTGCACCAGCATTCTTCTCGAAGCTAGAACAAGCAATTCTAAAACTCCTATGGAAACACAAAAGGCCCTGAATAGCCAAAGTAATTTTGAAGAAGAAGACCAAAGCAGGAGGCATCACCATCCCAGACTTTAGCCTCTACTACAAAGCTGTCATCATCAAGACAGCATGGTATTGGCACAAAAACAGACACATAGACCAATGGAATAGAATAGAAACCCCCGAACTAGACCCACAAACGTATGGCCAACTCATCTTTGACAAACCAGGAAAAAACATCCAATGGAAAAAAGACAGTCTCTTTAACAAATGGTGCTGGGAGAACTGGACAGCAACGTGCAGAAGGTTGAAACTAGACCACTTTCTCACACCATTCACAAAAATAAACTCAAAATGGATAAAGAACCTGAATGTGAGACAGGAAACCATCCAAACCCTAGAGGAGAAAGCAGGAAAAAACCTCTCTGACCTCAGCTGCAGAATTTCTTACTTGACAAATCCCCAAAGGCAAGGGAATTAAAAGCAAAAATGAACTATTGGGACCTCATCAAGATAAAAAGCTTCTGCACTACAAAGGAAACAATCAACAAAACTAAAAGGCAACCAACGGAATGGGGAAAGGTATTTGCAAATGACATATCAGACAAAGGGCTAGTATCCAAAATCTATAAAGAGCTCACCAAACTCCACTCCAGAAAAAAAAATAATCCAGTGAAGAAATGGGCAGAAAACATGAATAGACACTTCCCTAAAGAAGACATCCAGATGGCCAATAGGCACATGAAAAGATGCTCAATGTCACTCCTCATCAGGGAAATACAAATCAAAACCACACTCAGATACCACCTCACGCCAGTCAGAGTGGCTAAAATGAACAAATCAGGAGACTATAGATGCTGGTGAAGATGTGGAGAAAGAGGAACTCTCTTGTACTGTTGGTGGGAATGCAAACTGGTGCATCCGCTCTGGAAAACAGTGTGGAGGTTCCTCAAAAAATTAAATAGATCTACCCTATGACCCAGCAATAGCACTGCTAGGAATTTACCCAAGGGATACAGGGGTGCTGATGCATGGGGGCACTTGTACTCCGATGTTTATAGCAGCACTTTCAACAATAGCCAAATTATGGAAAGAGCCTAAATGGCCATCAACTGACAAATGGATAAAGAAATTGTGGTTTGTATACACAATGGAATACTATGTGGCAATGAGAAAGGACGAAATATGGCCTTTTGTAGCAACATGGATGGAACTGGAGAACAGAGAACGACAGATACCGTATGTTTTCACTCTTATGTGGATCTTGAGAAGCTTAACAGAAGTTCATGGAGGAGGGGAAGAAAGAAAAAGAAGTTAGAGAGGGAGGGAGCCAAAACATAAGAGACTCTTAAAAACTGAGAACAAACTGAGGGTTGATGGGGGTTCGGAGGGACAGGAGGGTGGGTGATGGGTATTGAGGAGGGCATCTTTTGGGATGAGCACTGGGTGTTGTATGGAAACCAATTTGACAATAAATGTCATATTAAAAAAAAAAAGAACACAATATATCCTTGAAATAGTTAAGCAAAGGAACTCAATGGATAGGAGGGTATCAAGCAACCAAATTACTAGATGATCTTGGATATAAGAAACAAAACCGACATCAGCAAAAATCTTAAATGTGTTCTATGTTGTAAAATCAACACTAAATGAACTTACGCTTACTTGTAAATAAGAAGATGTAGAGAGTAGTGTAGCTTATGGTTTTTATCCTCAGTGGAAGAAGACCATAAGTCAGGGTTGGGGGTGTTTACAAGCAGCAGATAAACACCATCACACAGGTTTCAGTTCCCACCTTCTTGTTTTTAGAGCCAAGGATAATGGAGAACAAACAATATTTAACAGAGAGAATAGCAGAAGAAGTTTCCAATTTCAGACAAAGGGAATGTGGAAGAGGTAAGTTAGAATGAGAATCTGCTTTCCCAATACACATACCAAAAACAAAGTTCCCAGAGTGCAGTGATATGATTTGGGAATGGAAGAGAGGGCTTTGGGTAAAGCCAAGTAACCACAGGCTTAGATGGGATGATAGTGTGGGAGACAAAACACAACGGGAGAGGATCATTTTGGGACCACATGTATTGGATATAAAACTGGATAGTTTTAAGTGTCCAAAGCATTTCCTCAAGTATTAGTTAAAACAGTACCGGGGTGGATTGGTGCACACCAGGCTTTGTCAGGGACTAGACTTTGGCTTGTTAGGCTATATGTCTGGTGGATATTTAATGTCTAGCACTTATGGAGACTCTATCCTACCTGAAAGTATAGAAGCTTGACATCTGTAACTTTAAAAATCTTTTTCACATGCTTAACTAGAAAGAAAATATAAATTAGAGTAGGGTTTTAAGAAAATCATCAATACTATATTGAAATTGAAAGTTGATAATCCTGTTAGAATTCAGATGAGAAACCAACAGAAATCTTGGCATAATATATAGCTTAATCACCTAAAGGAAGAGAATAAGATTTAGTTAAGTGCCTGGCTATTGAAGGAAACACATAACTTGATTAAAATACACACTCCATCCCTGTTGTGTTTTGAATAAGTCGAGAGGAATCTAAACAGGGTCACTTATTCTAAAATTTCCACTTTCTTCCTTTTAGAAGCCATTGGATATTAAGCCTTCAGAGCTGCCTGTCAAGCCAGTCTCATACTGAACCCAGAAATCAGGCCGACTTACTCAGAAGGATACAGACATTTTAAAGCTGCAGGACTTACCCTCACAAGGGTGGAGCTCCTGCACAAACAAATGCCTGGCTTGGAGGAGGAGACTGACTACTCTGTGAAGCAGGATGGCTCTAGAGGGAGGGTGAGAGCCTGGCATGTCCGAATGCTCTTCTCAGGTTACCGGGTAAGCCAGGATAAAGTGGGTAAAGGAGAAGAGAATCTAAGAACATCCTCAGGGAAAACCTGAACACTACGAGTAGGGAAAACACATTTCTAATGCAAAGCAATTTGAAAAAATAAAAATAAAAGGACAGTAAATAAGTTGACCTTTTTCATTGGATATTCAAATAAAAACATGTTAAGGAAGTTTTACGTTTCAGAGAAAAAAATGTAAGTGTTAAAAAGAAAAAGACAAAAACATGTTGTGTGTGGGGGTGGGGGTACAAATCTGCCCTTAAGCTATCCATTAGTTTTACTTTCTTATAATTAATCAGTCTTTCTATTGTCTGTTTCAGCCAAAGCTCTTAAGTCTGTATATTCCAAATGAAACATGTAGTCTCAATTTGTCCTTTTTCATTCAATGTACTAGTCATTAGTGTGTTTATTTTGCACTTTGATCCACTGATTCATCCTAGGACTATTTTTTCAATGCCACTTTGTGCTTAGTTTGCAAGTGCAAGGCATTGTATAGATTAGAAGCAGGGTCAACATCCTCTGAAAATGTATAATTTTCAATGTAAATTGGTTGGAAAGTAAACCAAAGTTTTGACATACACAGTAAAAGTGAAAAAAAAAAAAAGACTTTTTAACCCAGATGAACAGGACCATGAGGTAAGCTAGCTTTATACTTTCCAGCCACAAACATTCAATAGGTCTATGTGTGTCATTGTTAATTAAACTAAGGCCCTCCAATTAAGTAAGATCCCATCTGTGTTACCAAATCGATCCTTTGCTTGGCTAAAAGAAAACTTTTTCTCAACACAGTTTACAAACCACTTACATAGGTTGGATTTGCGGGACTGGTTCATTTACCGACAGATGGGACTTTTTTTTTTGTTTTTTTCATCTTTACAGGCATGTATGTGATGGAATGGACATAGACTTGAGAGAAGGCTTGCTTGGTGGTGATCTGCTTGAGGGGTACTCTCTCTCTGCCTTGAACATATTAGTGATATACACAGAAAAGAGCATATTCTTAAAATGTTGGGAAATAAACTGAGTGTTAATTTTTCTTCAGTAGGGAATTAAAAAAAATATTGCTCACAGGTGCACTCGCTGGTTCAGTCAGAAGAGCATGTGGTTCTTCTAGACTATTGATATTCAAAATTATTCGTACAGCTAGATTACCACAGTTGTATTAGTTTTCTCTTTGGCTGCCCTTGTTCTTGGTTCCTTTTACCTTCCACTGTGTTTTGTGATTTTTATTGATTATATAATTTCATTTTAGCATATAAATTATACTTTGATTCTACTTATTTAAAAAAATGGTTAACCTAGTATTTGCCATAAATGTTAATGGATAATTCAAGTCCAATTTCATAGAACACCGTATCACTTCAAGAGTAGTAAATGTACCTTATTACAAAATAATCTTTCTACAAGCCCTTATATTATTGCTGTCATTTATAGACAGATGTATCAACCTGTCACCAAGTACATCGTAAACTATTTTTTAAGCAAGCTTCTGTTAGATCAATCAACAAAAAGTCTGTTACCTCCACTTATTCCTTCTTTGATATTCTTGCTTTCTTATCTAGAGTATGACCTATATTTCCTCTTTAAAGAGTTGCTTTTAACTACCTAGCAAGGAATGTCCACAGTTAAATTCCCTCAGTGTTTAAGACCACCTTCATTTCTCCTTCACTTTGAAGTATAATCTTAGAGCATACAAAATTCTAGGTTAGTGGACTTCACCTCTGACCATTTTTCGCTCTTGTATGGTTTCTGAAGTCAGATGTAATTCCTATTGTTTCTCTACAGGTTATTTTTCCTCCTCTGACTTTTAAAGTTTTATTTTTTAGTAGGTAGAAGATGACATGCCCAAGTGTAACTTTTTTTCCCTGCTACTTCTGGACCTGTGGTTTGGTATCTGATGTTAAATTGGGGTAACTCAGTCGTTGTTTCAAGTATTTATGTTCCTTTTTCTCTTTCCCCTTCTGATATTCCCATTAGGCCTATGTTACAACTTCCATAGATGTTCCACAGTCTTCCTGCCCCCATCAGAGGTTCTTTTGTTTCCAGTATTGGAGAGCTCTAGGGATAGACCTTCAAGCTCAGAGATTCTTTCCTCAGCCAAGACTAGTGTATTATTAAACCCAAGGCCATTCTTCATTGGTGTATTTTACCTCTATTTTTGTTGTTGTGGTTTTGTTTTCATTCTAAGGATTTTGATCTGTTTACACTACCCTCCTATTCTTGTATGTTTACTTTATCCTTTGGAATTCTATCATATAGCCTATTAATCTTTTTTTTTTTTAATGCCCAGTCTGATAATTACAACTTCCCTGACCTATCTGGCTCTAATGCTTGCTCTGTCTATCCAAATTGTGATTTGTTTTTTCCTTTTGTTAGGCCTTGCAATCTTTTTTCCTAATAGCCAGACCTGATGTATCAGGTAAAAAGAACTGCTTTAAATAGGCTTTTAATAATGTGGTGGTGGGGGTGCAGGGGTCGTGGGAGGGGAAACATACAATAGTCCTATAATTATCTTAGTCTTTTAATGAGTTTATGTCTCTGGCCTGTGACCACAAGCCTCATTTTTCTCTTTCCTCCGTTAGGTGAGACAGGATTGCTACAGGAGGCTGGAATTGGTCGGATCACTTCTCCCAGTTCAGTTAGACTGACAGAACCCTCAAAGGCTAGGCTCTGGTTAGTTTGTACTTTGGACAGAACTTGTTAAGGAGAGCAGAGTGTTCTGGTATATCTCAAAATGGTTCCTTTTCTTCCCCTCCCCCTGCTGGAAGCACAAGGGAATTTTCCTGATATTTAGTAAGAACGTGGTGGAGAGCCTGGGAGGTAGGTAATCCGTGCCAGGATAAGAAAACCCGAACGATGACAAATTGCTGGTGACTCAGGATGGACAACTCAAAATACAAAGGGTACACAGTGACAGGGGAGTCCCCACACGTTTGTGAGTTTTATTTCCAGGACCTCTACCAGGTTCCCGGAGTAACTATTAGAGTAAGGTCCTCTGTGCTTCCAGCAGGCAAAAGGGGAAAGCAACCATTCTGAAATACAGCAGAGCACTCTGTTGTTCTTAACAAGGCCAGCCCTCAGGAGATACTAATTATCCAGAACAAAACCACTACATCTATATAATGTTTTCGTTATACTGTTTCTCTTGACTATATTACCAAATGATTTTAGTTCTAATACAATAGTTCCCAAAGTTGTTTTTTTCAATAGACTTTAATCTCAATTCATACAGGATACATGGACCAGCTTCCCATATCAACTGGTAATCATGTTCAGTAATTAGTAACAGGTGCATTGTCTTAATTAAACTCAAGTACCTTTTCTCATACCAATGGAGTGAAACATTCCATATATAAGCCCTTACTAGCAGAGATTATGCAACTCCAGGTGAAAATAGTTACTTTGATTAGATCAGAGTTCAGTATTCCAATCTACTAGCTTAATTGTTGTATGATTTTATTTGTGAAAAGCTCATTCTAAGTGTTTCAGATTAAAACAATTAGAGGCAATGGGTTTATAAAAATTAAGATGTAAGTCCAAGGAAGAGACAAGAATAGTTCATTTGAATTCTCTCAACTTCAACATAATCTCATATAAATAGAGAAATAGGACTAACATTTTAAATATAGGAAAATGTATTGTTAGTTATAAGGCTAAGAATTTTATTAGTTATCTAAAGATTCATAATAATTGACAGGAACTGTTTAAGATTTGTTCCCTTCCTAGAGTAAGCCAATTTTATATTTATAGTTTTTTAGAAATATTTGTCTTAAGTAACAAGATTAAAATGATACATTCATTTTCGATTGTGGTTTTGTGCTTCCCTGGGTTACTGAAATAACCTTGGTTCCCAAATAAAATTGAATTACCTGTCCATCTGAATAAGTTAGAGGATAGAATTTCGGACACACGAACAGAGGAATGTCTGAAGATGATATGCTCAGATACAGAAATACTCAAATAATGGTAACTGAAACAAAACAAAAAAAAAAAAAAGGAGAATCAGATTAGCTGAGTAGAGGTTCATTCAACATGGAGAAGGGCTCTCTATTCCAGATATAGTCTTATACAGCAATGCAAGGTCAGGAAACAAAGTTTTACCTCAATTTTTATTTTGAGTTTTTCCACATGGTTGGTAAAATAAAGGCTAGGTATGCCATGAATCAGGGAACAGTTCTCGAAGATTTTTTATTAGAGGTCAACAATAGGTATACACATACATGCATTTTAGAAGAAACCAGTATCTAGTTCTGCATAAATCCATGCTATTAGACATTTTAAATGCCAAAGAATATTTATTTGTAATTAGTATATGCTGTAGAAATTAGCTTCAGAAATTACCAGAAGTTATTGGTTTAGTTCTAAAGTTTTCTTAAAGAAACTTAAAATGCATATATATGTATATATTATGAGCATTTGTTACTAGGACTTTTTATTTCATTTAATCTAACACTGGATGGTAATGCCAGCTGAAGTTAATATGTAAAAGTGGACAATTGGCTTTCACTGTTATTTTTATGAAGTACATTTCATATAAAAACTAAGTTATGAGTTATGGAGGATTTGTTCTTTTACCCCAAGAACACTTTTCTTGGCTGAACACTTTTCTTTAGTCTCATATGCTTTTTATTAAACTGGCCTTGAATTCTGTGTTCCCTCTTCTGATTTCATAAGCTGAAAATGGACTAAGCATCTATATAGGCACCATAAATTCAGTATGTATAAAACTGAAAAGTCATCATGACCTCTAATGCATTTCATTATGCCTTGGACCCTTCTACCAACACCTTGCAACTTACAGCAAATACCTGGAAATCATGCTCAATTAAATGCTCTTCAACACTGTTGTGGCCTGATTTTTTTTTTAAGTTTTATTTATTTGGGGAGAGAGAGGGAGAAGGATGGAGGAAGAGAGAGAGAAAGAATCCCCATCAGGCTCTGAGCTGTCAGCAGAAAACCAGACGTGGGGTTCAAACTCATGAAGGCGCGAGATAGGGGTCTGAGTGGAGTTTGGACACTTAACTGACAGAGCCACCCAGGCACCCCCTGACCTCTTTTAAAAACAGGAGGAACCTCCACCCAACTTTGGTTTGAATATAAAGACACATGATACTAAACACATTGAAAAGATACAAAAAGATTTACCATCCTTAAATAATTGAGGTCTCAGAGATGAGCAGTCTCAAGAAAGTCCACAAAACTTGAGTAAAAGCAAGGAAAGCATTTGGGCTGGGGCTTATATTGTGGTCAGGGGCAGGGTGGGGAGGGCGGGGGGAGGGGCGCTGGGTGAGGATTCCCATAGGAAGGCAGGAAATTGGGTGGTCTGAATCTCCTGCAGGTGCTAAAGGGGAAACACTTGGGCTCCCCTACCACCTTGCACAGGTGTGGGGCTCAAGAGGCAGAAACCATGAGGTTTGAAAGCTGTTTACAGTCAAACATCAAAATAGAATTTAACTCTATTACCAATAAAATCACTAACATGTTCTTACAGTTTACCACCCAAATTTTATTTCCCTCTCCACTTTCATGATCCCTTTTTAGAAGTTATCATCTTTGCTGGATCTCTATGATAGATTTCTGACTCATCATATTATAACTGTAGTTTTTCATTCACATTCTATTTTTCACACATATAGTTTCTAGAACACAGTAAGAACTAGTGTTCCCCATAGCATTACTTCCTCCAAAAACCTTTTGTGTTTAAATAAAAGTGAAGGACATCTTTACTGTTATACATGCAACCTCTTTACCTATGTTTTTATGTATCCATCAACCCATCTCCCTCAATAAGCATTTTAAAGAGAAGCCATGCCTCCCTATTACTGTATCATGTTAATTACCTGTGCCTGGCACATGGAATAGCAATAAGAGCTTCTGAAAATTAGAACATTTAGGGCTCAGAACCATGAAGATCCTAATCTTGATTAGAGACTCCCTGCCATGGAGTTAGTTTTCTGAGATGAAATCGAATGTGTGACTTAGAATTAGATCAAATAATTCAAATTATTTAAATGCACAGAATTAGGAATTAGAGCAAATCTCAAAGAATTTAAAATACATCTTTTCAGTCTTTATGTAATTTATAAATATGTTTCTACCTAATGATGAGCACCTGATAAAGTATTTTATATTTGGTCAATTCCTCCCAAATAGGTTTAGTAGGCTTCTTACCTTGCTTTCTCTTAGGAAATGGATTCACCTAAAGAACAGAAAGGCACTCCCTGCTTTGAATAAAAGTGTCTGCATTAAAACTCATTAATGGCCAGACTACCATATTATAAACCAGCAGTATATTAGCATTCGAATAAAAAATTGAAAGGTTTTCAACATATTTCAAAATGGAAACATTAGAGAAATTTATGTATATCCTATTTTTTCCCAGCATGCAATACATTTGGACTATTAATTCAGCTGCACAAACAACACCAGATCTCAAAATTAACTAGCTGAAAACTTAAATAAAACTTTATAATTATCTTTGTATTATGTTAAAGGGGAGAGATTAAATGTCAGAATATATGAAGTGTTGTTTTATTTTGTCTTCACACACTTACTGATAACATTTAGTGCATTCTTAGCTTATTTAATAAGGGTAATTAACATTACTAATAGTTGGAAGATATTAATACCCAGAGGGGAAAAATGCATCTTTAACAAGATGTAAGTTTACTCTCTGATATTATCCTAGATATTATTCAAAACTGACACTGCTTAACAGAATAAAGATTAGGAATCAAATGCCTCTGCTTTCATTTGTGAGTACTCAGTACACAACATAAAATAGATAAGATCATCCAGAGATTTGGTTGAAAACTAAAATAATTATATGTCACTTTTGTTTATATTTTATTAATAAACAAGTTGTTATGTAACACAATACATTCAAAATATTAGACATCTTCAAATAATTATTTTTCTTTATTTACAAGCAGGAGTTTTACACAATTTGAAATGTAATTAAAAAAAATAACATTTATTCATTTTTGAGAGAGAGAGACAGCGTGCGAGCAGGGGGAGGGCAGAGAGAGAGGGAGACACAGAATCCGAAGCAGGCTCCAGGCTCTGAGCTGGCAGCACAGAGTCTGATGTGGGGCTCGAATCCAGGAACCAAGAGATCATGACCTGAGCTGAAGTCAGATGCCTAACTGACTGAGCCACCCAAGTGCTCCTAAATGTAATTTAAACACAGCATAATGGTCTTCATATGTGTATCCATTTGTGTTTCATAAATTTGGAAAGTCAATTTATTTTATGTTATTTTTTAAAGTTTATTTTTTTATTTTGAGAGACAGTGTGTGCATGAGTGAGCTGAGGAGGGGCAGAAAGAGAGGGAGAGAGAATTCCAAGTAGACTCTGCACTGTCAGTGGGAGCCCAGAGCCCTATGTGGGGCTTGAAAGATGAACGATGAGATCATGACCTGAGCTGAAACAAAGAGTTGGCTGCTTAACCAACTGAGCCACCCAGGCACCCCTGGAAAGTCAATTCAAATCTTCATTTTTTTGTGAGTATGATTACAGTTTGTGCATGTTTCTCCCTACTTATGTTAATTTTCAGAGATCTAAAATAATAGTACATAAAATAAGTAGCATATTTGGCTTTCCAAAAAATCTGAATTTTCCATATACATGAATTTTAATTCATAAAAACTATTTAATTATTATCAAGATATATTCATCTTAATTTCATATTTAAGTTTATTAAACTAGTTATATGCCTTAAAGGTAGATAGTTTTTTTCAAAGAGATGTTTTAGAAAATGGTATCCACTTGGTAACTGTGGATTCACATAGAGAACAATTTAAAGATCAAGACAAGTAGTATGCTTTCATATTGCCTTCATTTTCATAGTTCAAGTTTCAATATATGATATAGTTGTTCGGTCTGAGGGAGAAAAAATTTGAAATTTCAATGTAATAGATACCTAACAAGTATCATTGGTGATCATCATTGCTTCCTCCTTCCCTTAAAAGATCATCAGTATTTACAACAATGGGCTTACACAAAGACAGTGCTAGCCCTTCCCTGAAAGGGAGATGGACATCAGTAAAGAAAGACACTCTTTCCCAACCAAAAATCAAGTTGCTTCCAAAAAAGATAACCAAATGTAGGCTAAGAACTTATTCCTCTAAGCTAATAAGGACTGTGGTAATTCTGGCCACACCATAGGCCCATGTGTGGGTTACTGTTATAGACTCAAATTGAACTAGACAGTGTTTGGATGTAGCTTAATACCTTAATTTTGGATGACATTTTTAAATGGGTTTCTGTTATTACTGAGATTCAGCTTCTAGATGTGTATTTCATTCAGACCCAGTCATATTATTTGTAACCTAGCAGCAATATTTAGTCTTTTACCCCTCCTGCTAAATTCCTTGCAACCTTTACAAAAGGTCTTGAGCCATTATATTCACTGAGAAGTCTTGGTCTGAAATAAAAGTGGGTGTAACATCTGATAATACTTATTTATAAAGAGTAGTCTGTTTTCAGTACTGAGGAAAAATGAACTGTCACTGAATTTTATTCATGTTTCTTGGACATCCTCAAGTGTTGATGGACTTCCATATAGCCCTCATGTTTCTAAAGAGCTGGTTGGTATGCATTCGTCTCACTTCCATAGTAGGAGATAATTCCCGAAGAACATTCTCTTCCTCCCACAGATCCATTCACAGGGACTCATTAACACTAGCTCAATATCCAGCCTTTCATATTTATATGAAGCTATTTGGCATATTTTCTTTTCTTCTTAAACAAGTGTGGCCATAAAAAAGTATGTTCTTCATTCTTCTTTCTGCAGCTGCAAAGAATGTTCAACTGGTCAAAGCTTGCTTACCTTGAAGATTGTGTATTCTGGGGATAAGTTCCATCTGGAAGATAACTGATAGCATAATTTCTCGGAGACTCATCACATATAATATGTAAATCATAATACTTACTCACTTGGCTTTTCTGAAGACACAAGATCATACAGTTGGTAACTCTTAGGGATAATGGTGGTGGTAATGATAGAAGGTGAAGACTAAGGATCCAGAAGATACTACACTATCCCATGCCCAGCATTAAACATGAGTCTTTATAGGAGTGAGACTTGAACTTTTTATTAAGGCATATCACAGTTTAAACAGAAAAAAATGGCTTCCTATTCTAATTAAGCATTATGTGTGAGTATGGTAATATTTAGAATACACTTTTCAGGAGTCTAGTTTAATAACTGCTGACACAGTAGATATTCTACTCTAAAACTTTACCACTTGTATCCTGCATTTGGAAGGAGTACAGTAGATTTTAAAACTGTCTCTTTAATTTTGTTCTTGATGTGAGAGTGTATTAATAGCATTGCTCAACATTTATCATTTCTAATTTTAATCTAGTAAAAACAGTTATGGAACTTAACAGTTTGTTTGAATGCAGAGTCATCCTTTAGGAAAACAAACAGCTCCCTGCTGAGACTATTTGATAACACATTTTTTTTTCATGTGCTATTTAATTCGCCAGTCAATGGATAGAGTTAGAAGTAATATTATAGATATTAAAACTCCAAAATTGTAGGAGAAATGGACGCTACACTGCAAGCAAAATTTTTCACTGGAACTGGTCTCACAGTCATGCCAGAAGAATTTTTAAAAATACATCAATATCAGTGAATGTATCACACTAAAGGGACATGAGAGGTGAATTTAATTCTATTCCTTTGAAAGGTTTATTTCTTTAATCATAAAATCACATTCCAACTTTTTTAAAAGGTGAATTTTGTCAAACTTTTTAGCTACTTCTATAGCCATATTAGGGGATTTTCCAGAATTAATCAGGTTATATGAGTAACTCATTATTTTGTTCTCTCCATTAGGCAATCTGAAATTAATTTCTGACTTTGAACCATTAGTGAAAAAAAGACTAATAATAGCTAAGTAGGGCTTAATGCAAACGATAGAGTGTGGAGACTCAAAAGTTCCTTACAATTCTAATCCATGTGTCTAGTGATTTAGGGAGAGAGAGAGAGGGAGGGAGAGAGAGAGAGAGAGAGAGAGAGAAAGGATTTCCTCAAAGTAAGAACAAATAAATTTATCATTTAAAAAAATTTTCCATTGGTCATATGTGATTATATTTATTCATGAATATAAGGGTATTTAGTTAAGTAGACAAATAAAGAAGGCTGTAGATTAAACATCCATGCTTTGGAATTATTTAGAAATATTTGTTTAGAATGTTTTAATTATTTTTTTCAAAACATTAGCCTTGTCTGTATGTGTATTTCAATAAGTCTGAGCCATTTTATGGAATCAAATATTCATGCTTAATTTACAACATATAAATATTTAATTGAAAACTATTGTGGTGAAAACTGACTTTAAAAATCTTTAACATATGTAACTTTCCATCAAAGGAATCTGGAAATCTCTACAGAAAATTTCATTTAAGCTTATGATCTTGAGGTTAATTTTGATATTATAATTGGCATTGCATAGACTGAAGTAAAATGTGCTGTGTTGTTTAAAGGTAATCTATAATAAAATAAGGATTAATACTCCTTGCATTTCTTCAGAATTCATATTTCATTAGTATATCATGTATAATTAGACACTATTTCTTTAACACAGCAAAAATGTAGTTTTGACCAGCCTCATTATTCTGCTTTCAAATGAAAATGGACTTTCATCGATAAAACCACAACAAATTGTTACAAGAAAACTTGTATTTTAGAAAATTTAGCAGAACTGAAGTGCTTTATGCATTTAGGTGTGCATTTGTATAAAAATGATATATTTTTTCAATGCTAATTGTCTTAGAATTGCTTGTTTGAGTATAGAATTAAACTATGGAATAATAACAATAAGTTCATTATTTTATGATATTCAAGATAAACATGCTAAGATCAAAATTCCAACGTTTATCTAAAAGGTTAATGAACTAAGATTTTGCTCATATGAATTCCAGAATTACAATGGATCAGCAAAGAATCTTTTTGAGCTTTCAGCAATTGTTGAAGGGGTCAGTGTGATAACCAACCATGTATGGATGTAAGAACAAATAAGAGAAGTGAACAATGTAAGAACAATGTAAGAGAAGTGAAAGTAATCAATTGCAAATAATTGTGTTTGCCTGATAATCATCTATCATACATTTCTGCTAGAGGCACTTGGAAAAAATAAACCAATTAACTGAAGTTGGTATTATATTTTTTTTAGCATGGAAGTTAATTACAACACAAAAATGTTAATTTAAACAAAAAGTTTGTAGGTATAGAAATGTGATACTCTTTGAAATGATTTAAGGACAAAATATGTTTTAAACACACTAATATATATAAATCTTTGGCATAAGATTTGCCTTTTGATAATTGCTTCATCAAGTGGAACTAGATGGACCTCATAAAAGATACTGTGTGCACTGGCCCAGAATATTTTGTATTTCATATGCTTATTAGAAGTTGTTACAATTAGGGTTTCAAAGAGGAAAATTACTCTTGCCAATTACACATCAGCTCTAATGGAAGCAGCTCTCAGAGAGCTAAATGAAGACTGTTTATATGTCTGGTAAAACACAGCAACAAAATCACTTCATATCTGAGTGACTGGCGTGTATCAATGGTGAGATTGCTTTTTGAACCATTTGTGTGTATGTGTGTGAGTGTGTGTGTGCAAGATGTAAAAATATGTCAGTTATAAATCCATCCCATTTTTAACCGTTGGGGTGAAAATGTTTGAAGCTGGAAAAAAATGTTCCAAAACATCTGTACAAAAATATAAAAATAAATGTATACCATACTCAAATCTCTAAAAATGAGACATGTAGTGTTAAAATGTTTGTTTGTAGAAAAAATTGTAGGCTAGACTTAGGGTCAAATACTTAAAAAAAAATTAATGTTTATTTATTTTTGAGAGAGAGAGAGCAACAGAGCACGAGTTGAGGAGGGGGAGAGACACACACACACAGAAATCTGAAACAAGCTCCAGGTCTGAGCTGTCAGCATACAGCCTGATGTAGGCCTCGAACTCAAGAGCTCTGAGGTCATGACCTGAGCTGAAGTCAGATACTTAGCCCACTGAGCCACTCAGGTGCCCCAGGGTCAAATACTTTGAAATGCAAAATGGTGTATATCCTTTAAATTTTTATAATTTAAATTTAAAAGATTAAATCCTTTCCAAAAATAAAGTATAAAATATGTATAGAATCTTCATAATCTTCATAATCTTATATAACATTTTATATCATGAATATTACATGGCTTGCTTTAAGTCATTTTAATTAATTTGAATCTCTAAAAACCATGAATTTTAAAAACAAATACTAAATGTGAAAAATAAATGCACACATACAGTGAAATTATTTTGGTTCCATGTAAAAGTACTCACTTCTTAATATCACAGTAAATTTTATTTATTAAAATGTTATTATTAACCCTTATTTTGGTACTATTTGGTGAAAAGTGATTCTCTTACAGAGAACTGGTTTGCCCACCAATTTCTGGAAGGACTTAATTCATCACTCGTTATATAAATATGTGGTTATTATTGTATGTAATGAAAATCTACATGCCCAGTATACTTGAAACTAATGTAACATTGTGTGTCAACTATACTCAAATAAAAATATGTATATCTGTCTGTCCATATCCATAATCTGCTGTACAATTTCCCACTTCATCACTTATGTTGTAAGAAAAGATTAAACATTAGAAAGAATATTTCTAAATATCTTCTGATTCTCAGAACACAGAAAACCTTCAAAATTACTCAGAATAACATAAAAAGCCTACCAAATCCAATAGTGGATTTAACTGAGACTCTCAAAAAATATCTAGCTTTGAAAATAATAAATTGTATATCCTAACAATTAAAACAAAATTATGAAAAAATAATCTTTAATTTTGTAATATTTTAAAATCATTTGCAGAACTCTATCATAATACATCCAAGCCTTGTATCCTCAAGAAGTTATAAAGAAAATGAGAAAGAAGGAATACTTGGCATTTGTGACAACATAGATGGACTTTGCAGGCATTATGCTGAGTGAGATAAATCAGAGAAATACAAATCCTGTGTGTTATAGTATATATGCAGAATCTAAAATAGTCAAACTCATAGAAACAGAGAATGGAATGGTGGTTACCAGAGGTTAAGGAGTAGAGAAATTGGGGAGTTGTTGGTCAAGGATAAAAACTGCAGTTAGAAGATGACTATGTTCGGGGCGCCTGGGTGGCTTGGTCGGTTAAGCGTCTGACTTCAGCTCAGGTCACGATCTCACAGTCCGTGAGTTCGAGCCCCGTGTCAGGCTCTGGGCTGATGGCTCAGAGCCTGGAGCCTGCTTCCGATTCTGTGTCTCCCTCTCTCTCTCCCCCTCCCCCGTTCATGCTCTGTCTCTGTCTCAAAAAAAAATAATAAATAAAAAAAAATAAAAAAAAAAAATTTAAAGAAGATGACTATGTTCTGGAGACCTAATGTGCAGCATCGTGATTATAGTCAACAATGTTGTAGTATTGACTGCTAAATCTTAAATGTTTTCACCACAAAATGAAACAATGTCACATGATAGAGGTATTAGCTAATGTTGTAGTGATAATCATTTTGCAATATACAAATGTGTCAAATCAACACATTGTACATACACCTTTAACTTACACAATGTTATATGTCAATTATGTCTCAAAAATATTTCAAAAAATAAACAGAAAATGTTCAGTGGTTATCAGTAATAATATGTTTATATGATGACAAGCAACAGAGGTACAGTAAGATCAGGTAGGTTGCTTTGAGTGGTAATTCTCAATCTGTGTTTCAAAATTGTCTGGCAAGGCTGTTAAGGATACAGATGTCTGCTTGAACTCACCTTCTCCACAAACACACTGAATCAACACCTGTGTACAGAGCAACTTCTCCTGAGGAATAAGGGTGGACTGAAAAGCTTTTTCTGAACAACAAAGGATAGAGAGATCACACAGACAACAGCAGGAGAGACAGAGGCACAGTAACTAGGGGAACCCCCAACCTCAACACCTCAAAATGCAGTGGGGAGAATAATACTGAGGTACTGGGAGCAGATTTGTCTGGGGGACACAGACACACAAAAAAGTCATTTTTAAAAGGGCAACTAGAATATTATGGAACTAGCCCTCTGCCAAATGGCAGGGGAACTGCTGAAACTCAATCCAGGGTTGGAGGGGATGGTGACTACCATGTTTCTCACTTCCTTTACATCTTGATAACACTGATAGGAACAGGGTCTGGATGCCATAGCTGGCTTGCTACCCCATTGAATGCCAAGCTCCTAGTCCACAGCCATCCCCTTAAGGCAGCCTCAGTACAGATCACACTGGGACATCCCTGGACAGTATCCACTACAGTTCTAATCATCTCACCTGGTGACACAGGCACAAACACCCTGGGACACCCCAGGCTTGTACCCATTCAGCTCCAGATGACTCTCTAGGGCACCTCCTGTGTGGAGTACCCTAGGACTTCCCACCATAACTGCTTCAGTGCCACCTGTGCTACCAGAGGACCCCTGCACAAAGAACCCCAGGATTCACTAGCCTATGCCCAATTCAGCTCCAGCCCTTGCTCCAAACAACCTCAGTGTGGAACACCCAAGGAACCCCTGGCCTATGCCTAATTTGGCTCCAACCATTACTGCAGGGTGCCCCTTGTTCAAAAAGACCCAGAACACCCCAACTTTCAACCACTTTAACTCTAACTGATCTGCCAGGGTTCCCTCTGTGTAGTGAGCCTCAGGACTCCTGCACTAGCTGTATTCACTTCAGTTTCAGCTCTCCGACCAGGGTAGCCCAAGCTAGGAGTACAAAGGGACTCCCAGCCTATGCTCACTACAGCTCCAGTCAGCCAAAACTGCCAAGCAAACACAGTCTACAAAAGGGATTTCCTACACAAGTCTATTCCTTCAAGTTTAGGAGAAGACATTGTTCTGCTTAATTCATAGACACAAACACAGAAAGTCAAACAAAATGAGGAGATAGAGTAATATGCTAAAAACAAAGAAACAAACAAACAAACAAACCAAAATAAGACCAGACTTCAGAAATATCAAATGAAATAGAGATAAGAAATCTATCTGATAAAGAGTTCAAAGTAATGGTCACAAAGAGGATCACCAGACTAGGCAAAAGAGTGGATGTACTCAGTGAGAACTTCAACAAAGAGATTTAAAAAAAAATTAAGGAACATAAAAACTGGAATGAAAAATACTGTAGAGGAAGCAACAGGATATTAGAGGATGCAGAACAGATTAGTGATCTGGAAGACAGTGTAATGCAAGGCACCCAAGCTGAACAGCAAAAAGAAAAAAGAATTAAAATGATAATAGGTAAAAAGATCTCTTGGAAAACATCAAGGAAATGAACATTCACACTACGAGTCCCATAGAGAGAAGAGAAAGGGGCAAAAACAAACAAACAAAAATGTATCAGAAGAAATAATAGCTAAAAATTCCCTAACCTGAGAAAGAAAATGAACACTCATTTCCAGGAATTACAGACAGCCCCAAACAAGGTGAACCCAAGGATGTCTACAGCAAGACACATAATAATTAAAAAGACAATGATTAAAGATAAAGAGAATTTTAAAAGCAACAAGAGAGAAATAACTAGTTACATAAAAGGCCATCAACTGATTTTTTAGCAGAAACTTTATAGGCCAGAAGGCAGTGGCATGATCCAATGTGTGGAAATTAAACAAACAAAAAACACAAAAAGCAAAAAAACTACAACCAAGAATACTCTACCAAGCAATTATTCAGAATTGAAGGAGAGATAAAGTTTCTCAGGCAAACAAAAGTTAAAGAAACTCATCACCACTAAACCATCCTTAAAACAAATGTTAAGGATACTTCTTCAAATGGAAAAGAAAAGGCCATAAAAAGAAGAAAATTAAGAAAGAAAAAAATGCACAAGTAAAGGCAAACATACAGTAAAAGTAACAGATCAAACCTTATAAAGCTAGTATGAAGGCTAAACAACAAATGTAATAAAATCAATTATATCTAAAAAATTAGTTAAAGGGCTTCATGAAATAAACAGACATAAAATATGAAAACACATACATAAAAAAATGGAGTGTGGAAGTAAAAATGAAGCTCTACCGGAATGTGCTCAAAGTAAAATGACCATCAACTTAATATAAACTGCCATACTACACATATGATATTATATATCAACCTCATGTAACCACAAACCAAAAACATGATAAACATAGAAAAAAATAAAGAGAAAGAAGCCCAAGTATAACATTAAAGGAAGTCATCCATTACAATGAAAGAGAGCCAAGATATGAAGAAAGGAACTGAGAATTATAAAATAATCATAAAGTAATTAACAAAAATGGCAATAAGTACGTAACTATCAATAATTACCTTAAGTGTAAAAGGACTAAGTACACAGGTTAATGGAATGGATTAAAAAAATAATAAAAACCAAGACCAAATACATGCTGCCTATAAGAGAATCACTTGGACATATAGACAAATACAAACTAAAAGTGAAGAAATGGAAGAAGATATTCCATGCAAATGGAAGCAAAAAGGAAGGAGGGGGGGGGGAGGAGAAGTAGGAGAAGCAGCAACGGTGGCAGCTGGAGTAGGAATACTTATATTAGACAAAATATACTTTAAAACAAGGACTGTAGTAGAGACAAAGAAGGGCACTATATAATGACAGAGATCAATCCAACAAAAAGATATAACAATTATGAATATCTACGTACTCAAAATAGGAGCACCAAAATACATAATACATGTTAATACAAACATTAACAGACATAAAGGGAGAAATTGATAGTAATACAGTAATAATAGGAGACTTTAAGTCTCTGGTTACATCAATGTATAGATCACCCAGACAGAAAATCAGCAAGAAAACAGTGGTTTTAAACAACACAGTAGACTGGATGGACTTAAACACATATGTCCAAAACATTCCATTAAAAAAGAGCAGAATACACATTCTTTCAAAGTGCACATGAAACATTAACCAGGAGAGATCACAACAGATTTCACAAGACTGGAATGGTATCAGGCATCTTTGCTGACCACAAATATGTGAAACTAGAAATCAACTAACTATAAGAAAAGAAATCAACTACAAGAAAAAAAAGTGGGGAAAACACAAACATATAAAGGCTAAAAAACAGTCCTCTAAGCAACTGATGGGTCAGTGAAGAAAACAAAGAGGCAATCAAAAAAACAAGGAAACTAATGAAAATGAAAACACAACAGTCCAAAATATTTGGGATGCAGAGAAAGCAGTTTTTAAGAGGGAAGGTTATAACATAATAACATAACATACCTACATCAAGAAACAACAAAAATCTCAAATAAACAATATTAACTTACACCAAGAGAAACTAAAAAAAAAAGAAAGTCAAAAGTAGTATTAAAAAACTCAGTAGAGGGGCGCCTGGGTGGCGCAGTCGGTTAAGCGTCCGACTTCAGCCAGGTCACGATCTCGCGGTCCGTGAGTTCGAGCCCCGCGTCAGGCTCTGTGCTGACAGCTCAGAGCCTGGAGCCTGTTTCAGATTCTGTGTCTCCCTCTCTCTCTGCCCCTCCCCCGTTCATGCTCTGTCTCTCTCTGTCCCAAAAATAAATAAAAAACGTTGAAAAAAAAAATTAAAAAAAAACTCAGTAGAAGGAATGAAACAATAAAGATCAGAGAAGAAATAAATTGAGAATAAAAGAAATTGAAAAGATCAATGAAACCAAGGGCTGATTTTTATTTTATTTATTTATTTATTTATTTATTTATTTATTTATTTAATTTTTTTTTTTTAACGTTTATTTATTTTGGAGACAGAGAGAGACAGAGCATGAACGGAGGAGGGTCAGAGAGACAGGGAGACACAGAATCCGAAACAGGCTCCAGGCTCTGAGCTGTCAGCACAGAGCCTGACGCGGGGCTCGAACTCACGGATCGCGAGATCATGACCTGAGCCGAAGTCAGCCGCTTAACCAACTGAGCCACCCAGGTGCCCCAAGGGCTGATTTTTAAAAGAAACAAAATTGATAAACCTTTAGCCAGAACCATCAGGAAAAAGAGACAGTCTAAATAAATAAAATCAGAAATGAAAGAGGAGAAGCAACAACTAACAACACAGAAGTACAAAATATTTTAGAGACTACTATGAAAAAAATTTTTAAATTCTTTATAAGTTTATTTATGTATTTTGAGAGAGAGACAGAGCAAGTGGAAAAGGGGCAGAGAGAGGGGGAGAGAGAGAATCCTAAGCAGGCTCCACACTGTCAGTGTGGTGCCCAATGCGGGGCTCAAACTCACAAACTGAGATCATGACCTGAGCTGAAACCAAGAATCGGATGCTTAACTGACTGAGCCACCCAGGTGTCCCTCTATGAAAAATTATATGTCAACAAATTGGAAAACCTAGAAGAAACGTATAATTCCCAGACACATATAATCTTCCAAAACTGAATCAGAAAGAAATAGAAAATCTGAAAAGATGACTAGTGACAAAATGAATCAGTAAACAAACAAAAAAAAAATATCAACAGACATAATTTCAGGACCAGACAGACTCACAAATCAATTCTACCAAACATTGAAAAAAGAGTTAATACCGATTTGCAAACTATTCAAGTTCACTTTATAAGGCCAGCATTACCTCAATACCAAAACTAGATATGACACTACAGAAAAAGGGAACTACAGGCCAATATCCCTGATGAACATAAATGCAAAAATCCTCAACAAAATATAAGCAAGCTGAATTCAACAATACATTAAAAGGTATGATCACATGGGACTATTTCCAGGGATGCAAGAATGGTTCAATATTCAGAAATCAATCAATATGATATATTGCATTAACAAAACAAAAGATAAAAATCATATGATCATCTCGATAGATCCAGGAAAAACATGTGACAAAATTCGATCCATTCATGACTAAACCTCTCAAAAAAGTGGATTTAGAGGGAACATACCTCAACATAATAAAAGCCATATATAAAAACCCATAGCCAACATCATACATAATGGTTAAAAAACAGCTTTTCTTCTTTTCTTCTAAGATGAGGAACAAAGAAGGATGTCCATTCTCACCACTTTTATTCAACATAGTACTGGAAGCCCTAGCTTCAACAATCAGACAATAAAAAGAAATAAAAGGCATCCAAAATAGAAAGAAAGAAGTAAAAGCGTCACTATTTGTATGATACCATATATAGAAAGCCCTAAAGACCCCACCATACAACTGTTAGACTAATAAATAAATTCAGTAAACTTACAGGATACAAAATTTATATACAGAAGTCTTTTGCATTTCTATACACCAATAATGGGGAGGTGGGGGAGAGGGGAAAATAGGAGATGAGCATTGAGGAGGGCAGTTGTTGGGATGAGCACTGGGTGTTGTATGTAAGTGATGAACCATGAGAAGCTACTCCAAACACCAACAGCACACTTTACACACTGTATGTTAGCAAATTTGGCAAAAATTGTATTTAAAAAAAAGGAAAAAAAAAAAAGAAAGAGATATTAAGAAAATGCCATTTACATTTTCACCAAAAGGAATAAAATATCTAGGAATAAATTTAACCAAGGAGGGAAAAGATATGTACTCTGAAAACTTTAAAACCTTGATAAAAGAAACTTAAGATGACATGTGCAAATGGAAAGATATTCCATGCTCATGGATTGGAAAAATTAATATAGTCAAAATGTCTATACTACCCAAAGTGAACTACAGATTCAATGTTCTTGCTTTCAAAATACCTATAGCATTTTGCACAGGACTGGAAAAGATAATCCTAAAATCTGTATGGAATAAAAAAAGACTCCAATTAGCCAAAAAATTCCTAAGAATGAAGAACAAAATTAGAGGTATCACAGTCTCAGATTTTAAGGTACACTACAAAGTTATAGTAATCAAAACAGTATGGTACTGGCACAAAAACAGACACAAAGATCAATGAAATAAGATTGAGAGCCCAGAAATAAATCCGCACTTACATGGTCAATTAACCTATGACAAAGGAGGCAAGAATACACAATGGGGAAAAACCCAGTCTCTTCAATAAACAGTGTTGGGAAAGCTGGACAGCTACACACAAAAGTATGAAACTGGATCATTTTCTTACCCCATACACAAAAATAAACTGAATATGACCTAAATTTAAGACCTGAAACCATAAAACTTCTAAAAGAGAACATCGGCAATAATCTCTTGGACACTGATTTTAGCAACATATTTCAATATGTCTCCTTAGGAAAGAGAAACCAAAGCAAAAATAAAGAACTGCAACTACAAGATAAAAAGTTTTGACACAGCAATGAGAGCTATCAAGAAAACAAAATGGTAACCTACTGAATGGGAGAACATATTTGCAAATGATATATCTTATAAGTGGTTAATACCCAAATTATAAAAACTAACACAACTCAGCACCAAAACAAACAAACAAACAAACAAACCCACAAAACAAACAAAACAACTAAGAAAATGGGTAGAGTGCCTGAATAGACTTTGTTCAAAATGCATTTCAGAAAAATTATGAACATTTTCATTTAGATTTTCCAGCAGAGAGAGAATTGACACACAGAGAGAAATGATAAGACACACAAACACAAAAATAGATGAGTAGAGATATAATGGGTTTATCTAAAATCTGACATATTTGGCCAGATTATAAGAGACAAATGTATATAAAATATATTTTAAATCTTAATTATTCAGTGTAGAAATGCAAAACATCACTGCGTTTGCTGTTTAGAGTATAAAAATATATAGAATGTGAGATTTTAAAACTGAGATACATTTAAAAAACAACTTTAAGATAATTTATATTTTTATGCTTTTCTTTTTCTACCTTCCATCTGCATTATATTTTGTTCAGAATTCTATCACCCCTTTGCTAAAAATGATAATAATCAACAAATCCATTTTCCTGCTTCCAAACTTAACCCATCAAATCCATTACCCACCTAGCTTCTGGAAGTAACTTTTTAAGAAAAAATAATCATTTGAGTAATATAGTAATTGTCCTGCCAAACAAAGTCCAAAGTCTCTTGCATGACACTCTAAATCAGTCCCTCATCTATACCTTCATCTTACCTCTTTATTGCTTGCTTAATCATCATCAACAATAAAGAGAAACTGCTTTCCCATTATACAATCTTGTTTCATTCTTCTGTGTCTTTATGCTTCCTGTATAAGTGGACTATATTCCCTTTTGCCATAGTCTTTATTTTTAATTTATTCTTTTTGTTGTTGTTAAATTGCAAGCAGCATGTTTTTTTTTCTGTTTCTTTTCTTTTTTTAACTTACATTCAAGTTAGTTAGCATATAGTGCAACAATGATTTCAGGAGTAGATTCCTTAATGCCCCTTACCCATTGAGCCCATCTCCACTCCCACAACCCCTCCAGTAACCCTCTGTTTGTTTAAGAGTCTCTTATGTTTTGTCCCCCTCCCTGTTTTTATATTATTTTTGCTTCCCTTCCTTTTTGTTCATCTGTTTTGTATACGAGAGTGCTCAATATGAGTGAAGTCATATGATATTTGTCTTTCTCTGACTAATTTCACTTAGCATAATACCCTCTAATTCCATCCACGTAGTTGCAAATGGCAAGATTTCATTCTTTTTGATTGCTGAGTAACACTCCATCGTGTGTGTGTGCGAATATACTGGTATCCAGTATGTACTGAGAGCTTTGCCCCTAAGATCAGGAACAAGACAGGGATGCCCACACTCACCACTGTTATTCAACATAGTATTGGAAGTCTTAGCCTCAGCAATCAGACAAGACAAAGAAATAAAAGGCATCCAAACTGGCCAGGAGGAGGTCAAACTTTCACTCTTCACAGATGTAGTGATACTCTATATGGAAAACCCAAAGATTCCACCAGAAAACTGCTAGAACTGATCCATGAATTTAGCAAAGTGGCAGGATACAAAATCAATGCACAGAAATTGGTTGCATTCCTATACACCAATAATGAAGCAGCAGAAAGAGAAATCAAGGAATCGATACCATTTGCAATTGCACCAAAAACCACAAAATACTTAAGAATAAATCTAACCAAAGATACCTCTTTGGATTTTTCAATCTATACACTGAAAACTATAGAAAGTTTATGAAAGTTTATAGAAAGTTTACAAAAGAAATTGAAGAAGACACAAAAAAAGAAAAATATTCCATGCTCCTGGATAGGAAGAACAAATATTTTAAATTTTATTCCTAACTTGTTACCTGTTTCCAGAAATTCTACTTGTTCCAGAAATTTGTATAAATTCTACTGGATTTTAGCTATATCCAATCCTCATGTTTCCCCCAAATACTTCACTCAGCTCAGATTGCCTCTCATCTGTTCTCCATAATACCCTACATGTCCACCTACTTTGTCTTTGTCTCCATTACCTTCTTGAAGAAGGGTTGTCAGTTTTATTTGCACATTCAGTACCAGGGATACATACACGTGTGTGTGTGTGTGTGTGTGTGTGTGTGTGTGTGTGTTTAATATGTGAATATACATATACATATATTACTGCATATAAATGCATACACATATATAAATAAATATATAATTAAAATAGTTCATCATTGCTATGTGGTGGTTTTATTACTCACTTAAATGTCACTGAGGAAAATGAGCTTATTAATTTGTGTCTGTCTAGCAATATATGTATAGGACACAGATTTGAACCCAATAATACCTGAGTGAACACTAATGCTCATTGCACTACGTTTCATGTTTCCAACTGAAATATTAGAATTAAATGAGTTGAACATTCATAAAATAAATGGCTATCATATTTAAAATGGGAACTCACTCCCCAACTTTTTTTTACACTGAAAGCATTTTCATACCAAAAAGTATATAATTATTATACATTCTAAAATTTTTAAGTATGTCATTATGCTTACTTTAAATTATTTAAATTGATATATAATTATAGGGTTGACAGATAATATTCATAACCTTAGTAAAAAGTAATACATATTTACTAAAGAGTTCAAACATATTATTGAAATGGAATAAAATTAGGAATAAGGAAGCAAACTGTTTCCAAATATTAAAGACACTTATTTACTTAAAATTTTTTCTACTTGAGATTTATATATCCATGAATGAAACGATCAATTCATATATCCAAAAGTATACCAGAACAACTGTAAAAACATTTACTATTTTTAAAGGAAACTAAATCTTTTCTTTTTTTAACTGACATCCATTACATCATCAGATTTTCCGCCATCTGCATACAACATTATTTGGTGTCATAAATCTAGAGGCATCAAAAAATACAAGCCCACATAAAGCATCCTACTTATGCAAATAGTGCATCTGCTGCTGTTTGAGGAGGCCAAACACTATTTCCAACTAGAATCAGACCTCCATAATACAGTGAAGATTAAGTCAATCAAAACAAAATTATATTAAAAGTACTTAAAATCTTAAATGCCATAATATACACCTGCTCATAGAGTCACTTCAAATTTCCCAGAAAATTTGGATGTCAAATCAC
The DNA here is from genome assembly GCF_046562875.1 of Panthera onca. NCBI lineage: Eukaryota > Metazoa > Chordata > Mammalia > Carnivora > Felidae > Panthera > Panthera onca. The sequence goes on from NC_138342.1 coordinate 98,331,172, forward strand.
CAACCAAACCTCATTGTTCCCAACTGAGAAAAGTTTCCTCTGCATTTTAATCAGTATAAAATTATCATGTCTAACTCTTTAACATTATTATCGTATTGACAATTATTTGCTGGGTACTATTAAAATCTTTCTAGTAGTCACTTATAAAAGGAGGTTAAAGCAAGGGTAAAATAATATTTTTCTTAGGTTTAAATATTTTGTAGGGTTATTTTCTCTGTATAAGGAAATATTAGTTGGGTATTATGTTTTTAATTGCATTACTAATATGTATGACTGAAATAAAAATAATGTTTTATAGTTTCAGAAATATGGTTATATAGCTTATTAAAGAGTCCAGTTCCAGGCCCAAGTCCTACGTACAAATCTTTCAAGCCCAACTATAGAAGATCACAAGGCTTTGCCTAGCAAGTCTTAAAGCAGAAAGCAGCCTTCCCCACACAAGACTTAGTGCCCATCCAGGGCATTACAGTTTTTTAGAAGGAAGTGCAGACTAGGACCCAGCCCCAATCCCCTCCTCCTCCATGGCCTCCCATGTTCACAAACATGTCTCTATCCCTAACCCAAGCTTCTCCACTCAGAGGCTTCCTGGTGGAGGGGATGGAAGTCAGGCTGAAACCCTTTTTAGGAGCTCCTCCTTACACCTTTTGGGCAGGGTTTTCACTAAGATATTTCTCCACTCTGACTCAGTGCTTTTCCACTACTAGCCCTTTTCTCTTTCCTTCCTTGAGAGACCCTGTGTCTATGAAATGGCAGGAGCTTCTCATTCAAGGCTCTTCAGCAGTGAGATTACTCCCATTTGTACTACATGTCATATGATTGACACTCTCCTAATAGTGGTCCATGGGGAAAAATAAAACATTGTTGTTCTTGCTTACACGACTGCAGTAAATGAATGAAGATTTGATTGATACTTTCATTTGGGGGTCTTTGTCCTAATGGACCACTTCCACACCCAGAAGCTCAAAACTCAATCTTATGTTTCTTCCAACCACTCTGTGAAGAGAGCTATCAACTATTGATTGCTCATATATCAAGTAGAAAATCTATACTCATTTAGAAAATACATACTTTAAATGTAAGATATAGTTTTCTGAATCCTTCAGACAACATTTAAAATTTGCTAAATGTGTAGAGCTACTAGGTTTATGTTGCACTTAATACTTCTGAATTTATTTATCTACATATTTACATAACAACAAACTAAGCAATGTGAGGTACTTAAATTATCCACAGGCAAAATGAATTCTAAGACTTAACACTGCCTAAGGACAGAGTTCAATACAAAGCAAAATAATAATCTTCAGAATATATAATTTATTTAACAGTAACTAATATTGACTTCTCTCTAGGAAGCGATTTGTATTTTATTCTAAACATGTTTCTGACCCTATCTATTGTATTTTTCCCCCTTAAGGGTATGATACACTTCCATCAGTATCAGTGACCAGAGATTCACTACAAACAATCTGTAACGATGAGGTAGGGGAAGAGGATATAATTAGAAGGATTCATGACAGGGGGTTTCTGTCTACCTTCCACAAGGGTGTACTGCCTCGTATTGTCTCCAATAATTTAGATTGCTGATGGAAGAAATAAAAACAAAATAAACAACAACAAAAGGAAATGAATACAAAGTACTCTGCACCCCCTTCTCAAAATTATAATTTTAAAAAGTTTATTTTGTATGTATATTGTGATATGTCTTATGTTTTCAAAATTAAAATTTATAAAACAATATACTGTAAAAGTCTAGTCTCCATCTTTGTGCCCTCAAATAATTAGTCCTGTATCCAGATGTAAATCAAAAAAAGAAAAAAGAACAGCATTTTGACAAAAATTCTAAAAAATGTTACACATATTCAAATCAAAACATGTACTCTTTTTTTCTGCTTTTTACACTAATGATGTTATATTATTAACAATATTCAATACTCTGCTTTTTTATATCATATATATTTAATAAATTTATATCTGTGTATCATATTGGCCAGTTAACATCTGTGCATAAACACACTCCTCATTCATATTTTATACATGCAAGCTTTATTGACATAACATAACTTATTCACCCAGTCTCCAGCGGATGAACATCTTGTTTCAATATTATTTTGCTATCAGACATAGTGATGCAATCAATGAGGGTGCAAGAAATAACCTTGTATATATTTTCTATGTACAAATGTATCTGTAGAATCCATTCCTTGAATGAAGATTGCCAGGTCAAATGATTGTATAATGACATATTTGAAAAATAGAAATTATAAAATGATTTATTTGCAATCAATTACTTAATATCTGTGTTGACCACTAGAATATATTAGCTTGGTTACTTTATTTTCTTTCATAAAAGTGAATGCATTCCAAAGTATAATACACTGGTTTGGACCATGTCATTGCTGCTATTATGGAATGAATTCTACAAACTTTATGAAATTTCACATTGCTTATCTAATAGCTGCGTCAATGTTCTTAACCAACATATTTTGTCTCTGGAACTACTCTTCTCCATCTTGAAACACTTTCTATTCTACTGGCTTCTATTGACTTGCCACTCTCCTCACTCTCCTCTTCAATACCTCTAGCTAATGCCGTCATACCACTGGCTTACATTTTTATACTGTTGGCTAGTCCTTTTGTTCTTGCTGTTGTGGTTTTTTGGGCCCCTTTCAAATACCTAAATTTATTTGTTGTATTGTTTCATGTACTTATCTATACTCTTTAAATAATCTTACCTGATTCTTTTAGACACCACACTGTAGCTTCCCACATGGATATCTCCAGCATTGATCTTTATGCCCTTGTTAAACTGCCTTCTCAGATGCCTGAGGACATCTCTGTTTTCAGTGAATTGCACTGCTATCCACTGTGTTGTCAATGGTGGAATCTATTATTATGCGTATCTAGGCCAATATTCTCTTAGTTAGACCCTTCACTAGGCTCTTCACTTTTTTCCAATCTGTTTCTCCTAAAATCCATTCTTCCCACAGCATACAAAATGATCACTTACCACTTTAACACAGTTAATGTCATGTGTCTTCTTCAAATCATGAGTGGCTTCTTATTGCCTTTGTTCTTCTTCTGTATGTAATCTGCTATTGCTTCTGATCATTCGCTAAGTTTCAGGCACTTTGGTTACCTTTATACACTGCTATTCACTTGTCAAATATCCACTGAATACCTATTACATGCCAGTCTATACTTTCAATAATAGGGATACTATAGATAACAACAACAACAAAAAAGAGATATGGTCAAAGTATAAACTTCTAGTTATAAAATAAATAAGCCCCAGAAATATAATATGCAGCATAGTGATTACAGTTGATAATATAGTACTGAATTGTATATTTGAAAGATGCTAAGTTATCACAAGGAAAAAAAATGTAACTATGTATGGTGATGAATGTTAACCAGATTTATTGTGATCATTTTGTAATATATACAAATATGGAATTATGTTGTACACCTGAATTTAATATAATGTTGTATGTCAATTCTATCTCAAAAAAATAAATAAAACAGAAAAAAAGAAAAAGTCCTTATTTTTATAATGTTTCAGTTCTACTGGAAGAAAACATAAATAAATAAATAAATAAATAAATAAATAAAATGGTAAGTGGTATAAAGTACTAAGAATGAGGGGGAAAAACAGGTTAAGGTTAAGGGTCATAGAGTGATGACAGATAGTGTTTTTAATAGGACTGCAAGTGAAATAAAGCTCAGTGGGATGAAAGATAAGCAGTTACAAAGGATGCGAGGCAGGAACATTCTTGATGCATTGAAAGAAGAGTATGACCAGTGTAACTGAAATGGTACTGGTGAGTGAGCTAGGAGAAGGAACTGCGGATAGCTTATCAGGATGGGGAGGATCATGTAGAGCCTTGACTGGACATGGAAGTTCTTTAGCTTTTATTGTTAGAAGAGAACCACAGTGACATGATACAATCCAGCTTCAATTTTTGAAAGATCACTCTCAGGGTATGGGGCACCTGGGTGGCTCAGTCGGCTAAGCGTCTGACTTCAGCTCAGGTCATGAATTCACAGTCTGTGAGTTCAAGCCCTGTGTTGGGCCCTGTGCTGACAGCTCAGAGCCTGAAGCCTGTTCTGGATTCTGTCTCCCTTTCTCTCTGCCCCACCCCTGCTTACACTCTGTCTCTGTCTCTCTCAAAAATAAAAGTTAAAAAAAAAAGAAAGATCACTCTCAGGGTAAAATGAGGAAAATGTAGTGGGTGGATGCAAAAACAAAGATAAAAGGAAGGAACTCAAAGGAGGCTAACGCAAAAATCTAAGTGAAGATGATAGTGCCATGAACACAGGCTAAACAGTAGTTATTCAAATGTTATCTGAATCGGAATGAATTTCAAACTGGATTTGTTAACGAATTTCACTTGAAAGATGAGCCAGAGACATTCAAGATAGAACCATGTTTCTTGTTGTTGGTTTGCTGGCCAGAGCAATTAGAATATGTGCAAATTGAGAAAATTTAAAAACATCAGATATTGGGGGAGGAGAGTCTTTCCTTGTTCACAGGTTAGTCATCTGATATGGACTAGAAACGGGGGAAAAGAAGAAGCAGCCAGTGAGATGGGAGGATGCAGAATTAGAAAACACTTCAGGAGAGAATGGTCAGCATTGTCAAATGCTGCCAACAAGAAAGGGAGATGAGCAGCAAGTAAGAATCACAGTTGGATTAAGTGATTGGAGGTCTATGTTGACCTTGAGAACTGCAATTTTTGTGGAATTATGGGGATTTAAGTCTGATTAAAGTGTGTTCAATATGTAACATCAGGAGTACTACTGAAGACGGAGAACACAGAAAACTCTTTCTGGTGTTTTACTGGAAAAGGGGAAAACGTAGTAGTTTCTAGAGTGAGGTGAGGACAAGCAAGTATTTTTTTTTAACTGAGATGGGAATAATACGGCATATCTGGATAATGATGGAAATAAATGTTTTTATTTATTTTATTCTTTCCTTCTTTCTTTCTTTTTTTCTTTCTTTCTTTCTTTCTTTCTTTCTTTCTTTCTTATAGAATTTAAAGTCTTTAAAAAAATGATGTGACATAATGAGAGGTGGCAGATACAGGCATGGATGTGTAGGCTTCCTGTGCTCCAATCCTTAAATCAAGCAGAACAATCTGATTTTCTCTTTACTAGCTCTATTATTTATAGAGAAATGTTGAAGACCCAATGTAATTGTGGACACATACATTTCTCCTTCCAGTTCTTTCAGCTTTGCTTTGTATATTTTGAAGTATTCCTTGAGTTTCCTGTTATATTTTATTATTGGTTCCTATTTTAATTTCATTATGGTAAAAGAAAATAGTTTGTATTACTACAAATGTTTTTTTTTTTTTTTTTTTTAAATTTTTTTTTTCAACGTTTTTTATTTATTTTTGGGACAGAGAGAGACAGAGCATGAACGGGGGAGGGGCAGAGAGAGAGGGAGACACAGAATCGGAAACAGGCTCCAGGCTCCGAGCCATCAGCCCAGAGCCTGATGCGGGGCTCGAACTCACAGACCGCGAGATCGTGACCTGGCTGAAGTCAGACGCTTAACCGACTGCGCCACCCAGGTGCCCCTACTACAAATGTTTTAAATGTGTTTAAATTTTATTTCATGGCCTAATATAAGTGTTCCAAGTGCACTTGAAAAGAAAAGAATATGTGTTGTCTATTATTAGATGGAGTGTTTTATAAATGTCAACTGGATCCAGCTGCTTGATGGGTGTTTTATTCAATCCTCTCTATCTTTTTTGATTGTTCATTTACTAATTCTATTAATAACAGGAAAATGTTAAAGACTTCAACTATAAGTGTGGATTCATATATTTCTTCTTATATTTCTTTCAGTTTTTGCTTTGTGTATTTTGAAGTTCTATCTTTAGACATATAAATATTAAAGCTTGTTATTTCGCTTTGGTGAACTGACCCTTTTATCAATATACTCATCTTTTCATTGTCAGTAATTTTCCTTCTTTTGAGATCTATTTCAGATATTAATATAGCTACTCAAGCTTTGATTAGATTTTGTATGACATAACTCTTTCCATTGTTTTTAATATTAATGTACCTCTATCATTATTTTTGAAGTTTCTTGAAGATAGCATATAGTTGAGTCATATTTTCTTAACATGCTTTGACAATTCATGTCGTTTAAAATTGGTGCTTTTAGATCATTTACACTAATGTAATTATTGATTAGTATTGATATGATAAGTACTATTTTTTCCTTGTATGTTTTTTCTTATTTTTCCTTCTTGGTAGTTCCTTTGTTTCTATTTTTCCCTTTTATTTTGGGTTATTTGAATATTTTTATGTTGAAGTTTAATTTAGTTTTTGTGATTTTGACCATACCTCTTTGAATAATGTTTTACTTGTCACCCCAGGATTTAAAATTCATACTTAATTTTTCATAAGCCATTTAAAATCAACAATTTTGTACTTCAAGTGAAATTTTATGAATTTTACAGTTCCCTTTACCCTCCCTCACTTTAAGCTATATTTAAATTATATATTACATCTACATACATTGAAAACCCTATCATTGCATTATATATGTGTGTGTATATACATTTACTGTATGTGTGTATGCCTATATTAACTATTCTCTTCTAAAGTTCTTAAAACATGTTCGGCAATTGTATAAATACACACACACACACACACACACACACACACACACACACTGCAAATACCAAACACATTTTAAGAACTCTGGATAACAGGCTGGGATTCAAGATGCCAGCGTGGGAAAATACTGAACTTATTTCTTCTCATGGACACACATACAGAACACTCCCTCCTAAATAAGACCTGAAAATTAGCTGAACAGCTCCTCCAAAACAAAGGGCAAAAGAGTCACATGAAAATGGTTAGGAGAGACAGAGATACAGTCTTGTAAAAAAATCTCACCCCTGGTATGGTAATCTATGATATAAAGGGAACTCACAAATATGGAGCTTCCCCCTGAGGAGTGAGGAACCAAGCAAAAGCAGTTCTGATAGGGAAGTATACAGAAATGTAGGCCTACCTCAGAATACTATAAAAATCTTAAACAGTTTAATCTTATACCCAAAGGAAATACAAAAAGAGGAACAAACAAAGCTCAAAATTAGTGGAGGGAAGAAAATAAGAAAGACTAGAGTAGAAATAAATAAAATACAGACTTAAAAAAAAAACAATAGTAAACATCAACGAAACCAAGAGCTGGTTCTTTGACACAATAAACAGAATTTATGAAAGCTCATCACGAAAAAAAGAGAAGACCTAAATAAATAAAATCAGAAATGAAAGAAGAGAAATCACATCTGAGTCCACAGAAATACAAAGGATTGTAACATAATAAAAAATTATATACCAACAAATTGGAGAACCTAGAAGAAACAGGTAAATCCCTAGAAACATACCATATTTCAAAACTGAATCAAGAAGAAATAGAAAATTTGAACAGCCTGATTATCAGTAATGAAATTAAATCAGTAATCCCGACAAAGAAAAATCCAGGACTAGATTGCTTCAGAGGTAAATTCTACTCAACATATGAATAGCTGATTCCTATTTTTTCAACCTATTCTGAAGAAGTAGAAGAAAGAGGAGGAGGAGGAAAAGGAGGAGGGGGAGGGGGGCAGAAGGGAAGGGGGAGGAGGAGGGGGAAGAGAAGGAGGAAAGAAGAAGATGATGAGGATGGTGACAATGACAATGATGACAGAGGATGGGGAGGAGGGGAAGAGGAAGGAAAACTTCCAGATTCATTCTGTGAGACCATCATTACCCTGATACCAAACCAGATAAAGACATTACAAAGAAGGAAAATTACAGTCCAATAGTCCTGATAAATTTAGATGTATAAAAATATCAACAAAATATTAGCAAACTGAATTCAACAATACATTAAAAACATCAGTCACCACAATCAAGTGTATCTATTTCAGAGATGCAAGGATGATTCCATATTTGCAAATCAATGTAACAAATTAAAATAACAAAGAAGAATAAAAATCATATAATCCTCTCAGAAAACACTGAAAATGCATTTGACAAAATACAATACCCATTCCTGTTAAAACTCTCAACAAAGCCGGTTCTTAGAGGGTGTATATCTCAACACGATGAATACCATATATGACAAGCCCACACCTAACACCATACTCAATAGTGAAAAAAACTGAATACTTTTTCCTCTAAGGTTAGAAATAAGACAAGAATGGCCACTATGGCCACTTTTATTCAACATAGTGTTTGAAGTCCTAGTCAAAGCAATTAGAAAACAAACAAAATACCCAAACTGGAAAGGAAGAGGTAAAATTCTCACTATTTGCTCATACATAATTTTATATATAGAAAACCCTAACAGCTCCACCAAAAAGCTCTTAGAATTGATAAATACAGTAAATTTTCAGGGCCCAAAATATACAAAAATTGGTTGTATTTATATATGCTAACAATTAACTACCAGAAACAGAAATTAAGTAAACAATCTCATTTACAATTGCATAAAAAGGAACAAAATATCTGGAAATACATTTACAAAGAGGTGAAAAACCTGTACTCTAAAAGCTGTAGCTCGTTGATGAAAGAATTTGAAGATGACAAAATAAATGAAAAGATATTTCATGCTCAAGGAATGGAAGAATTTATATTGTTAAACTGCACATCCTACCCAGAGCAATCTACAGATTTGATGGAATCTCTATCAAAATGACAATGGCACTTTTCAAAGAAATAGAACACACAGCCCTAACATTTGTATGGACCACAAATTACCCTGAATATCCAAAGCAACCTTGGAAAAAAAAAAAAAAGGTGAAGGCATGACTCTGACTTCAAATGGTATTACAAAGGCCTAATAATCAAAACAGTATGGGATTGACATAAAAACAGAGACGTAGATCAATGGAACACTATAGAAAGCCCGGAAATAAATCCATGTGTAAATAATTTATTTACTTATGCACAGGAGCCAAATATATAGCCAATTGGGAAACGATGGTCTCTTCAATAAAGATGCTAAGAAAAATGGACAGTCACATGCAAAAAAAATGAAGCTAAACCACTATCTTACACAAGACACAAAAACTAACTCAAACTGGATTAAAAACTGGAATGTAAGACCTGCTGAAAACCTAGATGAAAACATAGGCTATAATCTCTTGGTAAAAGTCGTGGCAGATTTTTGGATCTGACTCAAAAAGCAAAGGGAACAAAAGCAAAAATAAACAGGTGGGACTATGTAATACTAAAGTTTCTGCATAGCACAAGAAAATGCAACCTACTGAATGGGAGACAATATTGGCAAGTCACGTATCTGATCAGGGGTTAAAATCAAAAATATATAAAGAGCTCATACAACAGATGTTCAGCTCATAGATATTCAGATCATGTTCTTATTTCTACCTTACAGTTTTATTTTACATTTCAGTTAATACACGGAGTATTTAAATATATCAAATGCACCTATTTTATATCTGCTACAAAATGCTGTACTTCTCCCACCTTGTATATAAGTATTTTATGTTTGGGGCCTGTCTTTAATTTATCTAAGCAACAGACAACTTGAAACCAGATTCTGTTATCCAACCTACCCAACCAACTCTGGTAATGATTTCATTAGTTCTCTTTGGTTTCTATGCCTAAAGCCATTCCAAAAGAGTTTGTACTTATAAAGATATGATGGATGAATGCATTAGGATATGTTCATATGTCTGAGGCAACTCATAAGAATATTAGGTCTGTCCAAAATTGCTACTGAATCAAAACAAAACATTTAAAGATGATATGTCATGCAAACCCTCTAACAGTTTTCCTAAATTGGCTAACACTCAAACACCAGTTTCTATATCAGAGTCATTATGTTGCTTCTCATGCAATAGTTTCATTTTCCATGAGAATCATATACAAAAATCGGAAATATCTGCAGTCTCTACACAATGAGGCTGCAAACAATTTGCAATCAATGCCCTATATTACTGATGAATGATAACATTTATATTAGTTATAGGACATTATTGTAAGAAAAATTACAGTCATCCAAATGGCTGATACTTTCAGGGAACAATGTCACCCATTTCACAATTTTTTCCCAAGCTAGAAACCAAAGGATATAATTTTATTACTTGTGTTATAATGAAAAACATGTTATCATCAGCCCAAACTATAATTTTTATATATAAAATGAAATCCTGGAACTTTCAATGTAACAGTGAGTAAATGAGAATACTTTGTACATTTAATGAAATTTCAGAAGCAATCAGTGGAGGGATAAGCAAGATGTGCCACCTTTGCCAGACTGTCATTTTATGTAACTACCCTGTGGGAAAACCACTATTAATGGTTGAAGGTTCTTAATGCCTTAGGGCCCTCTTCATTTGCTAAGACATGATAATCAGCTATGCCAGGTTGTGTGGGCTCTGTCTCTGCCAACTCATGAATACATTTCTCAAAAAGTTTCATAAACAGAAGGGAAGATAAGCTGCTTCTGTCTTCAGAGCCTTCTGTCAAGAATTTAGAAGCTCTCTTGTTTGGAAAGAGAAAAATAAATAGAAGCCAAATTGAAAATGTCAATCCTGAGAAGGAAAATACATTTAGGTCATATTCAACTCTAAATGATCTTCACATCATAAGAAAAAAAAACATTGTAATTGCTAATCCAAAATATTTGAACATCTAAAACATATGTTAGTGAGGCATATTCTCCTAAGCTCTTTAAATTCTGTGAGAAAGTATCGTATTATTCTCCTGCTACACGAAAATACTGTTATGAGTAACCTGTTTTTTTGTTCTTTATAATTTACTCTTCCACTTTCTCAACTGTATTTCTTACTTCTAGGTTTCTTTTAAAGTGATGTTTAAGGGAGAATTAGTTAATTTTCAACAGGAAGAGGCAGAAATATGTTTGTTGCTTTTTTTATGCTGCTACTACAAGAGCATCACTATACTAGAATCATAATATGGTAGATGCAAAAACTGCCTCAAATCCATCCTTTCTTTGTGGCCATATCCTTTGTTAGTGCATCACTTGGTTATATTATTTTCTTTGATCAATGAGACATTGGCAAAAGTGAAATGCTGGGACTGGTTTCCTGGTTTCTTTAGTTAGAGAAATATCTCCCAGACCCTCCTTCGTGAAAGAACTCACTGCCCAACTTCAGGAAGTGCAGTTAGCAGAAAACCTACAGTTATCACCTCCCTCAGAGTCTACCTCAAAGATTCATATTGCTGGAGGTAAAGCCTTTCTGATATTCACTCTAGAATTCCAAGATGGATGGGAACAAGGATTCACTAGAGTTGTTTCACAGTTTGACTTCTTTTTCCAAATATGTTTATTTTGGCTTCTTTTTACAGGTGGTGGTCACAAATAAATATCTTGTACCTCACAGTTCATCTCCAGATTTGACATGAAAAACTAAACTTGAGACAGAAAATTCCATTACCTTGTAAACAAGCCTGGGTTAGTGTTCTGGAAGGGAAGATAACATCTGGAGAATATATGAGCTACATCAGCTGAGGTCTCCATTGGATCAACCAGCACACTAGCCAACTGGTTAACTGATTAAAGACGTATGAGTGATCCCAGCTGAGATGAACAGAAGAATCGCCCAGCTGAGCCCACCCCAAACTGCTAACCTGTGATTTATGATGTAATTAGTAGTTGTTATTTAAAAACAAACAAACAAAAAAAAACCTTCATTTTGTGGCATTTTATTACACAGAAGAGATAACCTAAAAAAGTGACACTTAAAATTGAAGGGCTGCTGAACAAAATTTTAAGCCATGCAATGTTAATTTATTGATTTAAATATAAGTTGAATTAGCAAAAGGACCAACAGCTTGAGCTAAAAGGGTATGAGTTAAGCTATGAAGAGGCTACCAGGCCCCCAACTGTGTATAAGCAGAAAGCACAGTGGCAGAGCTATCTAGCTGCATAGACCTATCTAGCTGCAAATATGGAGCATTTGGAGAACATAGAGGGAGGCTTAGAAGAAACAGTCAATAAATCTGAGGGCAAAGCCAAGAGACTCAAAGAATGTTGAATGGGGGAATATCCCTAGAGAAAACTAGAGAAAACCTGATAGACGAGCTACTTCCAGGTAGCAAAATCTGGGCCTAATGAAGATTTATCATTTACTACCAGAGAAGGTAGCCTTTGAGATTTGTGTCCAGCTCAATTTCAGAATGCTAAGGCTTAGCAACAGTTATGGGAATAGAAATGGCCACAGCAGGTAATCTTCTGTCTCAACATTGTATGTTGGGCAAGTCAGAGGCAGAAAACATCTTTTTAGTTCAGCAGTTTCTGAATTCAAGAAACTTCCTCAATATAGGGGCGCCTGGGTGGCTCAGTTGGTTGAGCGTCCGACTTTGGCTCAGGTCATGATCTTGTGGTCTGTGAGTTCGAGCCCCGCGTCGGGCTCTGGGCTGACAGCTCAGAGCCTGGAGCCTGCTTTGGATTCTGTGTCTCCCTCTCTCTCTGCTCCTCCCCCGCTCATGCTCTGTCTCTCTCTCTCTGTCAAAAATAAATAAACATTTAAAAAAATTAAAAAAAAAGAAACTTCCTCAATATATAATTAAAGCTCATGAAATCCTGGACTTCGAGGCTGATACAATGATTATATTCAATCTGTGGAGATCCTAGAATGGCACTGAGGATATTTTATGTGTAAATATTGTGAATAATTGATGGCCAGAAGGTAGACTGTTTAGAAGTTTGTAAAGATGGCTACAAAAGTTTCCTCTCCCTTGTTCATGCCCTTCAGTAATAAGTTCTCATAATGACTTTAAGACTGGCCATGTTACACGCTTTACCAATAGGGTAATAAGCAAATGTAACACAAGTAGAGGCTTAAAAATGCTTGCACTTTAGGGCAGGTTCACTTGTTGATCTTGGGAAATATGGCACCATATGAAGAAGCTAGCCAGCTGGCCAATGGGAAACATCATGGAACAAAAATGATTCTGAATATGCTGAGGTTTTCCTAGAACAACCAGTGCCTTCTTCCTCAGCTGACAGCAGTGATCCAGCTGAGATGTGTAGAACTATCCAGCTGTTCCAAAGCAAATTACCAACTCACTAAATGTAAAGTCAAATACACTGTTTAAAACTAGTAGATTTGGGATAATTTAGTTACACAGAAAGTTAACTAAAACAATCAAATATAAAAGGTATCCTAAATTAATAATTTCATGATAAATAAGTCATAATATAACATAAAGTAGACTTTTAAATTCAATAATGCTACACAATTGTCAAGCTCCTCTATTAGATATAATATTTCAGATTTAATTCCTATTTCATCAAAATTTAATGTTACTTGAGAATATAAGCATATTAGTATGATTACTATTATATCACATTTATAGTTTACTCATGAAAATAAAGAAAATTCAAGTAACACTTATTTACTTCAATTACTTATATCATGATTGCTTATCAGCTCCTGGACATACGAGTCAATCATTTTTGATAATTTGATACTTTAAAAATATAAATTATTATAATAACAGGTTTTACATAATCTGTACTTCTCATTTTGAAGTAGTTGCATTCACTATTTAAGGATTTCCTGATGGACATCTTGAAAAAAAAGCAAAAAAAAAATCATCAAACTATCATAAATGTTGAGAATAAAGAACCTGGGGTGAGGGTTAAAACTATTGCTCAGTTAAATAGTCCCTTTATGTGCCAGCAACAGCTGGGCAATCAACTTTCTGTCATAACTATCTACAGTAAGCAGCTTGCCCATGGCCAAGTCAATAATTATAGAATCAAATGGTTCATCAACTTTCTTCCAAGGTTTAATTTGGCACACAGTGCTTTGAAAAATAAAGCATTATAAAATATTATTACAATTCCTGAATTTAATATCCTACTACTGTTTCTGACCTAGTTAGGTGGAATAAATTGAAATCCTTTCATTAATATGTTAACAGAGTCATTTTAAAATTGAATTTCGATAGTAATCCCCTTGAAATTGCTTATAAAGAACTACAGTATATTGCTGAGTTTCTTATGCTAATTTTAAAAAGATGACAACTGTCTTATGATCTTAAAATACCAATGCAAAGTTCTGTGTCAGTCAATTTCTTGGCAACAAAATAAATTTCAATCTGATTATTCTTGATTTAAAGATTTGCTAATTCTCTTTAATTTGTGAAGAGCAAGATTTAGTATAAAGTTTCACATATATGCAAGGTAAACATGACCTTATTTTATAAATATTGTTGAGATGGTGTCATATCTAAGTTTGTGGTTTGTAAATATTGGTGTGTTCAAAAAAATTCAGTGGACAGTTTATTAAAAATTCAGATGCCCAAAGAATCATGTTGATAACTTTGTACTGCTAAGTAAAAGCTAGGTGCTCCAGGATTTCTGAACTACCATTCTAAAGGAATTCACTGATGATCAAGTCATGTAAATGAATACATTCAATACTATAAAATAGTGGTCCTTTTCCATATAACAGCTGAATGAAGCACTGTGATATAACATTTTCTTTTTTTAATTTTTTAAATGTTTATTTATTTTTGAGACAGAGAGACAGAGCACGAGTGGGGGAGGGGCAGAAGAGAGGGAAACACAGAATCCTAGCAGGCTCCAGGCTCTGAGCTGTCAGCAGAGAGCCTGACACAGGGCTAGAACTAAATGAACCACAAGATCATGACTTGAACCAAAGTTTCTTTATGGCTCTCTAGAAAGATAATTTTTAGTCCACAAAAAAATAAGAATTGTGTTACCATTAACATACAAATAATTTCAGAGATACTTCTTCAAAATATATATGTCTCTTTTCTATTCCTTTTCTTTTTTTTAAGTTTGTTTATTTTGAGAGAGACAGACACAGCGTGAGCAGGGGAGGGGCAGAAAGAGGCAGAGAGAAAGAGAATCCCAAGCAGGCCCCTCACTGTCAGCACAAAGTCCAATACAGGGCTTGAACCCAGCAACTGTGAGATCATGACCTGAGCTGAAATCAAGAGTCGGAGGCATACCCAACTGAGCCACCCAGGCACCCCTACTTTACTCCTTTTCTATTTGAATCAGAATTTCCATAGGTTGGGATAAGAATGTGGATTTTTAGCAAGCCAAGAAACTGCCTCAATAAGTGGTTCTCAAAGTAATTCTGTAAAATAAACCATTTACCAACAAAACATTTTTATGTTGGTATACTATTGCTTATTAAGTCTTCACCTTTGACAGGCATGCAAGTACCTCTCAATCTCATTTATTTTACTGCGCAAAACAATCATATGAAGTAGATATTCTTATACCCATGTTACAGGTGTAGAAACTGCAGTGAAAAAATTTAAATAATTAACTCAATCACACAGATATCAAGGAATAAAGCCAGGAAGTAATCCTGGTATGTCTGACTTCAAAGGTAATGATCATTTCTTATCTAAATGCCCTAATATTTTACTTTGATTCTTCAGGTCTTAAGAGTGTTAAAATAACCAAATAGTAAATTAAGGCTACTATAAATATTGCCATTATGTGTATATATTCAGAAAGAGATTGTCTGATGAACAGACATTGAATATAGAAGGAATCACTGGAGAAACTTAGTGATATCTGAATTTAAATAGGTCTCTTGTTTTTAAAGTCATTTTTAAACTATTAACCTTCTAATTTCAAGGTCAAGAAAACTGTGGAAAATAGCATAAAATACTGTATTTATATATGTATGTACACTAATGTATTTATCATTTATTAAATTTAATAAATTGTAACATATTTAATATATTTATAAAATAAATATAATAATATATTACTATTTATTTTATTATATATATTTGCATAAATACTATACATATATTACTATATGTATGTAGTACTATATATACATATACACATACACATAAATAACACATATATGGTATTAAAAGGCTATCCTTATAACCTTTTAGGTGAAATAAGTGCTGATAGACTTGAATGGGTTAAGATTCTTACATGAACAAAACATTTATACAGTATTCATCACATTATTGATTTCTGTATTTTTTTTCTTTGGATATCTTTGTCTGGTTTTGGTATCAGCATAATATAGTCTTCATAGACTTAGTTGGAAAATGTTTCCTGTTTGGAAACTTTTTGGAAAGGTTTGTGAAAGGTTGGTATTAATTATTCATTAAACATTTTTAAAATTCACAGTGAAGATATCTTGTCCTAGGCTACTCTGTTTTTAAAGATTTCCTTTTGTGTTACTAATTCAATCTCTTTTAATTTACAGGTCTATTCATATTTTCAATTTCTTCTTGCGTAAGTGTTGGTAGTCTTAATAGACATCTGTTCATCTCATTAAGGTTATCTAATTTTGTATTAAATTTTTCATGGCATTCATTCCATTGTCATCATCTTTATATTTCTGTAAGATCTGTAATAATGTTCTTTCAACCTTGTTCTTAGTAATTTGATTGTTCTCTAATTTTTCTTTTGGATGGTCAACTAATATTTGTCAATTGTGTTGATCTTTTCAAGGAGCATGCTTTTGGTTTCATTGGTTTTTCTCTATTGTTTAGAGAACAATATTGTGTCTATTGTGTCTATCCTCTATTTCATTTATTTCTGTCCTACTCTTTATTATAATTTCCTTCTTTCTGCTTGTTTTGATTTCAGTTTTTTTCCCCCTAATTTCTCAAAATAGAAACTTTGGTTGGTATTTGATATTTTTCCCGTTGTAAATATAGAGTTTTACAAGTAATATAAACCTTTAATGCTGTACTCCATAAATTGTGGTATGTTGTCTTTCATTTTTCACTTATCTCTAAGTATTATTTAAATTCTCTTGTGATTTCTTTTTGATTCATTGGTTATTTAGGAGTATATATATATATATTTTTTTTTTATTTCACCCTGTTTTTAATTTCCCAAATTATTTTTCATTATTGTTTACTGATTTCATTATATTATAGTTGGAGAAGATATTTTGTATGATTCAAACACTTCTAAAATATTAAAATATGATTTATAGTCTAGCATATGGTCTAGCCTGGAAATACATGTGCACTTGAGAAGAATGTACATTTTGCTGTTAAAGGTTGAGTGTTTTATAGTTGTAGGCCCATTGGCTTATGGTATTATTTAAATCCTCTGTTTCTTTATTGATCTTTTGATTAGTTTGTTCCAGTCATTATGGAAAGTGGGGCATTGAGTTCTCCAACTATTATTACTATAGTATCTATTTTTCTATTCTATTAATTCCTGCTTTTGTATTGCTGTTAGGTGCATGTATATTTAAAATTTTATGTCTTCCTGATACATTAGTACCTTCATAACTTTAGAAAATGTCCTTTTGTTTCCAGTTATAATTTTGTACTAAAGTCTTCTTTATCTGACATTAGTATATACAATCCAGCTCTCTTTTGATTACTGTTTGCATGTATATCTTTCCAATCCATTCCAAAAGAATCGATCCATTTTCTTCCTATTCATTTTACATTTACTTCAACCAACTTGTGTCTTTGAATCTAAAGGGTGTCTCTTATAGACAGCACATAGTTGAATCACAATTTTTTAGACATTTATATCAATCTTTCCCTGTTGAGTGAAATTTCGAATCCACTTTCATTGAGCATAATAGCTGATATGGTAGGAGTTATGTCTCTGAATTTACAATTTGTTTTGTATTTGTATTACTTTTTTTGGGTCCTCTGTTTTTATATTACTGCTTTCTTTTGCATTAAACAGATACTTTTAGTGTACCTTTTTCAATTTATTTTTGTTTTTCTTGAATAAATGCTCACCAGATTCTTGCATGCCTTTGGCTAATTTATAGAGGTCTAAAAAAACTGATTTTGGCTTTTTAAAAAGGTTTGGCTATTTTTCTCATTTATTTTATAGAAGTTAGAATTTTTGGAGGTCTTTGTGGAGGTCATCCCTATAAACCATCTAGAACTATCTTAATGACTATTAATTTTTAATAAAGCATAAAAGTGAATCTACACAAGTGATTAATTTATCTGTTCCAATTTTTAAGGGCACATTTTCTGTCATATTAGCTATCAAATTCACATGTTAAAATCTTCTTTAATAATAAAATGGGTTTTTAAAAGTCCAAAGGCAAAATCATCTAGCTGTAAGAAGTAATTGTTCCAATGATAAACATTAGTACTCCTCTGTTATATCAACTTAAAATTAGATTATCTACTGTTCACTAATTCAAATCTAAAATTACCCAGAGAGATTATTACAACTTGTTTCCCAAAATGTATCAAAGAAACTTGGGGAAACATTTTTAATGTTTTTAAAATGTCTAACTTTATAAAAAAACAAATCTTAAGTGAAAAAAAGTGGTATACATATATACATATATATATATGTATATATATATATATATATATATATATATATATTTCTGCAGTTCACCATTTTACTGTAGTTATGAGTACATATGAATAGTATAAATTTGTAAAGTTATCTAATAAACTTCCATTATATTATTAACAGATGATAACTCAAATTTTATTTGGATACTTGCAAGTATTAATAAAAGACAAATCCTGAAACAGTTTGGAAAGCTCTAATTATTATAATTTCTTCTTAGCTAAATGAGGTATAATTACTTTAAATTTAAATTTTAGCTCCTCCCTGAATTCCAGAATAAAACAAAACAAATATGTTAATCTTCCTCCACAGAAGAACCTCATATGATGAATATAATGAAAATATTGTATTCACATTTCCTTCAAGTGAAAGAACTAATATATAATATAATCCCAAGAACTGTAAGGTATTCTTTTCTCATTTTCATATTGAACTTTTTGAAAATTAGTTTAGCAGAATCAGTACTGAAAACATTTTCTGAAAAATCACTGGAGATTGTAAGAGATCAAGATGTCTACACATCCCTTACTATTCCTCCCAGCAGGAAGTGGAGGTTAATTCCCATTGAATTTTGGCCATCTTTACTGATTTTCTTTACTTACATACTGTACAGAAGTGATATTCTGGAACTTCTGAGAACAGATCCTAAGAAACGTGATAGTTTCTACTCAAGCCCCTCAGAATGCTCTTCTTAGGATGTTCCTTAGGATGCTCCTTAGTGGAATGTTCCCTCTCAAAACTTCACTGCTATGCTGAAGAAATCCAAGCCACATGAAGAAACAACCACGTGTAGGTGTTCTTTTTGAAAACTCCAGCTAAACTCCCAGTAATATCTGGTATCAACTGTCAGCTATATCTGTGAGCATGAAACTACTTGGAAATCTACCCTGCCTGGGTCATTAATGACTGCAGCCTCAACACCACCTGATACAGTTAGATGAAGAATTTGGAGCAAGAATCCTTTGCTGAAACTGTAAGTCCCCAGAATCATACAAAGTTAGATAAAATTGTTTTAAGCCATTTGGTTTGGAGTGCTTTTTAAGAAAATTTTTATTTTTCTAACTAAGCAATCTCCACACCCCACACGGGGATTGAACTCACAACCCTGAGATCAAGAGTCACATGTTCCACTGACTGAGCCAGCCAGCCACCCCAGGTTTGGAATGCTTTTTATTTTTTGTATTCTTCAGTAAGAAATAATAGGGACAAAGAAATAGTCCCTTGTTCTGAATAGAATTTGCATTTATTTAATGTAAGCTCCTTGTACTAATGTATGCATTACACTGCTGGCTAATTTTAACTATGTACTCAAATTCCTAAATGAAATTTTTAACCAAACCACTCAACACTAAACTAAATCTTCCAGATTTTTTATTGTGGAAAAAAAAAAAAAGCAAAACATTACCACATTGTAAAGTTAGGTCTTATGAAATTAATATTTGCACAGATTACAAACTGCTTAATTTGAAAGAAAAATAATTTCATACTTGTCACGAATTATCAATCCTTATTTAATGTTTGCTTCAAAACCCTCTATTTAGAGTCTTGAATATTAAATTTGAGAACTTAAAGATTATTTCTACACCTCATATTGGAGAGTAAAATGAGTATTAAGGGAAAGAACAAATAATTGAGTAACATTTGAAAATGGTTTATGAAACATACCAAGTGACTACTCAAAGAATAGGAAATATTTATGACAAATTATCTCTGTGATTATTAAAGCCATGACTATTCTCTCTCAAATTCTAGAGAATAATTAATTGCTTTTACCTTTTTCTCTAATTTTTTGACAATATTGCCAATATTGACAATATCAAAGTTCTCCTTTCGTACACTATTTTTAGTATGACAATAATAAAGAGGGGCGCCTGGGTGGCTCAGTCGGTTAAGTGGCCGACTTCGGCTCAGGTCATGATCTCGCAGTTCGTGAGTTCTAGCCCCGCGTCGGGCTCTGTGCTGACAGCTCAGAGCCTGGATCCTGCTTCAGATTCTGTGTCTCCCTCTCTCTGACCCTCCCCATTCATGCTGTGTCTCTCCCTGTCTCAAAAATAAACGTTAAAAAAAATTTAAAAAAAAGAGAGAAAATAATAAAGAAAACTAATATGGTTAGAAGATAAGGACCAGAAGAAACAACTAAAATTCCACCAAGTTATCTGTAGATTTGATATATTGTACCTATCATTATAAAGTACATTACATGTACTTTATACAAGTACATTATTACAAGTACATTTACATGTTCTTTTAATATTTCCCTCCTTAGAACTGAAAAACAGTGCTGTCTCTAAAAATAGCAGTTTGTAAAACACTCTCATTGTAGAATTCATTCTCTTTTTAAAATTTGCTGTTTAGCCTATTCATATATTTTATATGCAATTTGATTTTATTTAAAATTTTTTTTAATGTTTATTTTATTTTTGAGAGAGAGAGAGAGAATGGGAGGGGCAGAGAGAGAGAGAGGGAGAGAGAGAGACAGAATCCAAAGCAGGCTCCAGGCTCTGAGCTGTCAGCACAGAGCCCAATGTGGGGCTCAAACTCATGAACCGTGAGATCATAACATGACCCGAAGTCGGATGCTTAATGGACTGAGCCACCCAGGCATCCTGAAATTTGATTACTTTTTATTTTAAAAAGTAATTCTCTAATATAATTTACTAAAGTATAAACAATTATCAATTATTTCAAATTCTAAATACCATTATTACTAACCTATTGAGAGTCTTTTTCTTTTCTTTCCTAATGACCATAAACTGACTGAGTTTGGACAAAGTTTACATTGGGAAAGGGACACTGACATGACCTAGTGGGTAACTTCTTTCGGGCCAAATGGTGTGCTATTGTTGAAGCTACATCTGAAAGTGTAGCTGGAATACATTTGTTATATGCTTGTACACCTCTGTCCCCTCCATGCTAGGGGGGAATCTATAGGTTGGAAAGAGATATAGGTAGAGAAGTACTACTACTTTTCAGTCCACACAACTTTAAGATTCTTTTGAGTCAAATTCCTCTGTGACTGATGCTTTGATATTTGGAGCCTCTGGGGAAGGGATGCAGCCCTACTCAGAAGAGCCCTTTCGGGGATGGTATGCATCACCTCTCTGACACAGCTACCAGGAAAAACCCATTTGAAGAGCACATTGCTACTGGACTCTTACTGAAATTTAATGTCTTATTCATGAAACCTATGTAATTCACCCATCTGATATTCTCATTTTGTGTGAGTCAACTCAGACTCAGTAACTATAACAAAACTGAAAGTGCCTCAAAAGCCTCACTTATCAAATAGAAATGGTATATTTAAGAGCTGACACGTATCCTATAGCACCTCGGTTTTAAATAAGAACACTGAATAGGTATTTCTGAAATAAATTTATTCACATTCTGCTGTTTGCAACAACACTGACCACTCACTGGGGACTCTGATTCATAGAGGTTTCCCTGATTAGCTGGGCCTTGTTAGTTTACTGAAGTCTCAGCTAATCTGGAAACGAATGGTGTCACTGGGCCATTGTGGCTTATCAGCAGCAATCCAGAAATGAAAGTAGACACAATTGTTAAAGTATGTAGGCAGAAATCAGGGCTGTTCTCATAGCTTTGACCAATATTCCCCTTGATAAACCTTGTTATAGTTTTATTGACTCTTGGACTGTTGCCAATGGCCTAGCTGTTTGGACTGCTATTTGGAAATCTATAGACTGGCAGATAAAAAGTAAATCTATCTGGACTGTGGAAACAAATTATGGCTGCTGATTCAACTGTCTGAGTCACTATACAGATGCCAAGAATAAGGACAATTCTCTGATGAGAGATATGGATTGCCACCATTGCTGCCTAGATCCATTATCATACCAGATATAACACATCCACCAATAAAAATACTAGGCACAGGGACGCCTGGGTGGCTTGGTCAGTTAAGCGTCTGACTTCGGCTCAGGTCATGATCTCACGGTCCGTGAGTTTGAGCCCCGCGTCAGGCTCTGTGCTGACAGCTCAGAGCCTGGAGCCTGTTTCAGATTCTGTGTCTCCCTCTCTCTCTGCCCCTCCCCCGTTCATGCTCTGTCTCTCTCTGCCTCAAAAATAAATAAACGTTAAAAAAAAATTAAAAAAAAAATAAATAAAATAAAAATACTAGGCACAATGTAAAGACTTTATTTATGATTCAGAGGTACCATTGCATGCCAGACTTGTTATTCCTGTCAAAATTTAACTCATTTGTCTAAGTGAAAGAGACCTATTACATGCCCTCCTTGTCCTCTCTCTGCCTGTTCCCAATGGTTTGACTACTGCAGACATTTGTCCCCATTGATGGTTCTTCACTGTTGTCAACACATTTCCAATTATGCTGTTGTTCTAGCACAGGCAACTGACTGTGGACCCACTCTCATAGCCCTTAAAGCTAACCTGTGTTATATGTTTGGCTTTCCAGAACATTTGTAGTCTGATGACAATATACCGTTTGTTGTAAAAATCACTCAAAAATGAACTCTAATCAGTGTGTTCAATGTATATTTCATGCTATCTACAATCCAGTCATCTAATATTGTTGAGCACCGGAATAGCTCAAAAATTAACTCAACGCATTATTGACATACTCTTTTTTCCTGCTTCATACTCCTCAGCAATGAAATTTAGTTAGTCACTGAATGCAGTTGTTCCCAGAAAGGAATTATCTCCTCTGTACCACTTCCTCAATAATGATCAGGGTCACAGTGGTAAAGAGTTATACAAGCCTTTTTTTTTTTTTTTTAATATACAAGCCTTTTTAGAAAAGTCTGGATTCTTCCCTGGACACTCCTTGGCATTTTTTTTTCTCCCCCTTTCTGAATAGCTATCTTTCCAAGCAGGGGTTTGGGGGATTCAAAAAATCTTGGTTGTCTACTTGGATTATTGTCTTGGGTTGACACTTTCCTGGATAATAATTTAAAAAAATGAAGGGCACCTGGGTGGCTCAGTTGGTTAAGTATCCAACTCTTGCTTTGGGCTCTGGTCATGATCTCATGATTGTGAGACAGCCCCACAGTCGTCGGGCTCTAAACTAGGCATGGAGCCTGATTAAGATTAAGATTCTTATTCCCTCTGTCCCTCCCCTCCTCACGTGTGTGTGCATGCGTGCAGACTCATTCTCTCTCTCTCTCTCTCTCTCTCAAAAACAAAACAAAAAAACACAAGACAACAACAAAAACCCAAGAAAACAAAAACCAATAACCAAAAAAAAAAAAATTAGCAAATGACCACTTGGTTGATTATACCCCAAATATTACACCTACACTGGCTCAGGTGGCTAAAGTAAGGGATATGTGGTTCTCCATAAGTTTTATAACAGTATCCTTGTTCCTCTTGCACCTGACCCTTCTTTCTATGATTAAGTCTGGGTGCAAGTAAAGAAAAATGCAAAAATGGTGGAATTGTAGTTATTGAAAGGGGACACTCTGATTTCTGTCAGTAGGAGTAGAAATAACCCAAGCACTTGATGGGGAAGAACTTAACACGCCGGAAAGTACAAGGGAAAATGAACATTAATGATCTCTTTCACTACCATCGCTAGTGCCTTCTTCAAGAAGAAAAAAAGCCCTGGTGATCTCTCCAAGGTATTGCAAACACCTCAAATTTAATTGACTCTCAGGTTTACCATTATCCCCTCCCCAAACAACTCCCTCCCAAAATAAGAACTGTGCTCAATTATTTGAACTATCTGGTAACCCTAAGATCTACCAACTAGTCAGGACGCAAGTTGGAAGTGCTGTCAACCTATACCCCCAATTGATATATATCATATTTGGGACTCCCAAAAATTGTAAACAAGATTTTACTTTCAGGATCACTAATGACCTCCAAAGCATTGTATTTCTTATGTGAAAGCAAAGTTTCAATGGACCTCCACTGAAGAAACATTATGACTTGCATTTTAGGAGCTTCCATAAAACACCCTAATAATTTTAATGAGATATCACCAGTTGATGACAAGGTGTTATGTGTAACATCTTGATGACTGCAGAAATGTCTCCAAATAGAGGCTTCCCTTGGTTAACTGAGAAGCTTTCCAGAGGAATAACATTATGTGTATAGTGATCCCTATGTTGAGAGCCATATAATTAGAAGAACTGGTGTAAAATTTCTCCTGACTTTATCTGATCATGACACCACTTCAGCCCTTAAGACATTCACATGAGCCTCAATTAACTATCCAGGGTTGTTATGAATAATGGAATTGCCCTAAATGCCCTCCCTAAAAGCCAAGAAAAAGTCTCTATAATGTCTAATATATATTTCTGCCTCTGTATTAATGCCTTATTCCAAGTAAAAAAGCCAACCAAAATTATAGAGAAAGATGCCTAGATTTCTAAGGTACACACCAATGATTTATGAGATTTGTTAAACTGGTTGGGTCTGGGATTTTGGTGGTAAAGTTGGGTTCAATTATACAAATTGGTCTTATGCTACTTCTTGGAGCCCCACTGATAGACAATTTTCCATAGGTATCTCATATTTCTGGATATCTTATCATAAAACATTTCAATTGCCCTTTTCTTAAAAATAGCCTTAGAAGATAAAGATTGTGTCTTTTTCTGAGTCAGTGGAAAAATTTCTTTCACTGCACTAATAAAGATAATGTCTTTCACTGAAGCAAGGTCAAGGAGATTTAGCTCTCTTAAAAGATTCAAGTTCCTAATACTTGGAATTCTTTTCCTGTAACATCCCCGACTGCATGTGCTGGTATCATCTGTACCTCTTTGCTCTGTGGGAACTGGAATCTGGGGAGATGACACATATGCTGAAACTCTTATCATTGTCAGTAAAATGCTATACCTCCTGTCTCTGACCCAAGAGTCTTGTAGCGTCTATCATCCATGTACTACAGTAGCCTATTAGTTTGCAAAAAAGATAAAATCTACATCTTATATGGCGCTTCCCAATTTCTATCTGAGAAAGCATAGTAAGTGAGCTTGATGGCTTCTCAATACTAAATTTTGAGAAAAAATTTGACATATTAACAAGTGTTGTGAATGTATATAATATTTCACAGATATCAGATGTTGTAAATAGATACTATTTTTCCTACTAAGAAATACTAATAAGCAATAACATGAATAAAATAACTAACATATAAGAATCTTAAAACCTATGCTAAGTTAACAAAAATGGGGGACATGAAAGGCTATGTTATTTTTAGCTATCTTTATATGAAAGCCTAGGAAATGAAATTTCTATAGTGACAGTAAGATAGGTATTGTCTGGATCCAGTTGTTAAGAGATGGGATCAATTGAAAATAGACATGAGAAATCCTTCTAGGATGATGATATTGTTGTACATTTTACTATGGTAGTATTTATATGACTGTATTCAATGACCAAATTTCATCAAAATTTATTCTTTAAACTGATGTATTTCTTAATTTAAGCTACATATCAAAAAAGATGAATAAAATATTAAGTATTATTCTACAACATGATTTTTCATAGTAAAAAAAAGTTCATCACAGAGATTGTCAAGATTTGTTTAAATGTGCCCCATACGCTTGTAGCTACTAAACTTAAAGATCTTTCAAGAATAGTCAAAAATGAAATTTCCTATGAAAAGCATTCTATAAATAGATTCCTAGCTTAAGTAGGATAGCTTTTGTAATTATTCAACATCTTGGTTTTTTAAATATTATTTTCACATGACTTGAAAATATTTATACTTGCACTTTGATTTACATTTGTATTTAGTGTCCAACTATTCCTATTAGTTTATAAAGGCCATGAGAACAAGACTCATGAATTTTTAATTTTATCTTTAGACACCTAACATCATCCCTGGAATCTTGGTTATTCAAGGATTGGTCAAAACTCAAACCTAAAGCAAGGATCTCCCAGCTTCTCTTTCCTTACGATTTCCATTTATTGTGGAGGGTTTTTGGTTAGAAGTTAGACCGCATACTAGAAAACTTACTTCAAGACCACCACACTAAAGGTAGAGTACTATGAGATAAGACATCACTAAGGATCTTACAGATTCCAAAGCTTGACTGTAGAGTTACCATGGAAACCTGTAAGATGAGTTCAATATTGAGTAGGTGATGAGCCAACTAATGGAAACTGTTCTATTTTTCTCTCCAAATTTGATTTTCTCAAAAATACAATTTCCCTTACACTTCTGCCAAACAGTATGTCTCACCCCTGTGGGCAGAGATCATGCCCACACCCTAAACTGACAATAGTTCTTCTTTTCCTTTCTTTTTCTTTTTTTTGAAAACTGGATTATATGTTCATATTTATGGTCACATTAAATTAACCTGCGTAAGTTTGGTAGACCACTGCTTTTATAGTATGAGATTCATGTGCTGTGAAAACAGTTCTCGTCTTAACATGGCACCTTAATTTACTCAGAAGGTGGTAGTGAGGCATAAGTCATATTTATATTTTGCAAATAGCAAATATAAAATAAAATAGAATAAAATAAAATAAAATAAAATAAAATAAAATAAAATATAAAAGCAAATAGAAGGACAGGTTTTTGGAGCTACAGAGGAACATGATTTTCATGGAAGGTCTAAATATAGTTGAAATTAAAAATGTTCAATAGGAGTATGAGATTCTCCTTTCCTTCCTTCTCCCAAATCTAGAGTCAAAGTCTGAAAATCAAGCAAATATAATGCTGAACCCAGAGTAAAGAAGATGGAGATTGGAGTGCAGACTTGCACTACTGTACTTTAAGTCTAGGGTGAGAAAGAAAACAAGACAGATGCCCCATTTAGTTCAGCAAGGTAGAGGACAAGAAATTTATTGTGAGGAGAAACATTTAAAGGAGAAAAAGTACCTAGATTATCTTTTGATATTTAATACAAATAACCCCACCAGGAGTTATCACTAACACTATTTGATGCTTTTAAGCACTGTGCGGGAAAATTTCAATAGTTTGTCAGACCTAATCCTCAAAACGACTCTACTATTAGGTTGAGGAAGAATTAATTCAACATCAATTGACATTTAGCATATTAAACATAACAACTGATTCTTGCTTCCGATTTACCTGACTACAAACTTTGTTTTTTTTTTTTTTCTTTTTAAATTTTTATTTAAATTCTAGTTAGCTAACATACAGTGCAATATTGGTTTCAGGAGTAGAATTCAGTGACTCATCACTTACATACAACACCCAGTAACAAGTGCATTCCTTAATACCCAATCACCCATCTAGCCCATCCCCCACCCACCTTCCTCCATCAACCCTGTTTATTCTCTATCATTAAGAGTCAAAAAACATTCCTTTTTGTTCTCTTTCCTTTGTACAACTTTCCTTGGGTATGCACAATATCTCAGTAACTAACCAATAATTTAGTGTTTAGACATCAACTCAAGGAATATCAGGCTGTCATGAACACAGCTAGTATCTTTCTATAGTAACTTTCTTAGGTTGCAGTTTGCCAGTCTGGGACAGTAGGGGTAAAATCTGCAAATACTGTGCTGGCAGAAAAGATCTCACGTTTTTGAGTTATCAGAGGAATGTTTCAGAGTTCCCTGCAAGACTTTGTCTGTACAGTGAGTATAAACTAAGTAATTTAAGCAATGAATCATTACAAAGATAATCGGAAAAAAACAAAACAAAACAAAACAAAACAGGAATTATAACACTGAATGAATGAACAGATTTGTAACATTTTTAAGCAAGCACTCAAAAGCAGTAAATTCATATTTTTTTAGAAGTGCTTTTGCTGGGCATAGTAAACTGATTATTCTGAAACAAAACATTGTAAGTAAAAACTCTATTAATGTTATCAATTAGCAGATGGCATATAAAAGAAATCCAGAAATAAATCAAGTTATACATGAG
The DNA here is from genome assembly GCF_046562875.1 of Panthera onca. NCBI lineage: Eukaryota > Metazoa > Chordata > Mammalia > Carnivora > Felidae > Panthera > Panthera onca. The sequence continues at coordinate 98,359,299 of NC_138342.1, forward strand.
ATTTTCCTAGCAACTTTTCCAAGTGTTTCAAAACAGAATAAATGTGGCCACTGTGACTCTCTATATACAAGATCTACTTTAATAGCTAAATATAAACAAAAATAACCAAGATTTTCATCAGGTCTATCAGTGCCTTACTGGAAGAGATTCATTTTAGTTTGTTTGGAAAAGAGAACCTGCATTTGGAAAGGAAAAGATCATGAAGAAGCTGCTGGTAATTCATCACTCAAAATATGCCCATGTTGACTAAGGTAGAAAAGAATTTTCAAAATGTTAGAGGCCATATACAGCTCTGACTGCTGTGAAGTGGCTTTATATATGAAATGCTGTGTTAAAGACAAGTATTACTGTCTGTGCTGGCATGCTCAGGATACCTCCTTCAATGAAACCTGCAGTAGTGCTGACCAAATTCCAACGTAGGATTTTTCATTTGTATAAAAAGTGTAGTAAAAGAGAGAAGAATAAGTCATGATAATTTTAAATTTCTCATTGAATATTCCCCTTTAAATATTCTAATTCTATGATCCTTATTCATATTTGTACGTTAAAGCCATATTAAAATCACTTAGGGGGACTATGAAAACTCTGATATAAAAATATGAAAATCAGTGATTCTCATCCTTGTCTATACATTAAAACCACTTAGTGGAGCTTTGAAAACTTTTAGAAATGAAATCTACTAAATAAATTATATATATGAGGGTGAGGTTGGGTATCACTCAGAGGTACTCTCCCTAAGACTTCCAATATACAGCCAGAGTTGAGAAATTACTGCTTTACAGAAAAAACAAACAAACAAAACCCAGTCTAGGAATTATTTTGAAAATAAGTTAAAACAACGCAAAATATTAGCTATGAAAAATTAAAGGAAATTAATTAAAATACAAATTGGGTACATAGTTAGAATGGGAGAATTTCAAGAAAGCTTTGAATAAAAAGAAAACCAACTGCATTTAGTTTTTCACTGCAAAAGGAAAATGTGTCATCTTGTATTGTAGACAAAGCTTAATAGGAAAAGAATGATTACACAAAGGGAAGAAACAAGAATGAAAAAATACATAAACAGAAACTATAAAATGGATTGTAAATCTTGTTAAGAATAAACTGGAGACTCAAATAGTTATTGATGTGCCCCATATTTCTGACTCCACACAAGCCTAAGATTAACAACAACGACAACAAAGAATGGTGGTATTTTTAAAGTTCTTGCTTCACTGTCTCATGCAAGGTCTAAAAGTGTCTCATGCAATGTCTCCCTTGTGTCCTTTTTTTTTCCCCTTCCCTCACCACCAACAGTTATCAGGTATGACCAACTATATAATCTACTCATTACAGCTGTCATTTGTTCCCTTTTCTTTTTTTTTTTTTTTTTTTTTTAAATTATATTTATTTATTTATTTTTTCTTTTTTTTATTTTTTTATTTTTTTATTTTTTAATATATGAAATTTACTGTCAAATTGGTTTCCATACAACACCCAGTGCTCATCCCAAAAGGTGCCCTCCTCAATACCCATCACCCACCCTGCCCTCCCTCCCACCTTGCCCTCCCTCCCACCCCCCATCAGCCCTCAGTTTGTTCTCAGTTTTTAACAGTCTCTAATGCTTTGGCTCTCTCCCACTCTAACCTCTTTTTTTTTTTTTTTTTTTTTTTCCTTCCCCTCCCCCATGGGTTTCTGTTATGTTTCTCAGGATCCACATAAGAGTGAAACCATATGGTATCTGTCTTTCTCTGTATGGCTTATTTCACTTAGCATCACACTCTCCAGTTCCATCCATGTTGCTACAAAAGGCCATATTTCATTTTTTCTCATTGCCACGTAGTATTCCATTGTGTATATAAACCACAATTTCTTTATCCATTCATCAGTTGATGGACATTTAGGCTCTTTCCATAATTTGGCTATTGTTGAGAGTGCCGCTATAAACATTGGGGTACAGGTGCCCCTATACATCAGTACTCCTGTATCCCTTGGATAAATTCCTAGCAGTGCTATTGCTGGGTCATAGGGTAGGTCTATTTTTAATTTTCTGAGGAACCTCCACACTGCTTTCCAGAGCGGCTGCACCAATTTGCATTCCCACCAACAGTGCAAGAGGGTTCCTGTTTCTCCACATCCTCTCCAGCATCTATAGTCTCCTGATTTCTTCATTTTGGCCACTCTGACTGGCGTGAGGTGGTATCTGAGTGTGGTTTTGATTTGTATTTCCCTGATGAGGAGCGACGTTGAACATCTTTTCATGTGCCTGTTGGCCATCCGGATGTCTTCTTTAGAGAAGTGTCTATTCATGTTTTCTGCCCATTTCTTCACTGGGTTATTTGTTTTTCGGGTGTGGAGTTTGATGAGCTCTTTATAGATTTTGGATACTAGCCCTTTGTCCGATGTGTCATTTGCAAATATCTTTTCCCATTCCGTTGGTTGCCTTTTAGTTTTGTTGGTTGTTTCCTTTGCTGTGCAGAAGCTTTTTATCTTCATAAGGTCCCAGTAATTCACTTTTGCTTTTAATTCCCTTGCCTTTGGGGATGTGCCGAGTAAGAGATTGCTACGGCTGAGGTCAGAGAGGTCTTTTCCTGCTTTCTCCTCTAAGGTTTTGATGGTTTCCTGTCTCACATTCAGGTCCTTTATCCATTTTGAGTTTATTTTTGTGAATGGTGTGAGAAAGTGGTCTAGTTTCAACCTTCTGCATGTTGCTGTCCAGTTCTCCCAGCACCATTTGTTAAAGAGACTGTCTTTTTTCCATTGGATGTTCTTTCCTGCTTTGTCAAAGATGAGTTGGCCATACGTTTGTGGGTCTAGTTCTGGGGTTTCTATTCTATTCCATTGGTCTATGTGTCTGTTTTTATGCCAATACCATGCTGTCTTGATGATGACAGCTTTGTAGTAGAGGCTAAAGTCTGGGATTGTGATGCCTCCTGCTTTGGTCTTCTTCTTCAAAATTACTTTGGCTATTCGGGGCCTTTTGTGGTTCCATATGAATTTTAGGATTGCTTGTTCTAGTTTCGAGAAGAATGCTGGTGCAATTTTGATTGGGATTGCATTGAATGTGTAGATAGCTTTGGGTAGTATTGACATTTTGACAATATTTATTCTTCCAATCCATGAGCAGGGAATGTCTTTCCATTTCTTTATATCTTCTTCAATTACCTGCATAAGCTTTCTATAGTTTTCAGCATACAGATCTTTTACATCTTTGGTTAGATTTATTCCTAGGTATTTTATGCTACTTGGTGCAATTGTGAATGGGATCAGTTTCTTCATTTGTCTTTCTGTTGCTTCATTGTTAGTGTATAAGAATGCAACTGATTTCTGCACATTGATTTTGTATCCTGCAACTTTGCTGAATTCATGTATCAGTTCTAGCAGACTTTTGGTGGAGTCTATCGGATTTTCCATGTATAATATCATGTCATCTGCAAAAAGCGAAAGCTTGACTTCATCTTTGCCAATTTTGATGCCTTTGATTTCCTTTTGTTGTCTGATTGCTGATGCTAGAACTTCCAGCACTATATTAAACAGCAGCGGTGACAGTGGGCATCCCTGTCGTGTTCCTGATCTCAGGGAAAAAGCTCTCAGTTTTTCCCCGTTGAGGATGATGTTAGCTGTGGGCTTTTCATAAATGGCCTTTATGATCTTTAAGTATGTTCCTTCTATCCCGACTTTCTCAAGGGTTTTTATTAAGAAAGGGTGCTGGATTTTGTCAAAGGCCTTTTCTGCATCGATTGACAGGATCATATGGTTCTTCTCTTTTTTTTTGTTAATGTGATGTATCACGTTGATCGATTTGCGAATGTTGAACCAGCCCTGCATCCCAGGAATGAATCCCACTTGATCATGGTGAATAATTCTTTTTATATGCTGTTGAATTCGATTTGCTAGTATCTTATTAAGAATTTTTGCATCCATATTCATCAGGGATATTGGCCTGTAGTTCTCTTTTTTTACTGGGTCTCTGTCTGGTTTAGGAATCAAAGTAATACTGGCTTCATAGAATGAGTCTGGAAGTTTTCCTTCCCTTTCTATTTCTTGGAATAGCTTGAGAAGGATAGGTATTATCTCTGCTTTAAATGTCTGGTAGAACTCCCCTGGGAAGCCATCTGGTCCTGGACTCTTATTTGTTGGGAGATTTTTGATAACCGATTCAATTTCTTCGCTGGTTATGGGTCTGTTCAAGCTTTCTATTTCCTCCTGATTGAGTTTTGGAAGAGTGTGGGTGTTTAGAAATTTGTCCATTTCTTCCAGGTTGTCCAATTTGCTGGCATATAATTTTTCATAGTATTCCCTGATAATTGTTTGTATCTCTGAGGGATTGGTTGTAATCATTCCATTTTCATTCATGATTTTATCTATTTGGGTCATCTCCCTTTTCTTTTTGAGAAGCCTGGCTAGAGGTTTGTCAATTTTGTTTATTTTTTCAAAAAACCAACTCTTGGTTTCGTTGATCTGCTCTACAGTTTTTTTAGATTCTATATTGTTTATTTCTGCTCTGATCTTTATTATTTCTCTTCTTCTGCTGGGTTTAGGCTGCCTTTGCTGTTCTGCTTCTATTTCCTTTAGGTGTGCTGTTAGATTTTGTATTTGGGATTTTTCTTGTTTCTTGAGATAGGCCTGGATTGCAATGTATTTTCCTCTCAGGACTGCCTTCGCTGCATCCCAGAGCGTTTGGATTGTTGTATTTTCATTTTCGTTTGTTTCCATATATGTTTTAATTTCTTCTCTAATTGCCTGGTTGACCCACTCATTCGTTAGTAGGGTGTTCTTTAACCTCCATGCTTTTGGAGGTTTTCCAGACTTTTTCCTGTGGTTGATTTCAAGCTTCATAGCATTGTGGTCTGAAAGTATGCATGGTATAATTTCAATTCTTGTAAACTTAGGAAGGGCTGTTTTGTGACCCAGTATATGATCTATCTTGGAGAATGTTCCATGTGCACTCGAGAAGAAAGTATATTCTGTTGCTTTGGGATGCAGAGTTCTAAATATATCTGTCAAGCCCATCTGATCCAATGTATCATTCAGGGCCCTTGTTTCTTTATTGACTGTGTGTCTAGATGATCTATCCATTTCTGTAAGTGGGGTGTTAAAGTCCCCTGCAATGACCACATTCTTATCAATAAGGTTGCTTATGTTTATGAGTAATTGTTTTATATATCTGGGGGCTCGGGTATTTGGCGCATAGACATTTATAATAGTTAGCTCTTCCTGGTGGATAGACCCTGTGATTATTATATAATGCCCTTCTTCATCTCTTGTTACAGCCTTTAATTTAAAGTCTAGTTTGTCTGATATAAGTATGGCTACTCCAGCTTTCTTTTGGCTTCCAGGAGCATGATAAATAGTTCTCCATCCCCTCACTCTCAATCTAAAGGTGTCCTCAGATCTAAAATGAGTCTCTTGTAGACAGCAAATAGATGGGTCTTGTTTTTTTATCCATTCTGATACCCTATGTCTTTTGGTTGGCGCATTTAATCCATTTACATTCAGTGTTATTATAGAAAGATATGGGTTTAGAGTCATTGTGATGTCTGTATGTTTTATGCTTGTAGTGATGTCTCTGGTACTTTGTCTCACAGGATCCCCCTTAGGATCTCTTGTAGGGCTGGTTTCGTGGTGACAAATTCCTTCAGTTTTTGTTTGTTTGGGAAGACCTTTATCTCTCCTTCTATTCTAAATGACAGACTTGCTGGATAAAGGATTCTCGGCTGCATATTTTTTCTGTTTAGCACACTGTAGATATCGTGCCAAGCCTTTCTGGCCTGCCAAGTTTCAAAGGAGAGATCAGTCACGAGTCTTATAGGTCTCCCTTTATATGTGAGGGCACGTTTATCCCTTGCTGCTTTCAGAATTTTCTCTTTATCCTTGTATTTTGCCAGTTTCACTATGATATGTCGTGCAGAAGATCGATTCAAGTTACGTCTGAAGGGAGTTCTCTGTGCCTCTTGGATTTCAATGCCTTTTTCCTTCCCCAGTTCAGGGAAGTTCTCAGCTATAATTTGTTCAAGTACCCCTTCAGCACCCTTCCCTCTCTCTTCCTCCTCTGGGATACCAATTATGCGTATATTATTTTTTTTTTAGTGTATCACTTAGTTCTCTAATTTTCCCCTCATACTCCTGGATTTTTTTATCTCTCTTTCTTTCAGCTTCCTCTTTCTCCATAACTTTATCTTCTAGTTCACCTATTCTCTCCTCTGCCTCTTCAAGCCGAGCCATCGTGGATTCCATTTTGTTTTGCAATTCGTTTAAAGCGTTTTTCAACTCCTCGTGACTGTTCCTTAGTCCCTCGATCTTTGTGGCAAGAGATTCTCTGCTGTCCTGTATACTGTTTTCAAGCCCAGCGATTAATTGTATGACTATTATTCTAAATTCACTTTCTGTTATATTATTTAAATCCTTTTTGATCAGTTCATTAGCTGTTGTTATTTCCTGGAGATTCTTCTGAGGGGAATTCTTCCGTTTGGTCATTTTGGAGAGTCCCTGGCGTGGTGAGGACCTGCAGGGCACTTCCCCTGTGCTGTGGTGTATAACTGGAGTTAGTGGGCGGGGCCGCAGTCCGACCCGATGTCTACCCCCAGCCCACTGCTGGGGCCACAGTCAGACTGGTGTGTGCCTTCTCTTCCCCTCTCCTAGGGGCGGGATTCACTGTGGGGTGGCGTGTCCCGTCTGGGCTACTTGCACACTGCCAGGCTTGTGTTGCTGGGGATCTGGTGTATTAGCTGGGGTGGGTAGGCAAGGTGCACGGGGGCTGGAGGGGCAGGCTTAGCTCGCTTCTCCTTAGGTGATCCACTTCAGGAGGAGCCCTGTGGCAGCGGGAGGGAGTCAGATCCGCTGCCGGAGGTTTGGCTCCGCAGAAGCACCGAGTTGGGTGTTTGCGCGGAGCGAGCAAGTTCCCTGGCAGGAACTGGTTCCCTTTGGGATTTTGGCTGGGGGATGGGCGGGGGAGATGGCGCTGGCGCCTTTGTTCCCTGCCAAGCTGAGCTCTGCCGTCCGGGGGCTCAGCAGCTCTCCCTCCCTTTGTCCTCCAGCCTTCCTGCTTTCCGAGCAGAGCTGTTAACTTATGACCTCCCAGACGCTAAGTCGCGCTTGCTGTCGGAACACAGTCCGTCCGGCCCCTCCGCTTTTGCCAGCCAGACTCGGGGGCTCTGCTTGGCCGGCGAGCCGCCCCTCCGCCCCGGCTCCCTCCCGCCAGTCCGTGGAGCGCGCACCGCCTCGCCGCCCTTCCTACCCTCTTCCGTGGGCCTCTAGTCTGCGCTTGACTCCGGAGACTCCCTTCTGCTAATCCTCTGGCGGTTTTCTGGGTTCTTTAGGCAGGTGTAGGTGGAATCTAAGTGATCGGCCGGACGCGCTGTGAGCTCCGCGTCCTCCTACGCCGCCATCTTCCGGAACCCCTGTTCCCTTTTCTATATTAACTCTCTATAATAGGATTCTGAGGCCATTTATGTTAATGACTGTGCACTGTCAAATTCTGCCATCTTGCACGGCCGTCAGCAATCATACCTGTGCTACCTGGAAATCAAGCCACACAGAACAACTGTGTTTATTCTTTCTGCAAAACCAACTATACATTCAAGTTAAATACTGTGCTAAATTGTCCTACCTCTGGCTTCTCTTCAAGTAAGACCACTCTACTCCCACTCCTCTGCATGTGGCACACAACACAGCTTCTGCACGCTAGCACCTAAACTCTGTGCCAGTTCACAAGGTTCTTATGGCCATACTCTGGTTTCTGCCTACTGTCATGAGTACCCACCACTGTAAGCCAAGTGGAAAGGAACACCAAGGCCACACTAGCGAATCATCCAATATCCTCCATAGCTGAGCACTAGCTGAGCATTGTGAACCAGGAATGCTCCCCAGTCTCCAGGTGATGACAAGTTGTAAATCCACCAAGTGTCACATCCCTGTTTACTTCAGCATCATTTCCCCTTGCCAAGAATTGTCCCTCTTGCATTCTCATATTTACAGTGCTCTGTTTCTTTTCCCTACCCTAATACCATGCTTCTCTTTTCCAACACAAACCCATTGACCATGCCCTTTGGAACTCCTGTTCCATAATTTAAAAGACCCTTTTTCTTATTCAGCTTTTTGCCTTTCCAAAGGCTCACTGAAACAATAGATTCATTTTTATATCCAAGTTTCTCTTTCTCTTCATTCTTTTACCTATTTAACTTGGATTTATAATCCTTGTTCCCAGCACACTCTTATTTTTGGCTGGTAATTCTGAGATGCAGATATAAATTTACCATATAAATGAAAGTTGAATACAAAGGACTAGATGAGGTCTCCTAAGGAAAGGGAAAAATGCAAAAAGAAGAGAAAAGGGGTGCATTTTGGGTTATAACTTGTAATTATTCTATATTATATAAATTATATACACACACATATGGGGAGGGGTGTCTCTTTCTGTACAATGCAAGAATTTTATAGTTACAATGCCATTTATTAGTCAGCAACGTCTCTCTACAATAGGTTTATTACCACATTGAAAAAATATGCAAACTATCAGATATGTTAAATAAATAGCCCTAAATAACACAACTATAACATGAAAGATTGTTTCTCTGTGGCTTCAAAGATTCACACTTTTCCACTATACTCTGTACAGGAAAATTTGTGAACTAGGTTGTATATGTCTTCACTTTCCCACACAAGGTACATTAAAAACAAAATAAGTCTACCCGTTGAAAGACAAAAGCAGTATCAACCACCCATTCTTTCCTTTCCCCTTTTTGGTTACAGGAAATTTGCTTTCATAAGCAGCCATTCCCTCCCAGGAAAGTTATGATTTCAAGATCCTGGACTATGACTGTACTGCAATTAATTTCTACTAATCAGAATCAGAGGGAATTGGTGATATTAGCAAAACACTGAAATGGGAAACATGTGCCAACCAGAACAACTATAATCTACAACAAGGGCTAAGATCTTTAACTGGTCCCATTTATCAGTTCATATAGATAGAGATGGGTAAACCCTTGGTGGTTCTAATGTCCAATTCTCTTCTATAAGGTATAGGGGGTGCTTTCATATTGTTAACTTTACTACTAAGACAAATTTAGAAAAAATCGAAACCTAATAAAATTAGCCTACATGGATTATTAGTGAGGCGAAGCCTACTAATATATAGATATAAATTACTTTTATGGCCAAGCCTCATAAATGATAAAAAGCAATCTCTGATATATTATGTACTATATTATTCTAAAATATACTCACTTCTTTAAAAATATTAAACATTATCCAGTTACTTAATGCTATATAAAAATTATTGGGGTGCCTGGGTGGCTCTGTCAGTGGGAGTCTGACTTCAGCTCAGGTCATGATCTCATGGTTCTTGAGTTCAAGCCCTGCATCAGGCTATGTGCTGACAGCTCAGAGCCTGGAGCCTGTTTCTGATTCTGCGTCTCCCTCTCCCTCTGCTCCTACCCCACTCACACACTGTCTCTCTCTCAAAAATAAACAAACATTTTTTAAAAATTTTAAAAAATAAAAATAAATAAATGAAAATTACTATAAAATTCAATGGCAAAAAGCAACCATTGATTCTGTGGCTGGAATTTCACATCAGCACAGCATAGTTTGTCTTTCCTCTACAATGTCTGTAGCCTCATGCATGAAACCCAAAGACTTGAACCTAAAATCTGTTGAAGGATAATTTATTCACAAATCTAATGGTTGATAGTGACAGTCATCTAAGAACCTCAGTTTCTATACATTGTGCCTGTCCATGTGGTCTCTTCAGATAGGTTGGTTCAGGCTTCCCCTCAGCACAGTAACTGGATTCCATCTCCATGTGTCCTTGCAGAGAAAAAGCCAGATGGAACCTGTAACATTAAGATCTAGCATTGAAATCACATAGAATTTATTTTCACCATTTTCTATGGAGACAAACACTATTCCAACCCAGATTCAAGAGGACGGAACATAGATCATGGATTCAAGAATGCCAGTCACATGGCAAGAACAACATATGAAAAGGGATATGTGGCCATCTCTGGAAATTACAATATGCTACAAACAAGGTTATGAATTTACAATTCACCAAAGAGGAGAAACTTCTTCATTTACTTCTCTTTTCTTCATCCTTTATCATTAGATATTCACAAACAGTTAATTAAGAAATTTCCTATATACTAAATCACTTTTCTAATTATAAGGAATAGGTAGGTATTATAAAACTTGACAATAATAAAATCTCTACATTTTATGAATAAATACCTAATTTCAAAAAAAACTCAATTTGCGTTGATGTTTAAATCATATTATTTAACAAGTCTGTAAGCTATCTTGTTATGAGATGTACTGTCATCTCTACTTAGGGATCATAAATGCATTTGGAAGAAAATTAAGCCACCATTTCTTGAAAGATCTAAATCACAATAAATGTAGGAAAAAGAAACTACCAAATAACTTCTCAGTGATAATGGCCTTACATAATATCATAGTTGTGACACAGTGGTAAGGATATTTCTTTATGTTTTTTTTTTAATGTTTATTTATTTATTTTGAGAGAGAGGGAGAAAAAGAACCCCAACCAGGCTCTGCACTGTCAGCACAAAGCCCAGCTTGAGGCTTGATCTCACAAACCGTAAGATCATGACCTGAGCTGAAATCAAGAGTCAGATGTTTAACTGACTGAGCAATGCAGGCACCCCTAGATATTTCTTTAAATTAGAGCTTATTTATAAAGACACCTTTAGGAACATATGCTAGCACTACAGAAAATTTATTGAAAAACTTAGAAGAGGTAATCTAGAAGTAGTACTCAACGATCCCTACCGTTTTATTGTCTATTTTTCCACATGAATTAATTCTATGTGATTTTATGTTATTATCAATCTTTCTACATTATTGTAGTTCTCATCAATTTACTTTGGCTAACACAATCCCCAAAGGGAACTATATTAGAATATATATTTCTTGTAATTATGAGAACATAAATGGCCAAAACCTACTTTAAGAAAATAAACAGGCAAAAATGGCACTTTTGATTAGACTTACTGGCAATATGTATAATTCAATACACTGCCTTTTCCTAAAATAATTCGACTAAAATTTCTTTGGATTTACCTAAAAATTCTGAAATAGAAAACTGTTAACATAAAAAGGCATGTGTATCTTTACTCTCATATACAGACATCAATGTACAAGGTAAAAAAATAGGAGAAAACATCTGAGAATTAGATTAGGCTGAGATTTTTTTTAAAAAACAGAAAAAACAAAATGTACAAAAATTGATAGAATAAATTTCATCATTAAAAAGTTTTGCTTTTTGAAAGACAAAACTAAGGAAAAAACAAAGCAAATTACAGACTGTGGGAAGTTTTCTTTTCAAATCCAACAATGGGTTTCTGCACAAAATATGTAGAGAGCTCTTACAACTCAAAAATAAGATGGCCTAATTAAAAAATCAAAGATATATACAGACACTTCACAAAGGAAGATAAACACTGGAAAATTTTCATGTGAAAAGATGCTAAACATCGCTAGCCGTGGGAAAAATACAAATCAGAATGACAATGAAAAACAACTACACACACATATACTAAAATAGCTAAAGTGAAAATACTCAGGTTTGGTGAGTATGGGGAGTAAGTGAAACTTTCACACACTGGTCGGTGGCCAAAATGTTAGGCACTTTAAAAAACAATATAGCTGTATTATATAGAGTAAAACATACACTTACCCTACAAACCAGTAATTCTACTCTTTGGTACTTATCAAAGGCAGATAAAATATATGTTTACACAGATGTGTATGTTAATACTCCCAGCTGCTTTATTCATAACAACTTAAAGCTCAAAGCAACCCATATGTCCATCTACTAGTGAATGGAAAGCAAATTGTGGCTAAGCATACTGTAGAATATTACACGGTGATCAAAAGGAAAGAAAGAAAAAAATGATACGTACAACAACCTGGATAAATCTTAGACATTACGCTGAGTAGTAAAATATAAAATATTATGTAAGTCAATTTATATAAAGGGAAAACTATAGTGATAGCAGATTCATCTTCTCTGGTATGATGGGTACAAGTTGGTATCCACTACAAAGGAGAAGGAGAAAGCTTTTTAGGGAAATGGAACTTGTCTACATCTTAGTTGTGATGTTGGTGGCTACATGTTTATAGAGAGTTTCCCAAATCCGTCAAACTGTACATTTACAATGGGTCAATTTTATTGTATATAAATAATACCTTAATAAATGTATGTTTCATTTAAAAAAAAAAAGAAAAAAATAAGTTTATGTCACAATTTTGACATTATTCTTCCCAATCCCAGAGAAACAACCACTTATTAAATGGTTTCAGTGAAATTTCAGAGTATTTCCAATTGTACAACTTAAAAAAATTCAGGCCTGCATACAATAACTGTCCCTCCCTATTAACATAAATCATCAACAGAAGTTGCACAGTCTGTGCTTGTCATAAAACTCTATAGACATCAAAATCCAAGACTATTTTTAACAGTACCATTACTGGTAAGGTGCTAGAATACACAATGAGTTGAAAATTTTAGGCAACCAGTAGTATAACCTAGTAAATCTGTAATTTTTTAACTTGAAAATTTTCTCTGAATAAAAAGGAATGAAGATTATAAGTCTATTTTAGTCTTAATTCTATTATAGTAAGTATATGTTAATCTTAATTCATATTTTGAATTAGAAACACTAGTTCTGGTTTATTGAAGCACACTGATTTCCTGAAGCATATGAATTTCCAAGTAAATTTGAATTATGATAGTTTTCTTTCAGGAAAACAGAATTTGACTTTAATATTTTGTTTCCCATATATTTTTAGTCACACTTATATATAATGTGAATAAATATGTATTGTCTTATATAAATATAAGGCTGTTTTAATTAATACATTTTGCTAAATTTTTAAATAATTATTTTTAATGGCTTTCCTGTGATACTATTTGATTTTACCAGGTTTTGATCAGAAAATTTATATATATATAGAAAGACCTAGTAAGATTTCTTCCATATAAAGCTTAAATGTGTAATCTTCAAAAAACCCTGAATTTTCTATTTGATATAGATTCTATAAAAGCAAATAAAAATTAAAAATAAGAAGCTTAATTACTTCTGTTGAAAATAAGGAAAGAGACTTTTCTTCCCTTCCTTTTCTTATTTACTTTAGAAAACTTGTAATTGAAAGTTCTTTTTTCTGTGTTTCATATGTATGCAAGCCTTTTTTAAAAGTTAAATAAGTCTCTCTCTTATCAGCTTTCAGACTTCAGAATAACTTTCTCTAACACTAGCAACCGTCTCTTTGAAGTGTAAACATCAAAGAAAATAATGTCCCTCTCTCCAAGTTTCTCTGGAAGGGTAGGAACCTAACTTCAGTGGGCACTCATTCTAGACTGCAAAATTACCTCCTGTCATAAAGATATGAGAGTTTTTTGTTCTTTTAGATAAAGCCGACCAGCTAACATAGAGGTTCACCCCAATTACCAAGTGAATTTAGGATGAACTGTGTGTGACAAATGGTGCTGTCAAATCCTCTTAGTTGATAAGTAATTATTGGTTATCTTGGGAATATATATGTAATGGGTTGGTATGCTTGGCTACATTCAGGAGTGAGATTTCTTTCTGTCCTTGCAATACCTTAGAGATTGCCAGTGATGTGCTTGACATTCTGGTACACTGCTTATGCAATTTTTAAATTATTTTCTTTCTTCTTTCTGTACATTTGTCAAGAGGTATTCTGGGTTGGAAGGAGATTTTTTAAAACACTATACAGTGTTTTAAATACTGTATATTTTAAATACCAATAATTCTTAGCTATGATAAATTTTCTAATTTCACTATTTTGGTAGGCTTTAAGTAGACCATGTACCATAGTTTAGAAAACATACATATAAACAAGTGGTGCATTTCCTATTTTAATTTTCAATTTATGTTTTCATTTTGTAAGAAATAAATTTTTTTCATCAATCATAATATATAGTATATATTACACATATTTATAATGCTAATTTAACCCCATAATTTAATAATAACATTATAGAATATATATAATTGTATTATAGTAGATATATTATACATTGAGAATACTAGTAATTTGACTGCCAAAAATCATATATATATATATATATATATATATATACACATATATATGTATATATATACACACATAACTACAATTGAATTCATTTTTATTATTTAATTATTTCATTTTAGTTTAATGGAATGCTTTTTTGCCAATGTTCATTTTAACATTTCACTCTAAAATTCTATCCTTGAGTATGAGTTTTTAAAAATTGTATTCTTTTAGCAAAATTAAACAAACTTTGACCACTTTGACTTTTAAACACTATATCTGAATGTAAGTAGCAATAAAATCTTCTATAACAGCTTATTTGATTATGAGGTCTTTTTCTTCCCCACCAGCATTTTTTTTCCCAAGAGAACCTGCCACTCTGGTTCTCGGGTATTATTAGATTTAACCTATGGGATTTTTATTGTTTTGATGTCAAATACTTTACAAAGAAAAAATACATTCCCTTAGAGTTATTTTATGATTTGAATTTTTGTTGTATTCTAATTGTTTCACTCTCACATCATATTCACTATTTTGCATATATAGATATCCTTTAACATCTCTCCATTTTTCTTTTATATGTGTGTGTATATGTTTTCTGTTTATATACTTACTGTTTACTCACTTACTCTTGTCCTTCTTTCTAGATAACTCCAAATAGCGTATTAGCAACTTGTTTTATCTTACTATTTTCTCATTATGTGTGTCTACATGATCTTTTTTTTTCTCATTTGTTCTTACTTTTCACTAATTCTACCTTTGTTTGAATACATCTTAACTTTCAGTGAAGAGGTATTCAGCTGTGTAAATGTTGGCATGTTTTCAAAAAGATAAAATTAAGCAAAGTGGCTAGAAAACTCAGAGGGGAATAGGAGACATGCGTAAGGATGTCTACTGCAATATTCTTCTTTCTTCTTTCTTCTTTCTTTTCTTCTTTCTTCCTTCTTCCTTCTTCCTTTCTTCTTCTTCTTCTTCTTCTTCTTCTTCTTCTTCTTCTTCTTCTTCTTTTTAGCAAATAGAAGAAGGCTACCTAGATGTTTATCATGGGGACAATATTAAAATAGTGGTTGCTATATGTGTAATAGGATACTACACAGTGATGAGAAGAAATGAACTATATGTAGATATTGAATGTAAACATGTGAAAAAAATAACATAACTTTGAATTTAAAAAGAAACAGAGATTTATAGCAAAATGTGTTTGTAAACTTATCAAAAACATAAATTAATAGTCCATATGGTCTTATAAATACACATATAAGAAAAAAAACATGACAGTGCATTGAAAAAAAAACAGTTAAATAAGAAAGGATGTTTATGTGGAGGAGGAAATGGTACTGGGGTTGAAGGATGAAGGGTAAAGATAAAAACACAATAAATTAACAACGAAAATCATGAGTAAATAATATGTATAGTACCATGAAGCCATGAATTCAATCAAGTCAATTCTGTGCTTCTGGATACTAAGTAAATTAACAATATACAGTAAAAAGTACTTTTTATTTGGCTTTATGCAATGCTTAGAAATTTTCACTTTAACTGTTAATGTGTGTGCATTTTCCATCAACTTTTATGAGCTGGAAATAGGAAACAAGTGTCTTACTGGTTTACCTATTACACCTCACAGCACATATTCTCAGCCTCCCTCACTTATAATTCATGTGGATAAGTGTCCTAGTGGCTTTTAATTTATTCTCTTCTTTACAGTCTAGATTCTTGTATCTGGCCACCATGTGCCTAATAAGGTGTTTTAGTTGAAAAGTCTAAATTAATTTATTTGAATTTCTTTATTTTGAAGGAGCATAACTGTGTCCTCATAGTTCTCACTTAAACCATTTTCAAACACAAAGGCATTATTAATAAAGTAATAAAACTTTTATAAATAAAGTTTAATTTTGTAACTGTAAAGAATCCTAGCCCTCTTTGACAGGTAACAATTAAATAAATATCAATTTTACAGTTTCTTTCCCACAGCAGCTGAAATTATTTTATTTTTTATTTTATTTATACACGTCTTTTTTTTTAAGTTTATGTATTTATTTTGAGAGACAGAGAGAAAGAGAGAGAGAAGAGAGTGAAGAGAGGGAGAGAGAGTGAATCCCAAGCAGGCTCTGTACAGTCAGCGCAGAGGCCAATGGGGGGACTCAAAATCACAAACCACGAGATCATGGCCTAAGCCGAACCAAGAGTTGGACACTTACCCTATTGAGCCACCCAAGCACCCCTGAAATTATTTTATTGATGTTGTATATTAATGGATTCACCAAAAAACACCAAAATATACCTTGAATTGAGCAATAAAATGAGAATAATCTAAAATCTGGATTCATATGCCCTCATAAATTTTTACTCAGCACAAATTATTTATTCACATGAAAAAACCAACAATCAAAGAGATGATCATAAATCAAATGTATATAAGTATGTGAGACTGTTTCTGGGCTTTGCATTATGCTCCATGAATATGTTTTCCATATTCAGCACAGTTATCCCTGTGTCTTTGTCTTATCATATGTCTTTCCATGTTGACTTATCTATCCTTCTCTTCATCTATACTGACAAACCAAGTTTTGAGAGCTTGTTATTTAAGTGTCTCTTGGCCATTTTTAACCTTTACATTTCCATGTAAGTTTTGGAGTCAGCTTGTCATATGTTACATACCTGTTCATACACACAAAAAACACTCAGAATTACACTGAATCTACACCTGAATTTGGGAAGAATTTATATTTTTATAGAATGTTTTCAAAATCATCAATGTGTTATATCTTTCTACTAAGTTAGGTCTTTTTAAAGTGAATCTTGATAAAACTTTTACAACTTTTCTCATGTAGGACATTACACAACCTTTGCTAGATTGATTCAAATGACCTCATATTTTATATTGATGTATATGGTGGCTTATTTTATTTCATTTCAAACTGTATGTTCCTGGTAAAATATAATATAGTTGTTTTGTACATATCAATTTTGTATCCAGCTACCTTGCTGACCTGTTATTAAATGTAATGATCTCTTTATGAATTCCTTTGATCCCAGAAAACCTTATTGCTATGTTTTGTTTTTGGACAGGTTATATTATCTATATTTATACAACAATTACCCTGTTGGTTGCTTTAAATGTTTTCATATCAACATTTCTGAATAAAAATCATTTTCCTTCTACAAAAGAATGCTTTTTATAAGATGAATCTCACGGTGACAAATTCTGTTAGGTTTATGTATTTGTGGGAATGCCTTTATTTCTTCTTCATTTTAGAAACATTTATTTTCCAATAGGAGAATTCTAGGTTGGTTCGTATTTTCTTCAGTGCTATTTATATATAATTTCATTGTCTTTTGAATTTCCTTACTTAGATTGTTTCCTTTTATAATAATATTTTTAGGTTTTTATTTAAATTCAATTCAGTTAACATACAGTATAATATTTGTTTCAGATGTACAATATAGTGATTCAACACCTCTGTATAACACGCATGCTCAGGTGAGGCTGTGTGTGTGTGTGTGTGTGTGTATGTGTGTGTGTGAGAGAGAGAGAGAGAGAGAGACAGAGAAAGAGAGAGAGAGAGAGAGAGAGAGACAGAGAGACAGAGAGACAGAGACAGAGAGACAGAGACAAAAACAGAGACAAAGAGAGATTCTCTGCTCGAGGGAATCATTGCTCTTCTTTTAGCTGTGGCTTTTATCAGATTTTGAAATTTCTCATCCATTTTCTTTCCAAATCTACACTTTACTCTTTTTGAAGGTCAATGAGAAGTCAGAAATTAGAATAAAATAGAAGCTAAAAGATACAAATTCTCACAATATTGTCTCAATAAGAAATGAGGTACATTTCAACACACACACAAAATGCATTTACTATAAATGTTTAGGTTAGTGTAATGCTATCAAAATAGTCTGCCTCATTTTAATTGAAAATATAAATTCTTTATGAACAAGTTGACAGCACTTTTGAGATCACTTAAAGAAAGTTTAGAAACCAGACAGAGATAGAATCAGGTACATCAATTTCATTCATTCAGAGACTAACAAAAATAGTGTATATAATGTAGAAAACACAATTATCCTTGTGAATGTAGCATAAAGGATTTACAAAGTAGCAGTGTAAGTTTTTCTAAGTAGATATGTGTTCTTAATAAATAAAATCTGAAGAATTTCCATTCTTCTTCTCCAGAAAACTGAACTAGATAGATATCCTTCAAGGAATGTCTCCAAACATTACAGTTAATATTTTAACTTTGCAGTTAAAGCAAAACTAAAAAACAACAAAAAACAAAAGACAAAAAGCAAAAACAAAAACAAAAACAACCAAGGCCATGCTGTCTTCCCACTGCATGAGAGAACCACAAAAATCATCTTGTAATAAATCACAAAAAGTGCATCTTATAGGGATCTTAGTCATTTAAACCTTAGTCACAAGAAAAATTCCAGTTAATGCTGCAACTTGTTAAGTTTTTTTAACATACACCTAAAAGGAATTTTAAAATCCATATACCTGCAAAGCCATATATCTTTGGCTCCTAGATAGGAAGGCAGACAAGAAGCAAGTACAATGACTTGCAGCCTGCCTCCAGTGAAGGCTTCAGTTAAGAAACATGCCTGAATTTTTAGTATCTCTTGGAGGCTAAAGAACAGCAACTAAAATCTCCTTCCGAAACCTTGAGAGGAGAAAGCCAGGAATATGTTCATGTGGGTAAAAAATCTCCATTTAACATTAAACTTATCTATTATAAACTTTACTCTTACAAAGTATAAAGAAAAGAAATTACTATTTAAATGAATATCATTATATTTACTAGATATAAAGACAACCTCAGAGTTGCATCTCTCATTAATTCTAAACTGAAATAATTTTTGAATTTTTGAGACCATCTTTATTATTTTTTATGTGAGTTTCCATTTCCCTCTTCCTTAAATATCTACTTTTTAATTTTCTCCTTTTAATATATTTTCTGGTAGAAACCAAAAACTAAGTGGGATTGAGTTCTTTCAAAGAGGAAAATTTCACAGATTCTGGATGACAGCCAGGGTATATCAGCTGGTAGAGTTGTTTCAATTAGAGTAAAAAATAAGTATAAAGTGACTAGCACACTGCAAGATACATGATAGGTTCTCTTTTTCCTTCCTTCTTCCCTCCTTTCTCTAAGAGGTATTTCTTGTTTATTTATCAGGTTAGGTTGCATCTCATACAGTTGCTAATGGTAACTAAAAAATAGAATTATAGATATCCAAAATCTATAAAGAACTTACAAAACTCAACACCCGCCCTCCAAAAAAAAACCAAAAAATAAAACAAAACAAAAACAAAAACAAATAATCCAGTGAAGAAATGGGCAAAAGACATGAGCAGACACTTTTCCAAAGAAGACATCGACATGGCTAACAGACACACAAAAGATGCTCAACATCACTCATCATCAGGGAAATACAGATCAAAACCACAAGATACCACCTCACCTCTTCAGAATGGCTAGCATTAACAACTCAGGCAATGACAGATGTTGGCGAGGATGCAGAGAAAGGGGAACACTTTTGCACTGTTGGTGGGAATGCAAACTGGTGCAATCACTCTGGAAAACGGTATGGAGTCTCCTCAAAAAATTAAAAATACAGCTACCCTACCATCCAGTAATTTCATTACTAGGTATTCCAAAGAACACAAAAATGCTGATTTGAAGGGGCACATGCACTCCAGAGTTTACAGCAGCACTATCAACAATAGCCAAATTATGGAAAGAACCCAAATGCCCATCGACTGACAAATGGATAAAGAAGATGTGGTATTTATATACAATGGAATTTTACTCGATGATCAAAAAGAATGAAAACTTGCCATCTGCAATAACATGGATGGAGCTAGAAAGTATGATGCTAAGCAAAATAAGTCAGTCAGAGAAAGACAAATATCATATGATTTCACTCACATGTGGAAATTAAGAAACAAAACAGATGAACATAGGGGAAGGGAAGGAAAAATAAGATAAAAACACAGAGGAAGACAAACCATAAGTGACTCAGAGAACAAACTGAGGGTTGCTGGAGGGAAGTGGATGGGGGATGGGCTAAATGGGTAATGGGCATTAAGGAGAAGGAGGGCACTTGTTGCTATGAGCACTGTGTGTTATATGTAAATGATGAATCACTAAATTCTATTGAAACTATTATTATATTCTATGTTAACTAACTTGGATTTAAATATAATTAAAAAAACAACAAAAATAAGAATTAAAGATAGATGAGGTAATATTAATGATAACTGAAAAATAGAATTTTACATAGATGAGGTAATATTACTAATTTATTAAGCTGAATTTTAGAATGAGTAAATCTTTTGAGAGTATATTCTAAGTATTGAAATTATTGTTGAACTAAAGCCTTTATTATGCTGTATGGAAATACTATACTGTATTATATGAAAAATAGTAATTCATAACTGTCATGGGTTGGTCATACTTTGCTAATCACAATATTTGGTGTAATGATTTTGAATTTGTATCTTTCCTGTAATACATGTGATTAAAACTCATTTAAAAGCATTGTAACATACATAAAAGCAGAAGAAGAATTTGCCCAACTGCCATCTTCCACAGATAATCACTGGTATTTTTTTTTTTAGTGATTTTCTTACTAGCATTCAGTGTATGTATATTTTTAGAGAAAACTTTGATACTGCTCTATGTACAATTTTAGATTTTTTTCATTCAATATATACAATTACCTCATGTTATTACAAAATCATTATTAGCCATAAAATTTTTAATTCTGCATAATATTCCACCAAATGTATCAAGTGTCAATCAAAAATTGTAAAGAGGCAATAATTGAGCAAAAAATGTTTATTCAAGATCAAAGAATTGCAATCTTGGGAAGATCTGGGCAGCAAAACGATCAGTATGCCACCAGGGAACAGAAGTCAGAAGTTTTAAAACAAATAAGGAACCTTTTATAGACGTTGCTTACAAAGATTTTTGATTGGTAATGGTGTCTCAAAGCTAATCTTGGCTGAACATAATTGGTTCCTAAGGCTAACATTAAGCAAAAGTCTCTTACCAGAGCAAGTTGCACGTGTTCTTGTAGAATCCTTGGAATTTTTGTGACTTGGCCCAGTTCAGAAGTTCCTGGTTCCAACTGGTGAAGACATACATAATGTCCATCTCCTTAATGGCCTCCCAGCTCCATTTGATTCCACCTTTCACAAAAACAACATAGTTAAGGAGTTACCTACAGGTGAATGTTCCGTTTTCTTTTTCCATTTTAGTTACAAGGTACTATTATAATTAACAGTATTTATGTTTTATAGGTTTCCCATCCCCCATATTCTGTCTTCTTTTTCCTTGGGATAAATTATTTAATTGAATTGTGATATTATAGGACATAAACATTTTTAAGGCTTTGCCAAGTTGGAAAAAGGCAATCTCAGAACTATGATTCTACTACAAAAGACATCCAGCAAATCCTCCCCGGGTTTTGGCTGTCCTGCTTGCTTTTCAGATTCACTACAGATAGAGTGGAGTCTGTTTATTTTATCGATGCCATCAAGAGGCATTCAGGCGGTCTGATAATACGTTTTTAATTTTATTGAGATTATTGTCAATGGACACGCAGTTGAAAGAAATAGTAGAGAGAGATTTCCTATACGCTTAAGCTAGTTTTCCCCAGGGGTAACATCTTGCAAAAGTATGGTACAATTCTCATACTGATAATACTCTGTGAAACCTTGAATTCTGTTAATAATCTAATTCCTAACAAGAGGTCCTGCATTATCATGCGGCAGGAGAGCCAAAGTCAGCATGTCCTTCTTCTGCCCACCCCCTCCCTGGAATGTACACTGTTCACCCCAAATCTGGCTATGAGCTCCTAACACACAGAAAATTACCAACAAGCCCTCCCTAACACAGCATTCACTGGTTTGAAGGGGAAGATGTGGCCAACTCTAGAAACTGGAAAGCATAATTATCCATTTATCTGTCTCTCCACCACCCCTGAAGGCAGTTATCATGTGACCTTCAGGAAGTACTGTAATTCTGCTGAGACGTAAGACTGAACCATCAGCAGCAAATATACTCAGGTGCAAATATGGTCACCAGGAGGGCTTGCATCCAGGATAGGAAATTACTGCTAAAGTAATTAAACAGGGAGGCCATTAGACTGGGTGGCTCTAATGCCTTGGTACCTTTCCTAAGCAAACCAAACCCTAAGTCAGAGTCAGTGCACTCGAATCAAGAAAGTGAAACTAAGGAACAACCCACCACAGCCAACTAAGCTTTTCCAAATAAGACAACCACTAAAGCTATAACCAATGAAACAATGCCCTTGTTTTGCTTCTTTACGTTCTCTATAAAATCCTCTCCCCTCGCTGTCTATGCAGCACTACTAACCACTTTCAGTTTGACACTACTCAATTTCAACTGATGCATGTTCAGATAAACTACTGAAATGTTCTATTTAGCCTCAGTTTATTTTTTAAAACATCCGAAAGGCTTGCAACAGGTTGCACCAAGTATCTACCCTTTAGGCTCCTCTGGGCAATTTCCCATCAGACACACCTTCCCCAGGTTATGACACCAGCAAAATCCCTTCCCCCGCCCTGCGCACGCAGGACCCTGTTACCACATATGTGGTACTACATTTCAGGGCCACAGGTAAGTGAGGCCACACAGAACACAGAACAGCATGAGCCAAAGGGTAATCCTAGCTTTACCCCAGGATTTTCAAATGTACTGTAAATACATCTAAATGCATTGTTACACCTAGTTAAATTTATTATTACTATAATTACATGGTAAATTTAAGGTGTTACTTTTAAGACTTGTAGACTTCACGAAATACCTTAGCTATTCCAACATGCTTGATGTTGGAAAATTTGAGAGCTAGAGACAAGACCAGTAATATCAGAGAATTATGTATCTCCCATTCAGCACATCCTTGTCTTAGTGTCCACATCCTTTCTACCACTCATAATCTTAGTGGAATAAATGGCAAACACCTGCTGCAAGCAACCTCAGCATCCCTCACAAAATTAAACAAGTGGCTATCAGAGAATCAGAATACACCTCAAGTATGCTAGGCTTTCTGATGGAATTTTATTTTGCCCATCTCCCCATTGCCATCAAATTTGTCACATTTCTGTTAGTCATTTAGCATATGGACCAGTAATAATGCTGCCTCGCTCACGAGAAGGCACAAATTTTAAATTAGTAGTGTGGTCAGATTTGGTAGAGTAATTTTCTTTGAATGATATGTCCTCCTCACAATGAAAGTAGCAGTTTCTGGAAGTGCCAAATAACCTGTGAATTCAGTTAGTTTGGAAAAAAAAGTGGCCATAAAACTATTACAGTTGATAAGAATTCCAAACTACACACACACTAAGCTCATAAATTATCAGATGTCATGACGCTTCTTCTATTCATATGACCTCTATCAGGTCCTATCACTCCAGATAACAAATCTGGGTGCTACCTAAAAGTTTTAAAAATGAGTTGCTGTTGTTGCTGTTGTTGTTATGGTAGTGGTGAAACAGTTTCATATGATTTTTGATTGATTCTTTCCTCAAGATGCTCCATCATATATCCTCTTCGGTGCAACAACAAAACACACAGGCAAAAGAGAAAGAACAAGTTTTCCATAAGAAGTACTCCCATGGTTATCAGTATTCTATGAATACTTTTTTTTTCTTCAGAATGATGTCTCTTATTTTTCAGCCTTTACTTTTATATTGTTTTATTGACATGAAAAGCCCAACTCATATTGGTTTTAGTGCATCAAGAGAGTCATTTTATATACAGACCACTGAGGTGTCTTGCTGTTAAAATCACTGGATTGCAGAAACTGTACAAACTGATGCAGAATATTGGAAGAATACGGCTGGCTTTATTTTCGAAGCTAACCGATACCAGGAATAGAGGAAAGTGTATGAGCACTTGGACATACAGGAAAACGGATGATACTTACAATCCAGACATTTTCACATAACAGTAAGGTCTCTCAAAATATGATCTCAACCTATGTGTCACTTCTCGTCAGCAACTACCACACCCTCAGTTTCTAAGAATTGTTTTCCTGTCTATGCTTCAGCTACTGCACCTATTATTCCCTTTATTTGAAATGTTCTTTCCCTCATGTTTAGGTAACTCTATTCATTTAGTCAGTCATAGCTGATAATCCTGGAAAAACCAACCACAACCAATGCTGCTAGGAGAAAAGAGCTGCGTAGTATCAGAGGGGAGAACACCACAACTGTTTCTGCGGGGTGAGAGATAAAAAGCAGGGTTAATTGTATTTATCCAAGAACCAAACTTAGTTGCACAAACACACAATGTGTTTAGGAAAAGTTCAGTGCAGGATTTGTCTACCAAGGTTACACTATGTGGTGCAATGATAAAATGGATGAAAGGAAGTAGACTTAAGCCATGGAAGACGAATGAAAAAAAATCTAATTATCAGGTTAATTAATCTTTTAAAGGACTATGGAAGATTTAAAGTGAGAAGACTAAAGATAAATTTTAAAATTCTTGCAAATACAAATCCAATTTTGGAGGAAAGTATCTTTAAGGAATTATTAATATTCAAACTAGTTTTAATTATTTATAAAAGTTAACTGTATCTTCAGGAATATAGTATAATATTGTATTGTATAGACATTTCCCTTACTTTGGATTTGTGAACAGATGTGTATGTATAAATTATAAAACTAAGATGTTACCTTTAAGACCTTAAAATTTTATAAATTATCATGTATATAATACAATATCATCTCATATATGTACATATACATATATACAGTTCACACACACACACATACACACCTCTTCTACTTAATTATTTGCCTTCTGGCTTTCAGTGCTAAGGAAAAACTGATGTTTATGCTTATATGGTACATGCATGATCTGGCAAGTAGTTAAAAGCTCTCTTTCTGGAGACAAATCTGGTTTATTTCACTACTCTATCTTACCAGTTTCCTATAGCTATGGCAACAAATTACTACAACATTCTAACCAGAAAACAACGTTTCCCACACACACACACAGTTCTGAAGACCATAAGTACAAAATGACTATCACTGGGCTGAAATCAATGTGTTGACAGGGCTACGCTCCTTGGGGACATTCTAAGGGAGACTCTGTTCCTTGCATCTTCCAGTTTCCAGGGGCTGCTAGCATTCCTTGACCTGGGCCACATAGCTCCAATCTCTGCTTCTGTGTGTGTGTGTGTGTGTGTGTGTAAACTATCAATCTGCCTTCCTCTTATAAGGATACATGTGATTGCACTTGTATAATCAAGGAAAATCTCCATGTCAACATCCTTAACTTAATTACATCTCCAAAGACCCTTCTTTTTTGCCATTTAAAGTAGCATCCACAGATTCCAGGGATTGAGAGGTGGGTATCTTTTGCAGGGGTGCTTTTCAGCCCACCACATCCACTAGCCACCTTAGTCACCTTTGGTTAGCTATTCAAACTCTCTAAATCTTGGTGTCTTTCTCTGTAGAGTGACAAAAATAAAAGTATTTATAGTGATGACTAATAAAATAATATAAAGCAATAAGTGCAATTCTTGACACGATAAATATCAATAAATGTTGCCTATTATTGTCATTATTTCTATGTTTCATTGCTTTTTTTTCATTAATATCTTAAAAATGTGTTAGCTCTCCACTATGGGGAGGATATTCCATTATTCCTAGTCCATTTTCTTGACAAGACATGAGTCTTCCCCTATTTCCCTGGCCATTCCCTTGGTTTGCTACACTCTGCTCAGACCCCACTGCTTCCATTGGTAACATCAGGTCTCAGACTGTCAAAATAGAATGTTAATAGGAAGCTACTTTTTTTATTTTTAATATTTATTTATTTTTGAGAGAGAATGCAGGTGGGGGAGGGGCAAAGAGAGAGGAGGGTGGACTATCCCAAGCGGGCTCTGCACTGACAGCACAGAGCCTGATGTCTGGCTCCAACTCACCAACTATGAGATCATGACCTGAGCCATCTGACACTTAAGGGACTGAGCCAACCAGGCGTCCCCAACAGGAAGCCATTTTTAACATGAGTTTTAGTTAACGAATGCACAAATTAGTTCAAGATTTGCATCCAGTACCAAAGATAATTACCTGAAATCCCACCTCATCAGAAGAAGTTAAACTAAATTGAAGTTTATTCTACAAGATTGTCGTGTTTTTTTTTAATGTTTTTTTTAATTTTTTTTTTATTTTTGAGAGACAGAGTGTGTGAGCAGGGGCAAGGCACAGAGAGAGGGAGACATAAGATGTGAAGTGGGCTCTACACTGACAGCAATGAGACCATACAGGGTCAAACTCACAAACCATGAGATCATGACCTAAGCTGAAGTCAGACCCTCAACCAACTGAGCCACCCAGGTGCCCTGATTATTATGTTTTATAAGGGATGTGTGTGGTGTGTGTGTGTGTGTGTGTGTGTGTGTATTCATATATATTTAGTTTATTTCTGTTTTGAGTTTAACAATAAATGCTTATTTTGTAAGAGGAAAAATACAAAATAGTAGGAAATATGCATTATCAAAGAGTTAATCCTAAAAGGTTTCTATGAAAGTAGTTGTCCTGAAAGAGTTTTTAATCTTCCTGCATCTCTACATAAAACCCAACCCCATTCTAGGGTGCCTGGGTGGCTCAGTTGGTTAAGCATCTGACCTTGATATAGGCTCAGGTCTTGATCTGACAGTCGTGGAATCTAGCCCTGCATCAGGCTCCATGCTGAGTGTGGAGCCAGCTTGGGATTCTCTTTCTCCCTCCCTCTCTGCCCCTCCCCTGCTTGCGCTCTTGCTCTCAAAATAAATAAGTAAACATTTAAAAAACACAACCCCATTCTAGGACCCCGCCCCCTGTCATTCAACTTATGTCATTCTTGTCTTTCAAGTATGCAGTATAATCTGTAAATTGATATTTCTTTGCATAATTATTTGATTTTCTCACTAAACGGTAGGATCCATGAAACTTCAGAGTACATTTGTTTTGTTTGTTGTTATAACCTCAGTTCTTAGTTAATAGCAAGCACTAAATACTTCTGAACAAAACTGATTTCATAGCCTCCATCCTCTGTTCTATTCTTCCTTTATTCAATTGTCAGTAAAATTAAACTATCAATTTGTATGCAGAATAGATACTGGGTAACTTACAGAGAAATTTTAATACTTGTATAATGAATATGTAGATAATGAATTTGACCCTATAGTTGATTTTTTTCATTTATTTTTACCACATAAATGATAATTAATTTTAAGCATTTACATATTTAAACTACTTTACAAAATTAAACACCACATTTTTTCTAGATCATACATCAAATATTTTCTGAAGAGATAATTTACGGCCAATACAATTTTAAGAAGCAAAAGACAGAGCTGTTTTTTCTAAAATGTATTTTATTAATATTCCACAACAGAAAAAAAAGTGATGTTCATCTGTTAAGAGCAACACATTAAGCCTCATTACTAAATAAGTCATTTTAGTCACTATCCTTAATCATTTAGGGGGCGGGAGGGCTGATTTAAATTCATCCTAGTAATTAAGAATACTATTTTACTTTAACAGATTTTTTCATTACATACTTTTTGAAGAAGAAAAAGCCTTTTAAATTTCTACTGATGAAAAGAACACCTATTAAATGTTTCATTATTTTGTATATAAGAAAGTCTGCAAGCGATAGGAAGTTAAGCAGATTCACTGAACTATAAAAGGGAAACAAATCACTTTGGTTAGAATGCTCCAGTTCTTAAAAATAGGAGAAAGTGAAATTCATGCTTTGGTTAACAATCTCATAATATGGAGAATTTACCTTTACAATTACATGAATGCAAAATAAATTGTCTAAATGTGTGCATATTGTGATACATGTGGGGTTATACCTAGATAAAAGTAATTTTGCTTTGATTTTCAACGGGTCTTCTCCAATAGCAATGACATTTGAATCATTATTTCTTATTTAAGAACTACATATATAAGAAAATACATTTCTCCAGAAGATGACCGTGTGTGTGTGTGTGTGTGTGTGTGTGTGTGCGCACGTGCACACGCAAGTGCAAACACACAATCTAGAGAACTGTTTTTGAGGAAAAAATCAATTCATGAAAGCATATTTTAAGACACTGCGTTTCTTCAGAGTGTTTCCTAAGGTGAAATTCCGATTGATTACACACATATTTCATTTTATAGGAGAATGTAGGAACTCTGATACCTGGTGAAGGAAGAGTACGAGAGCAGCTGCTGTGTTTGGGGGGAGATAAGAAATCGTAGTGACTGCCTGGCAAGGTCACCAGATATACATGTCATTAGACAACAGAGACTGATCTTCATCTGCAACAAAACAGAAAGATGAGTTTATAAACTACAAGGGTAATAGAAATTTGATGAGTGAAACTGTCATTTTTATTACATAAATGCAAATTGTTACTTCAGAACACAAAATACATTAACAGCTCAATTATTTAAATAAAATGTCAGAAATCCTATGCTGCACAAATTCTTCAGAAATGCAAAAATTGTAATATTAGTTTAAAACGTGACACTGGTGTTGAAACAGATGTTAGGGAAGTACAGATTAAAATTTTATTTAAAATTATCTTAATATAACATTTAAATAACTTATATGTAAGATGAAGGCACTGTATGTATCAAAAATCAAATTATATATTAAATTGTAAAAGGTCTCCAAAAGTTTTTGTTTTTTTTTTAAGTTTATTTGTTTATTTTAAGAGAGAAAGAGCATGGGCGGGGAGGGGCAGAGAGAGAGGGAGGGAGAGAGAGAAAACCAGGTAGGCTCCACACTATCAGTGCAGCCCTACATGGGGCTCAGTCCCACGAACCATGAGAGCATGACTTGAGCTGAAAACAAGTGTCGGCCGTTCAACCAACTAAGCCACCCAGGTATCCAGGGTCTCTGAAAATTTTAATGAGGAATAGATTTTACTTGCTTACAAAATGGATGAAATGTGTCTCATTAAAAATTTTTAAATAAGTGATCTTATATCAATCATCTTAAACTAAATTTCTCTCTATAATCTTTTTCCATGGATGATACTTAGAAATATGAAAACATTCTAATGCTGAAAGAGGACATATTATATTATTCTTCCAGGATGTACCAGGGCACCAGGAGGAACTGGAGTATATCTTAGGACAAAGCCAGGGAAGGCATAAAGAACAGTGCACAGACTTGGTGATTAAACCTCTGATGCGGTGCACAGACTTGGTGATTAAACCTCTGATGCGGTACCTACTTTCTGATGCTACTATTTTTTAGTCGTAGTTTTAACTTGTAACCTCCAAGGAAAAATTATTTTTTAATACCATGTCCAATTTTCATTGAATCCTGAATAGTTGGCCATTAATTTCAAGTATATCTAGCATGCTTTATCAAAAGCGCTTTACTAAATTAAAAATGATAGGATTCATTTACCTAAAAATCTCTAGCTGGCAAGCAAACCAACTCAAATATTATCATACATTCCTTACGTCAGCCACCAAGGTACCCCTGTTTTTGCCCTGTATTAGAAAAGTAAATGTGCTCAGTATCGAAAAAAATTGCAAACGGACA
The DNA here is from genome assembly GCF_046562875.1 of Panthera onca. Lineage (NCBI taxonomy): Eukaryota > Metazoa > Chordata > Mammalia > Carnivora > Felidae > Panthera > Panthera onca. The sequence goes on from NC_138342.1 coordinate 98,388,905, forward strand.
ATAGATATTCCAGCTAGTGCATATTACCACGTTTTGCCAAACATGGGGAAAGAACAAGAAAAGACATTATAGTATTTAAATCAAAGAGTGGAACCTTCAGTAAAATTTTATATTTTGACAAACATTGTTTTATTGCTACTAGTAATGTAATAGTGTTGTTACTAAAGTTTATCCCTTGATATCTGCAGTTGTTTTATGATAAAAAAACTCAAATTTATTTGCCAAAACATAGGCATAATTTTTCAATTGAATACATTTTACAGATGATACTGATTGATATTTAAATCTAACGTTATTTTGTTTTCCTAGTGATAGTCTCCCTCATTTTTTTTATTTTTTATTTTAAACTTTTTTTAATGTTTTTATTTATTTTCGAGGTAGAGAGAGACAGAGCATGAGCAGGGGAGGGGCAGAGAGAGAGGGAGACACAGAATCTGAAGCAGGCTCCAGGCTCTGAGCTGTCAGCACAGAGCCTGACACAGGGCTTGAACTCAGTCTGTAAGATCATGAACTGAGCCAAAGTCGGACGCTTAATGGACTGAGCCACCCAGGCGCCCCAACAGTCTCCCTCATTTAAAGTCTCAGAATACGGGGGGAGGGCCTGGGTGGCTCAGTCCGTTAAGTGTCCGACTTCGGCTCAGGTCATGATCTCTCTGCTTGTGAGTTTGAGCCCTGTGCCAAGCTCTGTGCTGACAGCTTGAGCCTGGAGCCTGCTTCAGATTCTGTCGCCATCTCTCGCCCCTCCCCTGCTTACTCTCTGTCTCTGTCTCTGTCTCTGTCTCAAATATAAAAAATAAAAGAAAAAAAAACATAAAAAAAGTAAAAATAAAATAAACTCACAAAATAGGGGGCAGTGCCTGGGTGGCTTAGTTGGTTAAGCATCAGACTTCTGCACAGGTCATGATCTCATGTTTCTTGAGTTCGAGCCCTGGTCTGTCAGCACAGAGCCCACTTCAGATCCTCTGTCTCCCTCTCTCTCTGCCCCCCTACCCAGCCTGCACTCTCTCTCAAAAATGAATAAACATTAAAAAGAAAATTTAAAGTCACAAAAGAGGTTAGTTTTTTTTTTTTCAAATTGGTATAGCTCAACATAAAATTTTTCAGTGTGTTTTGAAATTCCTGTAATTTTCTAAATATAAAAAGGGCTTTTTATTCCTTTATTCACTCATTATTAATTCATTTGACAAGTAAACAGTACACTGAAAGCCCACTCTTGCAGGCCCTCTTCCCCCTGTGGGAACACAGCAGGGAATACCGTTTATTTCATCCTACCAGCCTTTATACGATACACTGTTAGTGGCTAAAAAGCCCAAAAGCATTCTTTACTCTCACTTTTCATTTTGATCCCTAGTGTATTTATTTATATAGATTTTTCTCCCGAAATTCTTTCTTTCCTCCACAGATTTGAGAATTAAACACAAAATCATTTTCTCTACACCCTCGGATTGTCATCATGACCAATAGCATCCATCTGAGACCTCAGAAGGAGGAATATGAAAGCTTTCTGGATCTAGGTGGGAATTTTAATGCTCCATGTTACAATCCCTGTCAATGCTAACCAAGTTTACAATGTAGAGAACTGATACTTGTGGATTACACTTATTATTAAGGAAAAAAAACAACCCCTTGCTCTTAGTGTCAGAGGGTTTGGCAATGTTTGTCAAAGGTGCGCTTGAAACTGTTATCTCTGTATTTGAGGCTAGAGTGAAGCTAGGGCTCTTGATATTACCATAAAGTAATAGTTTTCTGTTTCTACGAGAAAAAAAAATAAACTTTGTAAATTCTAACTATATTTATTACCATTTTGAGTAAGGGACCATGTATGTCAGCTGCCCAAACAGGCCAGGTCCTGCAGTTTCAGGCAGAATGCCACCACACTTAAGTGAGGATCACTATTCTGTACAACTCCGATTAGCTAAAAGCAACAAAGAAACACAACCCAAAACATAGTTTATACAGCCAGGCAGCCATGGGCTATATGAAGTATGGCTGATATTTCCACAGGTTAACAAAGCAAAAGTCCTGTCTTGTTTAGAGTAAAATGGATTAAGAACAAATTTGTGAAGAAAGGGTGCATTTGAAAATTTGACTCTATCAGGGGAAAAGCATATATATCATGAACATTACCTCCACGTACTCAAACAGAGCAGACTTCAAATCAGTCATCTCTGAGGAAATGGCAACAGGCTATAGGGGAGAACTTAAATCTCAAGTAAATCACTTTCTATCTATCAAGGAAACATTAATGTTTGTTGTCTCCAAATTGTGTCCCAATCAATCAGCAGAAAATACTTCAGTTTATTGAGTTCTGGACTAAGTCTGTAGGATTTGACTGGAAGATGTGACTTGTCCGTTTTGGAACAAGTTACTTAAGGAAACGTTATATAAAATAAATAAGCCATAGGGATGTAATTTACAATGTACAACATAGTGATTATCGTTAATAATACAGCACTATATTGTATATTTGAAAGTTGCTAAGAGATTAGCTCTTAAAAGTTCTCATCACAAGAAAATAAATTTGTAACTATGCGTGGCAATGGATATTAAGTAAACTTAATAAGGTGATCATTTCACAATGTATAAAATTGTATATGTATAAAATAAAATGTATAAAATGTATAAATATAAAAAATATTTAATCATCATGGTGTACACCTGAAACTAATATAATGTTATATGTCACTTATACCTCAATAGAACAAACAAAAAAAAACTATAAATAAGAAACGTTATAAGGGGCATTCTCAAATCTAATGTGTTTTCCCCCTTGTTTTTCCCTTGTCACCAAATACATTTGGTGCCACAGTGTAGTGGAAATGTACAGCAATTGGAATTGGAACATTTCAGCTCATATGTAGTTCTGCCACTTTTTGTTTAATGAAGAATAATACTGATTGATTAGAAATCACACTTATTCAAAAAGAAATAAGGTATTCCTAATGCCATGTGGGTTCCACCACTCATTTTCCTCATGTTCCAAATCTCCCTGTGTTCTTGTCACTTCACCCACACCACTGGGGTGAGAAGATACCATCTGAGTGTTATGTGGCAGAGGAGACAATGGTTCACTGACCAAAATCATCATGATGACTCCAAATGCCACAATGGATGAATGTGTAACCCATTCTCACATTCCTGGGACTTTGGAATGTTTACTTTGCAGCTCAGGGAAGCCACCCAGTGTGGAATGCCAAGGAAAAGGAAGATGCAAAAGAAAGTTTGCAGTATCTTTGCAAAGCTCAATCCAGGCAAGGTTTTGGGCTTTGCTACCTTTGCAGGGTAAAAGAAGAAGGGTCTGGTAAATATGTGTTTTGTAGACGTGGCTGGTGGTAGAGACAGGGTGACATGAGGGGGGTGTTTAGTTTCCTCGTAATTGAGTATCTCTACTTTTATCAGGCTATTCTCCAGCTGCTGATTTTTTTTTTTTTTTTCTTTCCCTCCAAACACAGAAGCCAGTGTGAAAATCAGCCACTTCCTGTTGTTTTTCCTTCCAAAACTAAGAACTGGCAGGAATCTCTGGCTGGAGTTCCAGCAGTAACCAGATAGTCTAATCACTTCTTTGTGATTCTGCAGCTCCTAGCTATGTGAGTGTGATTAATGAGAGCTGAGATTAACGAACGGTTACCTGCCCTAATGTTCTGGGTCCCATCAACTCAGCTCACACCTGTTCCTGCATACTTCCTCCTTCTCTCCTTCACTCATTTTTCTAGTTGTCCTCTGCACAGACTTTATTTATCAAGGCAGAGAAACAGATCTTAACGTGTTTGATTTCAGGGGGGGAAATGACCCAGGGACCTGCTGCCCTTCCCTGAATATCACACTTAAAGCTGAGATAAAATATCTATTTCTTTGAATCATACAGGAGTTAAACAAATGATGTCTGCCCTCCTTTATTCTCCATGGCTTTATCTTATTTGATTTCCTGAAATCTCAAGTTAGGGCTGTTTTTATTTACATAAGAATTGATTTGATTATCTATAAGTGTCTGTTGCTTGTTACTTCATCCATTAATTAAAAAAAAAAGTTGGAATTTAGTTGGTCATGGATGAATTATCTGGTCCCTTGTGGTCCCTATAGCTTCCCATTTTGCCCATGTTTATCAGAAGTACAGAAAGAAGGGCTAGAACTTGGAAGTCCTCAATTAAGCACTTTCATCTGAGTTATTAAAAGACTATGTTACTTGTATTAATGTAAATTATCACTTATTAACATTACGGAACTATTTTTATGACTTAGAATTCTCTAGTATTTAATCCATAGAATTTTCTATTCTTATATGAAAACTATCACTGATTGTGAACTTACAAATATCATGCTAAGTGCTTTGTAAGATTATCTAATTTAATTCTCATAAATAACCCAGGTGGTTACTCACTATTAGCCCCATTTTACAGATGAGACTGATGAGACTCACAAAGCAGAGATAATTTGCCCCAAGTCAACAGAATTTATGGGGAAGAATCTGAATTAAAATCAAGCTTGAACAACTCTAAAATTGTACACTTTATATGACAGAGTTTAGAAATATGTTTGCTTTTAAAAATTAATTGTGATTTTACTTAAATCTGCAATTAATTTTTGACTCTGTCTGGAATTTGCAAATGCTATTGTAACTTACTGACTTATAAAAACTGGTAAATCTAAAAAATACATAGGTAAGGCTATAGTGTGAGTGCCTGACATCCCTGAGGCACCCGCTTCACAGACATCCATCTCGAATAAACATATTGCCGGCTGTATAACACAGCTACTAGTAACACAACTAGATAAGAACCATGCCACTCCACCCACAAAGTGGCCCTTTTTAGAAAGCCCTCTGTGACCTAGATAATTGACCACTGAGTGATCCTGCTTTTCCCTTCCTGTGCCCTAATTCTTGTTTTTACGTTTTAAATACACCAGTAAAGAGAAACTCAAAAGACCGTAGGCACCCCACCCTTAACCCCAATAAAGACTGAAGCCCAGGCTCCCTCCCCCTCTCCTCCTTCTCCTCAGTCTTCCTCTCTCTCTACAGCAGCCTCTCTATGTGGTCTCTGAGGTGCCAGGCGTACCCTATAAGACTTGTTAGTAACAAACCGTGTTTTCTCAAAATTCCTGATGGTTGTTGCTGAGGTGCATCTTTAAATCATAAAAAGAACCACAAAAGCCAGTCTAGACACAAGAATAGCTCTGAAAGGGGGAAATACTCATGGGAGCTCACCTCAAATAGCAGGGACCTAAGTAAGGATCCCAGGCATTCCCAGCCTTAGACAGACAAACACATAAACAAAGGGTATCAACTTCTTGTATTTCAGCTTCTTTAGCCACAGATTGCCTTCCAAATGATAGCAAAAGTTTTTAAAAAATCAATTTCCTACATCACCAGATGGGCTCAAAATGAAATGAGAGTTAAGACTATTCTTCAATGGTATAATCTTGAGCAACTTTAAGCTAGTTATCTAGACATGGTCTCTGTCTCCTACAATTTGATGAGACAGTGCAAGAAAATCACTTAGTATAGTGCCTGGAATATGGTGAGTGTTTAACAGAGGGAAAGCATTATTTTGTTTTAAATTTTTTTTCATGTTTATTTATTTTTGAGAGAGAGAGTGACAGAGCATGAGCAGGGGAGGAGCAGAGAGAGAGGGAGCACAGAATCCGAAGCAGGCTCTAGGCTCTGAGCTGGCAGCACAGAGCCTGACATGGGGCTCTAACCCACAAACCGTGAGACCATGACCTGAGCCGAAGTTGGACGCTCAACCGACTGAGTCACCCAGGCGCCCCAGCATTTTTTATTATCATCTCATTTTTATATTTCTCACAAATTAGGCCAACTTTGATAATTCAATAGAAAAAATTAAAATGTAGCACAATGAAAACTCTTCAAAAACACTATTTTGACAGAGCTATCTTTCTCCCTCCATTCTAAGCTGTTTAAATGGATGACATTTTCAATAGGCAAAAAAAAGTATTTCTTTTACTTTCAAAGCTGGAAATTTCTCAGTTTCAAATATTTCAGAGTTGCTATTACAATTTATTAACAATTTTCACTGCAATATTTTTTTTCTGTTCTCAGAAAATACCAACTATGGTATTGAGGCAGCCACATAACTTACACAGATATCAAAGAAAGACAGCCCCCCCTCCACCGCCCTTGGCACACCTCAGTGTTCCTTGTTCTCCTGTCCAGATCAAGAACATTATCATGTGAACTCTTGGAGTCTCCCAGATATCCTGGAAGATGAGAAAAAAGAAGAGAGATTGATGTTTGTGATGATAAAACAAGAAATGAAGATGGCTTCATTTCTTAAGACTTAGAACTGAACAGAAAAATTCAGTTGCATGTAATGTTTCCTGAATAAATTTAGATATTCAAGGGTTTGTTTGTATTGTTCTTCCCATAATTTCCTCTCGCTCTCTCCCACTGATGCACAGATCCGACACGGTCCAAGTGTCCAGAATGCATGTTCAGGTCATTCCTCTATTAGTAATTCATCCATCACCTCCTCCCTCACTCCACACACACAAAGAATGTCAAGGCATCCGAGATAATCATCTTGTGATTAGGCCAGGGTTAAAATATTAAAGATTTTATACCCTTTAATGTCATGGTGTTCCCTATACAGTAACTTCAGTAGTGCTATGGTTATAATTTTGTTAGGGCCGTTTACAGAACTATTATGCACAAATGAAAAGCTCTTACCTCATGAATATCTGCAAAGGTGGCAAAGCAACCCTATAAGAAAGGAATCCGAAGGAAGATCATTGAGGGCGCATATCTCTTTTATTCTGAATAACTATACTTCAAAGTCAAAACAAGGACCACGGTGAAGAAGATTAGAGGATTCTAATATTTAGATTATTCTAATATTTAGAATATCTACTATATTCAAGAGAAATTTCATAACAACATGATTTGGTTTAAAGACCTCCACTTCTTTATTTGCTTCAATCAACTAAGTAGCAACTGAGAGCAAGGAGGAGGTGATGGGGTGGATGATGTGCACTAACTACGCAGACCAGTCTCTCTAATTGCCTTGGCCACTGCTTACTCTCGGCTGCCATGTCTAGTGATCTCTTCTTGTAGATCCCCTCCCCCGCTTGTGCATGTATTCTCTCTTTCTGAAAAATCCAAAATCAAAAAAAAAAAAAAAAAAAAAAAAAAAAAAAGAAAGATACAGGAAGTCAATGTTAATGCTCACCATGTCAGGAAGGCCACACAGCTCTATTTGCTAATGGGAGCCTGGGTGTTCTGGATATGCCTCATATTCTATGGATTTGTAGTTGCATATACCATATTCTGACCAGTGACAAAGACTCTCTCAATGACCAAAATTCAAACAGGTTCCTCTGAGTTTTTTTTTTGTTTGTTTTGTTTTTTTAATCTTTGTCTAGGCCTCATCCATTGGCCTCAGTCAGTTGTAGCAAGAATTCTACTTGGTCAGTTAAATGACACTCCCCTCACCCTTGATACCTTACTACCGTCAATATCTTATGAAATTCCTTTTTCTTGTCTCAACATCTGATTATCCTGATATGCCTTCACTAAGAATCTCATTAAGTTGGGTTAGCAAAGAATCCCTCTACCCCTGATGTCTTCTCTTAGTAAATTTCCACCCACCGACTCCCAACTCACCACCCACTCTGCTCTTAGGCTATACCCTCCCAACTGTTGACTATATTCAGAGTCGAGCCTGATATCTCTCTCCACTCTTGTCATAGTCTTGACACCTATCACAATACTCCTGAATAAAGTCTTCCTTATCATTTTAACTAGTGTCAGAACAATATTCTTCTTGAACATAAATTACATCCAAAGTAATATAAAACCTTACATAATTGATTATAACTTATTTACAAGTAATTCTTCTCCTTATCAATGTATTCAAGAACTTTTCAATACTTTTCAACATGTGCTCATAATTTTGGAATACAGCAGGTGTTTATCTCTTCTGGGCAAGGTAGCCATGTGTGTAGGCTAAAGGAGGTAAATATGTTTCCAAATTTAACTACTTTCAAGGAAAACACTTTTGCAAGCAAAGGAACATTTGTTGCTGGGAAAGCATATTCAAGAATAGCAAACAAATTTTTACTCCCATTAAAATGCAGTATGAGGTATTCTTTTTTTTAAGCTTATTTATTTTGAGAGACAGCACAAGAGGGGGAGAAACAGAGAGAGAGAGAGAGGGAGAGAGAATCCCAAGCAGGATTCAGGATTCTGTGGTCTCAGCACAGAGCCCGATGCAGGGCTCAAACTCACGAACTGTGAGATCATGACCCAAGCTGAAATCAAGAGTCAGACCTTAATTAAGCCACCCATGTGCCCCAGCATGAGGTATTCTTAAAAAACAAATCACTCATCATTCTGTGGGTTGTATATTCATTGCATTTTTCATTATTAGGAGGTAAAGGATACAGTGAATTATCACATAATTATAAAACCTGAACTATAGGGATAGTGTTTTTGTGATGCTTCTGGATACTATTGCATTCACTTCGATTAAGGCATTTACAGGAATAAAGCCTCAGGACCTCTTAAAATTACATATTATAACCTTCAAAATCTTAAATTGAGAACACAACCTTTCATTAAAATGTAATATAACTGTAGTAGAATCAAAGCCCATGTTTCATTAAATTTCATGGAAACAAATGTGACCTTACTTTTCTAAAACTATATATTTGCATGTTTCATATGCACATGGAGGTTTTAACAATGTTATTAGTATATAAACAAAACTTTATTAATCTTTATGCTTATTAAACTCTTGAAGAGTCTCAAAAAATACAAATAGAAAAACTTGATAATATTAGAACTAAACAAACATTTTTTGAGTTTATTTATTTATTTTGAGATGACAGAGGCAGCATGAGCAGAGAGGGACAGAAAGAGAGGGAGACAGAGAATCCCAGGCAGGCTCCATGCTGTCAGCACACAGAGTCCAACATAGGGCTCGAAACTACTAAACTGGGAGATCATGACCTGAGCTGAAATCAAGAGTCAGACACTTAGCCACCCAGGCATCCCTGAACTGAAAAATCTTAAAACATGTGGAATTGCAGAAAATTGTCACAATAAACCTATGTAAATATAGCAGCAGTGTCAAAAATTATTTATGTGTTTATTTAATAGAATAGGTAATGCAATATACATGTATAGATAATACATGTGTATATGACACAAATTCAAATGTATGAAAAACAATAAAATAAAGTCCTTTTCATTCCTGTCCTTCACCTTCCACTTCCCAATTTCCTTCTCCAGAGATGCCTAGTCTCACTAAGCTATGAATATTTTCAGAGAACAAAATTATCTAGCTATGTGACCATGGACAAGTTACATTATAAGTCCACAACTCAGTTTCCTAAGCTATAAAATGGTGGGAGAATCTTAAACTAGGTAAATATTCTCTTTATATGTAAATTACATTATGTCCTAATCACTATATTGTACCTTGTTTTGTTTTTCTTCCTTATACAGTATTGTATGTCAATTATATCTCAACAAAGCTGGTGGAAAATAATACATGTTGATCGACTCAATTATGAAACTGTATCACCCTCAGACTTATAAAGTTTGATGGTGTTAACTGCCTTTAAAATATAAGAGATTTTACCCATCTTAATATTTACAGTAGCTTTCCCTCCATTATTTTTCACATCTTCAAATTTAATTGATTCATTTTTCTGTAGACATACTAATACTAGTAAATAAAGTTTTAACTTTCATATGCTCAAATATGTTTTCTGTTAAGAGACAGGAGAAAAGTAATATACAAATAATTAAATGGCTTCAAGAATCATTCTTGCTTAAAAAAATAATAACTCTCAGGAAAACAGAAATGGTCAGGAACTTTCTTAATCTGAAAGAAGTATCTACAAAAAACCTAAAGAAAACATCATACTGAATGGAGTATTCTGGTTTTTTTTTAATGCTTATTTATATTTGAGAGAGAGAGAGTGTGTGTGTGTGTGTGTGAGCAGGGAAGGGACAGAGAGAGAGGGAAACACAGAATCTGAAGCAGGCTTCAGGCTCTGAGCTGTCAGCACAGAGCCTGACACGGGGCTTGAACTCACAGTCCATGAGATCATGACCGGAGCCAAAGTCGGCTGCTTAACCAACTGAGCCATCCTAGAACAGTGTATTCTTAATAGCTTTCCCCTTGAAGTAAAAAAGAGTATGACTCTTGTGCTGTTATCTCTTTTATTCAATAATGTAACAAAGGCCCTAGTCATTGAAAAAAGGTATAGCAATGAATGAACATTGGATACTTAGGAATAAAACTCATTATTCTCAAGCAAATGATTACATATTTTAAAAATCATATGTGGGGCACCTGGGTGGCTCAGTCAGTTAAGCATCTGACTTAAGCTCAGGTCATGATCTCACAGCCCATGAGTTCAAGCCCCAAGTTGGGCTTGTGCTGACAGCTCAGAGCCTGGAGCTTGCTTCTAATTCTGCAACTCCCTCTCTCTGCCCCTCCCCCACTCATGCTTGCTCTCTCTCTCTCTCTCTCTCCCTCTCAAAAATAAATAAAAACATTAAAATATATATATAAGGAATGGAATATATATAAGTTATGTATGTATATATATATATATGTATATATATGTATATTGGAATATATATAAGAGGTATATACAGAAAAATATTAGAAGTTAATAAGTGATTTCAGTTATATCACAGGATACAAAAGCCATTTTATTTCCATTTATCAGTGTTCCAGTTGTTTAGTGCTGCCCCAAACTTACTGGCTCATATAGAAACAACCATTTTCTTAAATCCCAAGGTTTTGTGGGTCAGGAATTCAGGTAGAACTTGGCTAGGAAATTATTCTGTTGTGCAGAACATCAACAACAGTTTCTGTGGTGTTCTGCTGGTAGATGGACTAATCTGGAACATTCAAGACCAATTTATCCACATGTCTGAAGTCTTGATGGAAATGGCTATAACCCTAGGCTCAGCTAAGGCTGTGGAATACACAGCCTACACATGGCCTTTCCAAAATGACAGTCTAAAGAGCAATCAGAAAATTTGCATGCCAACTCAGAACTCCCAAAAATAGTATATCAAGAGACAACAGGTGAAAATTGCCTGGGCAAGGAAAATGATAGAGAATCATTTTTATTAGCAAAAGCCATTATAGAGCTCATCAAGACCCAAAGAGACAGGACAATAATCTCATATTTTCATGAGGTAACTGACACTACCAGTAACAAGAGGTAAACTAAGCCATGGGCCAAATACTATACACAGATTATCTCCTTTAATTCACCCAAACAATGCATTTCATAGATAAAAAAAATCAAGACACACACAGATAGAGGTTAAGTAAATTGGGCAAGCCTCAAAAAAAAAAAAAAAATAACTCATTAAAAACACAACCAAAAAAAACAAGTTTAGCAGTATCTCTTTGACAGAGAAACATATGATTTAAAGATTCCACATATAAATCAATGCAAATTTCAAAATACATGTATAGATAAGAGTATTAATCTGTAACACAATATATTAAAAGTAAAAACTCTTGGGGAGCCTGGGTGGCGCTGACTTCAGCTCAGGTCATGCTCTAACTGTTCATGAGTTCAAAACCCACATCAGGCTCTGTGCTGACAGCTCAGAGCCTGGAGCGTGCTTCGGATCCACTGTCTTCCTCACTCTCTGCCCCCACCCCCCACTCACACTTTGTCTCTCTCTCTCAAAAATAAAATAAACATGAAAAAAGTTAAAAAGAAATGAAAGTAAAAACTTTAGTGGCAAAATGAAAACTTGTAAAACAGCCATCGAAAGCAAAAAATCCACTTATTTATTTAAAGTACCAGTGAAGCAGTGGTATGAGGATATAGGTGAAGAAACTAATCACACAATAAAATGTCATAAATGCACCATATTTTTAATAGGGAAGAGTATGTGTATGTGCGTGTGTGTGCGTGCGTGTGTGTGTGTGTGTGTGTGTGTGTGTTGTTTGCTTGATACAAAGAACAGGAGGGCAGGGAAATGTAGCTCTCTACCAAGAAAACTAATATATATACATGACTATAAACAGCATTCTAAAGACAGGTACACTGTGTTCAACATGATTTATATATTTAACTCCTGGCTTGAAAATTAAAATCAGCATTGGATCCACAAAAGCTGTTGTATTTTTCTGAGGTTTAGCACTACAGGAAATTGTCAGTAACAACTTTTTTCTCAAGAAGCTGACTGGTTTGTAACTTTACGCAGATTTTCTACCTAGTAAATTCAGTATGAGGCAGGGAGCAGAGAAGAAGGAAGGTTTCATTTACTTGGATGTATATACATCATGGTTAATAAATTGTAACAAGCACTAGTAAGTAAAGAAATAGTTGCTTAAGGAGAACATAGGCAAAGAAGCAGTAATCTTCCCCACTAAATGTACTTCATTAGCACAGTTCTCCAAGGGCCAAGAAATAATGAGACCATGACAGCCCTTGACTGTGAATGCTGCCAAATCTATTTAAAAACAAACGAACAAACAAACATAAATAAAACTACTACAACTGTAAAAAGCCCCTCCTATTACATGTGAAGAATCATTTAGAAATGATAAGTAATTTACATCTGTAAAAGTAAAAAGGACATTTCCACAACTCTGTGTAATTTTATAGCCACTAATTTATATGCACACATATACTTACTACTTAGGCTATATACATCCTTTTCAAAATAGGTTGAATTCTTTAAGCATACAAAAGAGTGTATTTGTAGCTGGTGTGCACAGTAAAATGGGAATTTCTGAACACCCAAAACACTTTCTGAGATGAAGTATATTTCATAGGAAAGATAATGACTTGAGGATGCACTTTTGTTCAGCCCATTTAAACATTATGAGGTTAACATTATTTCCATTTTATATATCACCTGACTATGGTTCAGGAGGTTAAGAAATCGTCACAGTCTTGCTGTAGTGTGTATCTGAAATTTCTGCATTGGCTTGCTCAGGCCCAAAACACATTGTCTTCTGACTTTCCGTATAGGCTTTTAGAGTTGGAGAAAGATAATTTCTGGATCCCACTTGCATAAATTAAAGTATTTTGAGCCCTGACCACTAAGTTTGATTAGTTTTCCAAAATAAGTCATTGCAGGTGGGGAGGTGGGATGTGGCAATAAAGTGAGCTATCAACATGAATTTCCTCCTTAGAAGAGAATGATTCAGGGGTGCCTGGGTGGCTCAGTCTGATTTTGGCTCAGGTCATGATCTCACGGTTCATGAGACTGAGCCCCATGTCAAGCTCTGTGCTGACAGAACAGAGCCTATTTGGGATTCTCTCTCTCCCGCTACCCCTCTCTCTGCCTCTCCCTGCCACCCCCTCTCACTCTCTCTCAAAATAAGTAAACATTTTTAAAAACAGAACAAAATGATTCAGGGCCCCTGTAGCTAGTCTACAATGTGGTCCTAAGGAAAAAAATGTTTTAATCACCACACTCAATGATAAATTAAAGAGCACTTTCTGTTTACATTATACTACGTTAGGGGCAGTGACAAACCAAAAGAAATAAACTACATTATGTGATTCACCGGAAGCCAACAATGCAATTCGAAGGCATTAAGTGAAATGTTAAATGGAGAATATTTGTGATCTAAAACTTCAAATGAGACTGTCTCGTGGGTTAATTTAGGAATAAGACTTTCCCTAAAAGTTAGTGAGGCACAGAATTATCTCCCACTCCCTGCTACTTCTGCTGTGCGTATACCTGAAATCGTATGAAATCATGGTGAAATCGTCCCAACCTTGTTCTCTTTTCTACTTTGCTTGTTCATTTCCCCCCTAACAATAATTAGGAGGTAACATGTATTAGCTTTTGAATCTTTAGAGTAAACCCATGAGATTTCACCTAGTCCTGAAGATTTAAATGCCACCACTGTGCTGATGAATGCCCAATTTATACCTTGAGCTTTGAGCCTTTCTGAACTCTAGACTTGCTTATTCAACTCCACTTGTGTGTTGAAAACCCATTTCAAACTTACCTTGTCGAAATATGACTTGTGATCATTCTCCCTTAATAACTGGCACATACCGTATATTAGATGTTTAATCCTTAAAACTATGAGATAGTTTCCATTAGGCTTCTCATTTCAAACTGAGGAAACCGAGGCAGCCAGGGTACAACACGCCCATAGCTGGTAAGTGCTGAAGATAATTTGCAAACTTGTCTTCCTCCAGAGTCCATCCAATCAACCATGACACTATCGCCACATCTCTTCAGATCTACCTCCAACATCCATTCAAATGGGATCGCTGTTCTGGGTCTTGCCTACCATCACCCTGTAGCATACACATGTATCTCTGTTCAGATGTCCAACAGGTATTCAAACTGTACAGGTTAATTTTTTTTTTCTTTTGCTCTTCCTTCAGTGATAAAATGTGCCATATGTCAAGCACCGTTATAAACAATTTTAATGCATAATCTCGTTCACATCTCCTTCTATCCTTAGAGCAAGTAACAAGACAGGTATTAAATTTCTCATTTTATAAATGGAGAAACTAAGGCACAGAGAATTTTAAAAACTTGTCAATGGACAGTAAGTGAGGTAGGTGGAACCAACCTTTTCTGTCACCAGCAACCACATTGTCTCAATCGCTGCACTATACACCTCGTCTTCTCCTGCTCTTCCCTGCCCCAGGAATGCACTTCTAGCCAAGTGATAGGCAAGCCAAGTCCCTAGGACTTATCTCTGATTTTTACCCTTTGGCCAGTTCAGTTATTCCCAACATGCAGTTGTTAAGCATGTCATTTCAGCACTACCTTCACCATATATCTCAAACCTGATTACTTCTCTCCATCTTCACTGTCATTATCCTCTTACATTCCACCATTTTTAAGCTCCTGATGTACATCAATAGCACATTCCACATATCCTAAAGTCCATTCCCCTTATATCAGCCTTATATCCTTATGATGAGTGGTCATTTTAAAACCAAATGAGGCCATGTCCCTACATTTCTAAGGACCATGGCTCCTGAAATTAGAATAAAATCCAAACTCCTCACCAGGGCTGAACATATCCCACAGAATGTTACTCTGGGTACCCTTGCATCCACTGTGCTTGCTCCCGTCACACTGGTCTTCCTTCTCTCCCTGGATGACACAAAGTGCACTCCATTTTAGAGTCTCTTAGCCTGGCTATCCAGAGTGCAGGCTCTGCCAATCTTACAGGTCCTAGCTCAAATGTCACCATCACCGAAGCAGCCCTCCCTCCTGAGCACATTTGTCACGCTTGAGGTCATAACCTGTTTTGTTTTCTGCATAGTTTGTATCTGAAATCACCACATACATTTATTTGTATGTTAATTTTCAGTCTTTGCTAACTAGAAGGAAGGCTACAGGAGGGCAGGGACTGCCTGTTGTCCATCACTTTAAGGTCCGCGCCTGGAAGTGTGCATGGCTCACAGCAAGCATTCAAATATTTTTTGAATAAATGAATGCCAAGAATTATCCTACTCTCTGAGTTTATATCTCTTATACTTCTGGTATTTTTTAAGGAAACTCATTTTACTCATTTTAGAATTTCACTTACATGTTTCTCAATTATACTATCCTTACTTGTTGTCTAATTATAATAAACAGTATAAATTTATTAAGGGTTTACTGTGCTAAGCATTTTATATTAGTTTTAATTCTCATGGATAATGTATATAACCAATGAGGTCTGTGTTCTCGTTTCACAGAAATAAAACTGATACCAACAAAAGTTAAAGAACTTGCTAAGGACCACAGACATAAACTATCAAGGCTGGGCTTTAAATGAAGGTTTATCTCATTCTAAATGTCAAAATCTTTGGGGGTGCCTGGGTAGCTGAGTTAGCTGAGTGTCCAACTCTTGATTTCAGCTCAAGTCACCATCCCAGGGTCACGCAATTGAGCCCCACATCAGGCTACTTGCTGAGCATAGAGCTTGCTTAAGATTTTCTTTCTCTCCCTCTGCCCCTCTCCCCAGCTTGTGCTCTCTCTCTCTCCCTCAAATGTATATTGTAAATGTCAAGCTCTTTAAGCTTATCCAGTTATGCATCTGATTCAGGTAAATAAATGATAAAAAAAAGAGAAACTGAGGAAAAAATAAAAACACAAATGTAAGAAATCAAGAGGAAAATAGTTCAGTTCTTTAAGTGTACAAACAGAATAATGACTTATTTGGTTAAGGTGAGTGCCCAGTAAATTAATTTAATACAATAAGTAAGCTCTTGGAAATCTTACAGTAACAGATGTTAGAGTGTAATTATATAAATATCTTCAAATATTTTAAATAAGTTATATTACAGATGGATACTAAGCTATTCAGGGGAACCAGGGTGTCTTAAAATTATATCCCTCACCCAAAGAGGCTGAAGTCAGGGAGGCCAACCATACCTTTCTCTTTCAAGCCCTTTGCAGAGATGTTGGAGAAAGTTTACCATGTGGATAGATGACAGGGATTTTAACTCTCAACAAGGGTGTTCTGCCTACTCAATTTTACCATATAATTATTATGTTCACATCAGTGGCCGCTGGATTTGCCCTAGTAAGTTTTAGAGTATCTCACATAGTTCGAACCAGCAGACTTTAGAAATGATCAAATCTAATTTTCAACTCTTATAAACACTTAAACTGAAATGGAGATAAATAAAAAATTATAATTTGTAAAGGGTTTTCATATCCACACGTGTATTACATTTTATTAATAGCCATTTGAACTAAAAGGTATGGCTATTTTCATTCCCAGTTTTACAGATGATTTAGGCCCAGTGATGGGACTGGAAGGGAAAAGTCACATGAACACTAACCTGCCATCAACAGGGCTCCTGCAGTACAGGAATAAAAACAGAAAAGAAACAGAGAGTTGGTATTTCTTAAAGAGGATGCATAAGCCTTTTGTCTATAATATGAGTGAGATTTTTTTTTTTTTAAGTCTAATGTACTGGAAGCTTTATGTATTTCTCTGAAAACAGAGACATTAAGAGATTCATTTACTAACTAGGAAACATACCAATATTGGTATATACCAATACTGAAAATATTGACAATATTGACTAGAGAGACTTAAATTTATAAGAAAAGTAATTCCTTGGTGCACCTGGGTGGCTCAGTAAGTTAAGCGTCTAACTTCAATTCAGGTCATGATCTCACAGTCCATGAGTTCAAGCCCCACGTCGGGCTCTGTGCTGACAGCTCGGAGCCTGGAG
The DNA here is from genome assembly GCF_046562875.1 of Panthera onca. Lineage (NCBI taxonomy): Eukaryota > Metazoa > Chordata > Mammalia > Carnivora > Felidae > Panthera > Panthera onca. The sequence continues at coordinate 98,406,071 of NC_138342.1, forward strand.
CCTGCTTTGGGTTCTGTGTCTCCCTCTCTCTCTGCCCCTCCCCAGCTTGCACTCTGTCTCTCTCCCTCTCTCTCAAAAATAAATAAATATTAAAAAAATAAAGAAAATTAATCCCTTCCTTTAGTTATAAGAATGAAGAAAAATACTAGGAAAAGCAAGCAAGTACTATTTTTTTAAAATTTTCTAGCAAGCAAATACTATTTTTCCCGGTTAATACATATTTCTTCCTTGTTAAGGAATGCTAATAAATAAATAAGAAAAAGAAAGACCCCAATAGAAAATAGACAATTAGAAATTCTAAAACTAAAAGAAGACAATATATAGTTTAGTTTAGATAAAAATGGGATACAGAACTAGATTTATTAATAAGGAAATTAAGCCTATGCAGAGAGGAAAGAACAATTTCTGTTAAAAAATTAAAATTAAAAAATTAAAATATTTTCATAAAAATTAAAAAATTCTGTAAAAATTTTCTGTTAAAAAAGGAGTGAAAGGCGATTGCTAATGAGCAGTAGAATTGCACTGGGGTTTTCAAATTGGGGTAACTGGCAGTAGATATTTTAAGATGAAAACACCAATTAAAAAAAGAGAGAGAAAGAAAGAGCTAAACTGAAATGGATAGACATACTGAAAGGTTAGAAAAGCTTGAAAATGTTCATCAAAAACAGAGACCATTAAAAATTATCTGAACAAAGCTTAATTTAGCGTATTTTGTAAGACTAATTTAACCTGGGTCATTTCTTTTTTTGCCTCTGCAAATCATAAGCAAAACATGAACCGCTTCCCTAGGCTGATATGACATAACCACTGAAGAATTGCCTACCACTGAAGAAAATTCTAATATTATGACCAATCACTGTGAAGAATGAACAGTCATGCTTTCTCACTAATGTAAGTGGCCTTACAATATATCTCTGAGCCTCATTCAATGTTTTGGTTTGAATGTTGTCAGTTTGCAAACCGTGTTTTTTTGTTTGTTTGTTTGTTTGTTTGTTTTTTGGTGTGTGCATAATAAATGTTTGCTAACTGCTACTTCACTGATTCACTATTTGAATTTCACTATTCTGAACTTTTGACAGAAACATTTCATTATGTGCCTCACTTAAACCAACAGTGCTTCTATGTCTTTTGCTACCATCTGTGGGTTTTTAATTTTTTTTTTAATTAACATTTATTTATTTTTGAGAGAGAGAGAGAGAGAGCGAGCGAGAGAGAGAGAGAGAGAGAGCGAGCAGGGGAGGTGCAGAGAGAGAGACACAGAATCTGAAGCAGCCTCCAGGCTCCGAGCTGTCAGCACAGAGCCTGATGTGGGGCTCAAACTCACTCAGGGATCGCAACATCATGCCCTGAGCCAAAGTGGATGCTTAACCGACTGAGCCACCCAGACGCCCCTACAATCTTTGTTTTAAAGTCTATTTTGTCTGACATTGAGTATTGCTATCCCAGCTTTAATTTTGTTTATATTTGTAGGGACACTTTTCAATTTCTTCACTTTCAGTCTCAAATCTGAAGTGAGTGTCTTGTAGACAGTATATAGGTAGGTATTGTGGGTTCTTTTTTAATGCATTTGGACATCCTATTAGGTCTTTTGATTGAAGCGGTCCATTACATTTAAAGTAATTATTAGTAATAGGTATGTACTCATTGCTCTTTTATTGTTTTCTTGTTGGTTTTGTAGCTCTTCTCTGTTCCTTTCTTCACTTGCTCTCTTCCCTTGTGGTTTGATTGTTTTCTTTGTTTTATGCTTCAGTTCCTTTATCTTCCTTTTGTTGTGTAACTATTGTAGGTTTTTGATTTACACTCACCAAGAGGTTCATACATATCAGCCTATTTTTACAGCAGTCTGTTTTAAGCTGATAGTCACTTTTTGAACACATTCTAAAAGCAATATATTTTTACAACTCACCACATATTTTATTTTTGACATTACATTTTACATCTTTTGTGTGTATACCCTTTATCTACTTATGGTGGCTATAGCTGACTTTATTACTTTTGTCTTTTAACTGTTATACTAGTTTTTAACTGTATGATCACTGACTTTACCATATATTTGTCTTTCTGTGAGATTTTTTTCCCTGTATTTTCTTATTTCTAGTTATGGCCTTTTCCATTCCACTTAAAGACCCTTTAATATTTTTTCTAAGGCCAGTTCAGTGGTGATGAACTCCTTTAGTTTTTGGTTGTCTAGAAAACTCCATATCGCTCCTTCAATTGTGAATGATAATCTCGTGGGGCAGAGTGTTCTTGGTTGTAAGGTTTTTCCCTCCAGCACTTTAAATATATCCTGCCACTCCCGTCTGGCCTGCAAAGTTTCCGCAGAAATATCAGCAAATAGTTTTACGCGGTTTCCTTTATATGCATCTATTTGCTTTTCTCTTGCTGCCTTTAAGATTCTCTCTTTGTTTTTAACTTTTGCTATGTTAATTATAACACGTCTCAGTGTACATTTCTTTGGACTCCTCTCTTTTTGTGACTCCCTGTGCTTCCTGCACCTGTATGTCTGTTTCTTTCCCCAGGTTAGGGAAGTTTTCAGCTATTATTTCTTCAAATAAGTTCTCTGTCCCTTTCCCTCTCCTTGTTTTCTGCAACCCCTGTGATACAAATGCTATCATGCTTGAAATTGTCCCAGAGTTCCCTTAAACTATTTTTAAAAATTATTTTCCCCCTTTTTCTTTTTCTGATTGGGTGGTTGCCACTATTCCATCTTCCAGATCATTTACGCATTTTTCTGTATCATCTAATCTGCTGATGATTCTCTATAGTTTATTTTTTCATTTCATTTATTGTATTCTTCAGCTCTGAGTAGTTTTTTCTTATATTTTCTAACTCTTTGTTGAAGTTCTTACCATGTTCCTCCATTCTAATCCCAAGTTTGGTAAGCACCTTTATGACCATTACTTTGAATCCTTTATCAGGTAAATTATTTATCTCCATTTCATTGTGACTTTCTTCTGGGTTTTTTTTATTATATCTTGTTCATTTGGAACATATTCCTCTGTCTCTTCATTTTGTTAGATTTCTGTGTTTGCTTCTAGGAATTAAGCAAAACAGCCACCTCTCTCAAAATGAGAGAGTCTTGAAGAGGTGGCCTTGTGTAAAAGTGTCTCCTGTGCAGATTGTGTGTGGTTGGTGGCAGGCTAGCCATATCTGGAGTGGGCAGAGGCTGGGGCATTTCTGGGGCACACTGTGTCAGGACCCATGTGGCAGGATGGCCAGAGCTGGAGTGGGTATAGATGGGGGGTCCTGAGGTGTGCCTCACACAACCACTCTGGTCAGACATCTGGAGCTGGAGCAACATGGGCCAGGGGTCCCAAGAGTTGGGACAACTGGAGCTGGAGTGGGTAAGTGCTGAGGGGTCCTGAGATGCTTCATGCTGGAGCCACCTTGGGAGGATGGTTGGAGCTGGTATGGGTAAGGGGCCTAAGTGTGCTTGGGTAGCCCTAACAAGGAGGCAAGAATGCCTGGGGGTACTATTAAGGTGGAGGGAGAACAAAAAAAAATCATTGCTTGCTGTCAACTCCAACTTTGGAGAGAGTCCCAAAAGTTTCCCATAGACGTGGAAGATGTTCTAGGGTTAATAAACGGATTTCTGCACTTATAATATACTTGTCCTTTAAGCCCCTGATTTTTGCTGTGCCCAAGAGCAGGTGAGCCTGAACACAGGCCCCCCTCAGTGATATCGCTTCCTACTGAAGGTCACTTTCTCATCACTACCATGTCTCCATTTCACCTACCCTTCTCTATGTGGCACTCTGCTGTTTGTTGTGTAGGAGTTACTCAATCGGTCTTCAGTTACCCTTTATGACGAACTGCTGTATATGTAACTGTGGATTCACTGTATCCATGCAAGGAGGTGGATTCAGGGTCTTCCTACACCAACAACTTGGACCTCTCCAAAGTGGGGATTCAAGCTAAAACCACTTCAGCAACCAGTGAAAGGGCAGAAAAACCTGAACTGTCATTGACAAATTGCTGGAGGCATTACATAATGATGACAGGTTCAATCCAACAAGAAGATTCAATATTCACAAATATTTATGAACAAAATAGGAGAATCTAAATGTATAAAGCAAACACTAACAGACATGAAGGGAGAAATTGATAGTAATACAATAATATTAAGGAACTATAACATACCACTTAAATCAATGGGTGGATCATCCAAACAGAAAATCAGTAAGTGAATACTGGCCTTAAGTGGTATATTAAACTATATGGACTTCATATATATGGAATATTTTATCCAAATTCTGAATACACATTCTTTCCTTTTTGATTCAGAATAGGGACCTTCCTTCCCTCCCTCACTCCTCCCTTCCTTCCTTAGTTTTTATTTTAACTCCAGTATAATTAATAAACAGTGTTATATTAGTTTCAGGTGTACAGTATAATGATTCAACAATTCCATACATCACCCAGTGATCATCATGACAATTGTACTCCTTTATCTCCATCACCTAATTAATGCATCCTCCTATCCACTCCAACCATCAGTTTGTTCTCTGTAGTTAAGAGTATATTTCTTTGTTTCTCACTCCCTACCTCTCTTGTCTGTTTTGCTCATTTGTTTAGATTTTAAAATTCCACATATGAGTGAAATCATATGCTATTTGTCTTTCTCTGACTTATTTCGCTTAGGATTATACTCACTAGATCCATCCATGTAATTGTAAATGGCAATATTTCATTCTTTTTTATGACTGAATAATATTCCATCACACACACACACACACACACACACACACACACACACTTCTTTATCCATTCATCAATCAATGGACATTTGGGCTGCTTCCATATTTTGGCTATTAAAAATAATGCTGAAATAAACATAAGGGTGCATATATCCCTTTGAATTAGTTTTTTTTGTTTTTGTTTTTGTTTTTTGTTTTTTTGTATTCTTTGGGAAAATACTCAGTAGTGTGATTACTGGGTCTTAGGGTACTTCTTTTTTCAACTTTTTGAACAATCTCTACATTGTTCCCACAGTGGTTGTACCATTTTGCATTCCCACCAACAGTGCAACAGGGTTCCTTCTCCTCCACATCCTCATAGGTGTAAGGTGATATCTCATTGTAGTGAATACATATTCTTTTCAAGTGCACGTGAAACATTCTTCAGAATGGATCACGTTAGGTCACAAAACATGACTCAATAATTTAAAGAAACTGAAAACCTATCAAGCATCTTTGCCAACCAACAATATGAAACTAGAAATCAATTACAAGAACAAAACTGAGAAAAAAGAGAAACAAAACATGCAGATGCTAAACAACATGCTACTAAACAATAAATGGGTCAACAAAGAAATCAAAGGGGAAATTAAAAAAAAATACTTTGAGACACAGGAAAATAGAAACACAACCTTCCAAAATCAATGGGACACTGCAAAAGCAGTCCCAAGAGGGAAATTCACAGCAATATAGGCTTATTTCAAGAAATAAGAAAAATCACAATTAAATATTGTAAGTTTATACCTACAGGTACCACCTCTCAAGAGAACAAAGACCAAAGTTAGTAGAAGAAAGGAAATAAGACCAGAAAGGAAATAAATGAAATCAAATATATATATACATATGTATATACATACATATATATATACAAATATATCTATACATATCTACATATATATGTATGTATATACATATCTACATATATACATATACATATATATCTACATATATACATATCAAGGGCACTAAGAGCTGGTTCTTAGGAAAGATACACAAAACTTATTTACCTTTAGCCAGTCCCATTAAACAAAGATGAGAGCCCAAATAAATAAAATCAGAAATGATAGAGAAATTACAACTGACATCACAGAAATACAAAGGATCATAAGATAGTACTACAAACAATTATACACCAATAAATTGGAAAACCAAGAGGTAATGGATAAATTCTTAGAAAGATACATTATCCAAGACTGAAACACGAAGGAATAGAAAACGTAATAGACCAATTACACGAAAAGAAATTAAATCAGTAATTTAAAAACTCCCAACATACCAAAGTACAGGACTTGACAGCTTTACTGGTAAATTCTACTGAACACTAAAAGAGTTAGTACCAATTCTTCCCAAATTATTTCAAAAACTGAAGAGGAAGGAATGCTTCCAAACTCATTTTAGAAGTCTGGCATTATCCTGATACAAAAACCAGATAAAGACACCAAAAAAAAAAAAAAAATACAGGCCATTATCCATAATGAACATAGATGCAAAAATTGTCAACAAAATATTAGCAAATGGAATTCAACAATACATTAAAAAGTATCCTACTATGATCAAGGGGGAATTATTCCAGGGATGCAAGCATAGTCAACATCAGCAAATTCATCAGTATCATACACCATAATAATAAACAAAGGTAAAAATCATAAGATCATCTCAATAGATGCTGAAAAAGCATTTGATAAAATCAACATCTATTTCTGATTAAAAAAAACCCTCTCTACAAAGTGGATATAAAATATAAAATCTCAATATAATAAAGGCCATATACAATAAACCCACAGCTAACATCATGGTCAATGATGAAATGCTGAAATTTTGTCCTCTAATATCAAGAACAAGACAAGGATGCCCACTCTTGCCATTATTATTTAACATAGTATTGGAAGTCCTAGCCATAACAATCAGACAAGAAAGAGAAATAAAAAGCATTCAAATTAAAAAGCAATAAGTAAAACTGTCACTGATTGCTGCTGACATATTATACATAGAAAACCCTTAAGACTCTACCAAAGAGCTATTAAAATTTGTAAATATATTTAGTAAAGTCACAGCATACAAATTAATATACAGAAATTAGTTGTGTTTCTGTACAGTAATAACAAACTACCAGGAAGAGAAATTAAGACAACAATCACATTTACATTTTTCTCAAAAATATTAAAATATCTAAGAATAAATTTAACCAAGAAGGTGACAGACCTGTATTCTGAATTCAGTAAGACACTGATGAAAGAAATTGAAAATTACACAAATAAGTGGAAAGATATATCATGGTAATGTATTGTATGGGTTAATATTGTTAAAATGTCCATACAACCTAAAGTAATCTACAGATTCAATCCAATCCTTATCAAAATAGCAGTGGAATTTTTCACAGAACTAGACAAAGAATTCTAAAATGTGTATGGACCCACATAAGACCCCAAATAGTCAAAGAAATTCTGAGAAAGAAGAATAAAGCTGGAGGTATCACACTCCCTGATTTTGAACTATACTACAGAGCTATGATAATCAAAACAGCATGGCACTTGCACAAAAACAGACATAAATCAATGAAACAAAATAGAGAACTCAGAAAAAAAACCCATGCATATATGGGCAATGAAACTATGACAAAGGATGTTGGGATGAGCACTAGCTGTTGTATGGAAACCAATTTGACAATAAGTTACATTTAAAAAAATAAAATAAAAAATAAACTATGACAAAGGAGGCAAGAATATACAATGGGGAAAAGAGAGTCTCTTAAATGGCATTGGGGAACCTGGATAGCTACATGCAAAAGAATGAAACTGGACCTCTATCTTATATTATAAACAAAAATAAATTCAAAAGGATTTAAAGACCTGAATGTAAGACCTGAAACCACAAAATTCATGAAAACAAACATAGGCAGTATGCTCTGTGACACTGGTCTTAGCAATATTTTTTTGAACTAGTCCCTTAATCAAGGGCAACAACAGTTAAAATAAACAAATGAGATTACATGAAACTAAAAAGCATTTGCACAGCAGAGGAAACCATCAACAAAATTAAAAGGCAACCTACTGAATGAGAGAAGGTACTTGCAAATGATATATCCAATAAGGGGTTAATATCCAAACTATATAAAGAACTCATACAACTCAACACCAAAAAAACATACAACCCAATTAAAAACAAGGCATAGGACTTGAATAGACTTTTTTCCAAAGAAGACATACAGATGGCCAATGGACCCATGAAAGATGCTCAGCTTCACTAATCAGCAAAATGCAACCAAAACCTAATGAAACAGTAACTCACCCTGGTCAGATTAGATATCAAAAGACCAAAAATAACAAGTGTTGGAGAGAATGCAGAAAAAAAGCAACTCTTATGCATTGTTGGTAGGAATATAAATTGCTGCTGCCATTATGGAAAACAATATAGAGGTTCCTCATGGGGCGCCTGGGTGGCTCAGTCGGTTGAGCGTCTGACTTCGGCTCAGGTCACGATCTCGTGGTCCGCGAGTTCGAGCCCCGCGTCGGGCTCTGGGCTGATGGCTCAGAGCCTGGAGCCTGCTTCTGATTCTCTGTCTCCCTCTCTCTCTGCCCCTCCCCCGTTCATGCTGTGTCTCTCTCTGTCTCAAAAATAAATAAACGTTAAAAAAAAAAATTGAAAGTACTACTTCCATATGATCCAGCAATTCCACTTCTGAGTATCGATCCAAAGAAAACAAAAGCACTAATTCAAAAACATACATGTACCATTTTCTTATAACAGCATCACTTACAATAGTGAGATATGGAAGCAACATAAGTGTCTGTTAACAGATGAATGAATAAAGAAGAGTAGTATATAATATACATATACAGAGAGACAGACATAATGGAATATTATTCAGCCATAAAAAATGAAATCTTATAATATGGATGAACCTAGAGCATATTTTGCTAAGTGAAATAAATCAAAGATAAATATTGTATGATTTCACTTATATGTGAGATCTCAAAAATACAGAAAAGGAAAAAACAGACTCATAGATACAGGAAATAAACAAGAGGAGGGAGGACGTTGAGAGGTTGGTGAAATAGATGAAGGGCATTTAGAGGTACAAACTTCCAGTGATAAAATAAATGAATCATGGGGATGTAATGTACAGCACAAGAAATAGAGTCAATAACATTTGAATAACTTTGTATGGGACAGATGGTAAATAGACTTATCATGTGGATCAATTCATAATTCATAAAAATATCAAATCACTATGACACATACCTGAAACTAATGGGATATTTTACCTCAATTACATTTCAAAAAAAAGAAAGAATGAACTTTTCCCCCTCATTATGTTGTTGTATTTACAATGAATTTTGTTAATACCTGTATTTTTTAATTTAGCCTCAAAACAAAATCATTTTTAATTTTTTTATTAGAAGGCAACCTTTTAGTAATAAAAATAAGGTTCCCCACCCTGATTTATTGTTTGAGAACTGCATATTTACACAGATTTCTCTTAAGATGAATGTGAGGAGTCAAGCATTTCCTATGGCACAATTTGGTATTAGACCATGATGGTGTCATGATTCCTTAGGATTTACCTTAGATTCACTGTCTCATATTATTCCATTTCCCTGTGTTTAGGTGTGGAGAGAAGAGGCTTCCAAGTGGAGAGAAGAGGCTTCGGGCTACTTGGAGAGAGAGGGAAGCGTGGCCATCATAGCCTGCCAATTGACCTCAGATGCTCCCAGTCCCAGCTGCCACCTTATTGTCACACTATAAGAATCCAAATGAGATCAGGAGAACTGCCCAGCTGAGCCCATTCAAGTCACAGAACCATGAGAGATATCAAAAGCTACTAGCTTTTTAAAATTTTTTTTAATGTTTACTTATTTTTGAGAGAGACAGAGAGAGAGAGAGAGAGAGAGAGAGAGAGAGAGAGAGGAGGGGCAGAGAGAGAGGGAGACACAGAGTCTGAAGCAGGCTCTAGGCTCTGAGCTTTCAGCACAGAGCCTCACATGGGGCTCAAACCCACAAACCACGAGATTATGACCTGGGCTGAAGTCGGACGCATAACCAACTGAGCCACCCAGGCACCCCTAAAAGCTACTAGCTTTTAATTTTTTAATTTTAATTTAAGATACTAAGTTCCAGGATCATTTGTTCTATAGCAATATATAACTGAAATAGATTATATATCTCAGCATTACAGTAAACATAATTACATTACTTATCCTCTAAGGTATATATTTCAGACTATACATAATAAAGTACCTATATATGCATACATATAAAGTCAATTCTATTATAATCTGACCTAAGCAGTGCTAAAAAAAATCACCAAATTGTGCAAAATCTCGCAGTATAAACCACAAAGCCTATGTAAAATGGTGTTGAGCACATATAACTCAGAAACTAAAAAATAAATCTAGGAACCTACTAACGTGGCAGCACAGTTTTGCACATATTAAATGATCAACAAATACGTAAATATTACAATGAATATGGTACTTTACCTCCGAAAAGGCCTGAAGGTCACTCGAGGAGTGGGTGTCGGGAGAGTTGTGAGTTACTGTGAATTGGTCTTCAGCACCAAAGGGCAGCTAAGGCACAGCTTGACTGGAAGGAAGTTAGATAGTCAAACATTAAACATTCCCTTAATTAAAAATATACATATACTAAATTTGCAATTTCCCCAAACCCATATTAACCATTGCATATTTCAGCTTTAGCTCATAATATACTTTACATGCATGAGATATAGTCCAGGTAAAAAAATTTAAGACAGCATCCCTACTATCATTAAAACTAACTTTTAATTTCACCAAAATTACTCAGATATTGGCTATAATTTTCAAAAATACTACTTTCTAAAAAAACAGCTAAAAGAAAATGTCATATTATACATCAACAAATTAATAAATCTCTTCACAAAAATGCAAGTCTTCTTCTAAGATATTTTAATATTTTGAAATTCTTTCATTTTAAAGATGCTAAAGAAAATGTTTAAATGATGAGAACCATTTAGAATCAAGACTTTACATATTTGAGGAGACAATCTCCCATTTTTCCCATTAAACTAATTTAAATTGAAAAATAATTAGCATAAAAATAATTAGCATATCACAGGGATGGTAGATACTGTGGTAACTGGGAGAGGGTGAGAACAAAAAAGAGGTAAATTCTATTAGAGTAAGCGTCTTGACATTTATAGTCCTATTTTTAAGAGTTTCTATTAGTGTAGTCCTGGAAAGGAAAAAAAAAAATGTATGTTCTATGTAAACTTTTGAGAATTTTTTTAAAATATAATTCATTGTCAAATTGGCTTACATACAACACCCAGTGTTCATCCCAACAAGTAACCTCCTCAGTGCCCATGACCTACTTTTCCCTCTCTCCCACCCCGCTATCAACCCTGTTTGTTCTCTGTATTTAGGAGTCTCTTATGGTTTGCCTCCCTCCCTGTTTGTAACTTTTTTCCCTCCTTTCTTCCCCCATGGTCTTCTGTTAAGTTTCTCAAGATCCACATAGGAGTGAAAACATATATCTGTCTTTCTCTGACTTATTTCACTTAGCATGATACCCTCCAGTTCCATCCACATTGCTGCAAATGGCAAAATTTCATTCTTTCTCATTGCCAACTAGTATTCCATCCCAATGGCCAACAGACACATAAAACGATGCTCAATGTCACTCATCATCAGGGAAACACAAATCAAAGCCACGCTGAGATACCACCTCACACCGGTCAGAGTGGCTAAAATGAACAAATCAGGAAACAACAGGTGTTGGTGAGAATGTGGAGAAATGGGAATGCTCTTGCACTGTTGGTAGGAATGCAAACTGGTGCAGCCACTCTGGAAAACAGTGTGGAGGTTCCTCAAAAAATTAAAAATAGAACTACTCTATGACCCTGCAATAGCACTACTAGGAATGTATCCAAAGGATACAGGAGTGCTGATTCATAGGGGCACTTGTACCCCAATGTTTATAGCAGTGCTTTCAACAATAGCCCAATTACAAAAAGAGCTTAAATGTCCATCAACTGATGAACGGATACAGGAGATGTGGTTTATATATACAATGGAGAAATTAACCAACATTCTGTTCTAATATTTCTTTTTAAGGACAAAGTATGAATGCCTGAGTGTTTAAGATTGGTTTCACTTGTGTCTCAGTACTTAAGTATTAGTGTTTTAATAAAGACATTTCCACTGTTAAAGAGTGTTGTTCTCGAAATCCTTCCACATAACATTGTTGCTATATTAAATCCGTTTATAAAAAGGGAAGAAAAACTTCAGTCCTAACTAAATTTAAAATCCAAATGGTTCTCAGAGTAACTAATTGAAGTTGAAATGCACTGTGTCAAACAGGAATCCCTACTATCTGTTACAGGATTCTAGTCTAGTGGCTCACCCAACAGAGGGTACTAGCTCAACAAACTTATCAAAGAGACAATTACAAATTTTGACAGAGATCTTAAGCAATTACAAGGGGGAGGACAGTGACTTTCAATGCTGGAATGTCTCGAAAGAGAAAATTACAAATAACTTAGAAGGAAAACTGTGGGGTTTTTTCTTTAAGTTTTGTTTTACTTGATTTAATTTGATATGATTTCAACTAACAGAACAAAATCAGTCCTTGGTCAATTCTGAAATTATCTCAGTAATTAAATTTAAGAGAAACAAAGTTGCTTAATTTATTTTAGAAGTTACTATACTACACAAGTGGGTTATTTCTATTGGATTCGCCAAATCCTAGGACACAATTAACTAAAGTTAAATTTCAAAAAGCTGAAGTCAGCACTTCAGAAAATTTTAAGACAGGTGTGAAAGAAACAGAAAACCGCAGTATCCACTCCCATCTGTTTAGGCCCTTTGGAAAGAGGCTTCACAAGAAAAGGCCAAATTGGTAGTGGCCCCATAACTTTGTGATTATCTAATATGTTACTACAATTAGCCATACAAGGTCTGTGAACCTGGTGAGACTCAGTGCAACAGAGTGTAAGAAGCAAAACCCTTCACCCAAGGGACTGGCTTTAAGTACCATTCGCAGAAGACAGATGCTAACTAAGCTGATAAGATGATGCCTAAGTGCCACAGCGATCCAGTAAGGTTTCTTGAATATTTTAACTTAATGGTTTCAAATTAGCTAAAGCCAACATACATATGCAAATAACCACAACATAAATAAACTTTCAGAATAATGTTTTCAACCCAAAGTACACCACGGAAGTCTCACCTCTTGGTCTAAATAAACTTAATTAAAACAGAAGACAAAAGATGGCTAAATAAAATGTCATTTTCAACCATATCATTTCAGAGCCTCGAGAAACTTGTTCAGACCGACGGTGCCACCTCCGGAGTCCTCATCGCAAGTCGCCCGGGTCGGGTGTCTGCGCGAGGACCGGCCCCGTCCATCATCTGGCGATTACCTCGGGCTACAGCCGTCCGCGGGATCCTCCTTCCCGGGGTGGCCCCGCGGTCCGGGCGGCGTCCGGAGGCGACGCGGCGGAGGGAGCTCGGCACGCGGGCCACTCGGGCTGGTCCCGAGCGCAGGCGGCGCGGGGAAGGGAGCCGCTGCCGGGCGAGCGTGGCGGGCGCGCCGGGGACTAGCGCGCTCGCTCCGACGCGCACCGCGTCCCCGCTCCCGACCCGAGCGCGCGCTCGCCCGGGGAAAGTTGGGGGTGGGGGCGTGAGCTGGGGTTGGAGGCACCTCTGTCCGCCCGCCTTGCGTCCAGGTCGGCCCTGCGGATCCGCCTGCCTTGGCCTCCTCGAGGTGACCCCGGGCGGCCCGTTCTGACGGCCCCTGCTGGCCGAGGGTGGAGGCTGCCAAGGAGGAGCGTGGTAGCGCCAACCTGGCAGAGTGTGTGAGGGACGCGAGTTGGGCGACTGTTGGGAAAACTCACAGTCAAGTAAAGTCCTACTTAAGGGAGTTCGCTTCCCACTCCCAGGACGGCTTGTGGGAAGAGGCCCAGTTACTTGTATGCTTCATATAATAATACTAATTATTAGTAGAGTATAGCTACTCTTCCATTTGGCCTCCACATAATGTACATGCCATAACTGCTGTTCCCCGCGTGCTGTCACTGCCTTTCTGGGGTTTCTTTTACTTCTCTAATCCACACCCTACTGGACAGACCTACCGTTCTGCTAAGAATAGAACTGAGATTTTGAGTCTCGATCTGCAGATACAGCTCCACGTGCCTATCGCAAGGTAGGCTGAAAGTCGATGAGTTCCTTCAATGAATGAATACGCGAACCGATGGCTGATGAACGTTTTCACATCTGAGATGTGACGTTTTGCTGTCTAAAAATCTGTTTTATTAGACGTCCTTACACTTTAATAAATTCCCATTTTGGTTCCAAGCAGCTCAGAACGTATAAATAACTTATATAATTTATATATTATATAGGAAGCAATCTTTAGTACTTTTTTTAAACAGATACTTGCAGGTTTGCTGCCTAGCAGCCCCTACCTTTTGTGGGAACACTATCCGAATTTTGCTTGTAAATGATGAATCATCCACTCTTAGTCCATTTGCCTCAGGTGATGGCAACTCTTGGCCTGATTCAGTGCTTAACCCTAACCTGCTCGATGGTAGTTATTTATTCCTCTGGTAACAGGGTTTATTTCAGAAATATGTCCTGTGCTCCAAAGCAGGCCTCTCAGAGACAAAAAGACATAGTTCTGGAACTTTGTGACTCTTGCAAATTAGAGTCACCTAGCTCTAGAGATTGTGTAATGCTCAGCCACTGCACGTCTGTTTATGCTAAGCTTAGAGCCCCTGTGAGGAAAGAAATATGGGATGCTGAAAAATGGATGCTGATATGTAGAGGGATGCTTCTGAAGATACTGACTTTATAAGGCACCTGGTTCCTCATACCTTGCAGAGGCGCTCCCCCTGCACTTCCAAATAAGAGATAGTACGTCTCCTGTGCTGAAAAATGCTGTAGAGATTTCTCCTCCACAAGTGAACATGTACCCCCATCAGAAATTTCACCCACCTACTCTTTTGGTTGTTAAGTCCCTTATCTAGGGATAAATCCCAGCATGACTTGACTGGGGACATGCTAAACTTGACATGAGTGGAAAGAGGGGTTAGAAGATTCAGGATCTACAGTCAGGAGCCAGGCCAGTACTCCTGCGATGAAGTTTGGCAAGTTCTTGATCAAAGTAACCAAAACCTTTCAGACTGAATAAGCATGAATTCATTGACTTGGGGCAACTTTCTTTGGACATGAGATACAATACCCTAGGAAGGACCCCAAGGGAATAGGTGAACTCACTGCTAGCATGGCTCTCCAAAAGAGATAGCTAAGCCTAAATCAAATGGATATGTGTTAGCTGCTCTGGAAGACAGCAGAAAAGGCACTAAAAGGAGCTGAAGGAGGTGAGATTGCTGTGGTGAATATACTATTTGAGGGCAAAATGCCCGTCAGTGGATTATATGTCACTGGAAGGCCGGAGGAAACACTGTTCAATGAAGGTCATCAGGAATGTACTGGTGAGAGGGACACCAACATCACTAAGGTGTGTAGTGGAGATTCTCCTCTGGGGACATGAATTAATGCAGGAGAGATGTTCACAAAGCTGGGCTCAATGATATCCATGAAGATAATGATTCGGCCATGAGGCCAAGGAGGTAACATTTAATCACCAAGAGGCATGAAGCTACAATCATCATAAAGACCCCCAAGGTCAGAGGGCAGTCAAAAAGGTTTGACACACAGGGAGTTGAGATTGTAAATAGACCATGGTGTTAAGAAGAGAAGAGATCAACAGCCATTATGGGTTCTAGGTAATAGCCACAACCAGAAAAAGGTTGTGAACCTTGGGGTTGTGAATAATGGGAAAGCAGGAGATGGAAGGAAGTCACTGAAATAAAAAGGCATGATTCAAGTGTGCAATTTATTTCCCAGGAAGCTGGCAATTCAGAAACGCTGTTACAGCTTTTCTTCTGGCACTGGGATCCATGTACTTGAATTCCGAACAGACTTGAGAGTATGAACTTGATGACGGGGGATATATCATGGGGTATGAAGAACATGGTATTCTTCTAAACCATTGTAGCCAGCATGCCCTCTGCATCAATTAGATGCATAGAAATACCATTAACTAAACAGCTCCCTGTAGTTCGTCTTATTTAATTACCTCATGCATGAAAAGATTATCATCATCACTCAGCTAGACTTCTTATACTGCAAACTCTTTGACTTTGGTTGAATGAAACTATTAGTAAAAAAATATACCTTTAGAAATGACGTCCCTTAAAAATCATCCATGACTATCACAATTTCAAAAGTGGGAAGAATTCCCAATTTTGTCAAAACTATAAAAACAATGTATTCTGAGGGTGCCTGGGTGGCTCAGTCAATTAAGTGTCCAACTTGATTTCAGCTCAGGTCCTGATCTTCTGGTATGTGGGGTCAAGTCCCACATTGGGCTCGGTACTCACTGACAACAAGGAGCTTGCTTGGGATTCTCTCTCTCTCTCTGTCTCTGTCTCTGTCTCTGTCTCTCTCTCTCTCAAAATTAACAAATAAACTTTAAAAAATGTATTATGGGGGCACCTGGGTGGCTCAGTCGGTTGAGCATCCTACTTTGGCTCAGGCCATGATCTTGTGGTCTGTGAGTTCGAGCTCCGCGTCGTACTCTCGCTGTCGTACTGATAGCTCAGAGCCTGGAGCCTGCTTCGGATTCTGTGTCTCCCTCTCTCTCTCCCTCTCTCTTTCCCCCTCCCCTGCTCATGCTTTATGTCTCTCTCTCTGTCAAAAATAAGTAAACATTAAAAAACTTAAAAAAAATAATGTATTATGGTTTTGAGATTTAACTTGTGATAAAATACACAAATTTTCTTGAGAAGAAATTCATACCATTTTGTATCTGTAGTCTCATTTCTTAACAGCATATACCTACACTTCAAATAGAAACTCAACTTCTTGCAATATGCTATCTCAAAATTGTGGAAAAAATAAAAGTAGAATAAAGGTAGAAAGAAAAATCTCTTCAAAAATAGATGCCTGTCTTGAATGTATAGCATCCTACAAGTTCACTGTTTTTTTGTATAATCATAAGTCTCATAATAAAATATTCATTATTAGTATTAACAAATTTTAAGTAAGTATGAGGTGTTTTAATTAGCATGAAATTAAAAAAAATAATAGCCAAGTGTTGTAAATTTTCAAGCAAAACTGGCCCATGTGGCAGTACAAATTCATACTTCCATTTAGAAAAGAACATGACAAGAACCCCTGGGTGGCTCAGTCAGTTAAGTTTCTGATTCTTGATTTCAGCTCAGGTCATGAAATCACAGTTGTGGGATTGATCCCTGCATCCTGCTCTGTCCTGGGTGTGGAGCCTGCTTGGGATCTCTCTCTCCCTCTCCCTCTGCCCTTCCCAGTCATGAGCTTTCTCTCTCTCTCTGTCTCCCTCTCTAAAAGAAGAGAAGAGAAGAGAAGAGAAGAGAAGAGAAGAGAAGAGAAGAGAAAAAAAAGAAAAGAAAAGAAAAGAAAAGAAAAGAAAAGAAAAGAAAAGAAAAGAAAAAAGAAAAAAGAAGAGAAGAGAAAAAAAGAAAACAACAAGACGGGGTGCCTGGGTGGCTCAGTAGGTTAAGCATACAACTCTTGATCTCAGCGTAGGTTTTGACCTATGACCACATTGGGCCCCGTGCTGGGTGTGCAGCCTACTTCAAAAAAGAAGGTGACAATGCATATTTTAAATTATGGAAAAATCTTTTTGATCTAACTCAATAAGTCCACTCTTGGGAAAGTACTTTATGGAAACACTTTAAAAGGAGAAGAAAAAAAATTGGATAAAGTAGGGAGAAGAGGAAGAAGAGGAGAAAGAGAAAAGACAGAAAAAGAGAGAAACGAAGTGCAGAGAAGCATATGGCAGCAATAAGTATAACAAAGAAACATATAGATACAATTAATATATAATATAGTGAAATAATTAAGCAAACTAAAATACTACCATTTGAAGGAATATTATGCTTCCATTAAAATAATCCTAAATATGATTTCAACATTAAAAAGTATATCTTATATAATGCTAGATTGTAAAAATATGAAAAGTAAAACTTGGTGCAGACTATGTTCTCAAATATTTGCAAGACCAAGTGTAATATGAACATATCTCAATGAAAAAATATTTTTCTCTTTTAAAATGTTAATGTTTTCATGCTTACATTATATTTAGTGTTGAAATAGTTAATGTTTTATTTACTGATTATTAAAATATGTTAGAGAAAAATTAATTTCTTTGTGTTGTTCATAGTTTTATGTCTTGCTGACTTCATATTTGCTGTTTGAATGCTTTAGCACCATTCAGTGTTATGTCTAGTAGTTGAAAGATGGGATAGTTTTTGTGAATCTAAACTATAGATATGTAAAAATACAGCATATCACTTAAAATCAGATGATCAGATACATTCTCTCTTGTTTTCTCTCTCTCTTGCTGCCCATGCACACACAAACATAAACAAATATATACTTTCTATCTGTCTCTGTCTCTCTCTGACTCTCTCCATACCCTCCCCCACACATGTAATGTATATGAATATTGATATTATATGTGTGTGGAGTGTATATATGTAGGTATATGTATAGGTAGTAATAGAGACATAATTCATTCATATTTCCAATAGTATCTGTGGCTCCCGGCAAGGAATAATATACACAATAATAAAGTTAGTTAAAATCTTTAAAAAATTATTTGTAATTTTGTAATGTTTGAAAAAGGGAAATACACAATGAAAATAATTATTTATAAAACTAACTTAAAAATTAGATAAGGGATTTTTAACTTCAATATGTACAAGGACCAGGCCAATAACATAAATAAAGCTGATGAGTTTTCACATATAGTCTGCAACCAGTTTAACAAGGATAATAGCAACTGAGTGAGACCCAGGGCACAAAAGAAGCCAGGTTTTGATATAAAATTTTCTTTATCTGACATTGGAAAGTTTAAAAAAATGAACACCGTGGGATTCTGGGTGGCTCAGTCACCCCATTCCATATGTTGAATCTTAACCCTCCAAAGGGCATTAGGAGGTTTAGATTTGGAAGGTGTTCAGGTCATGAAGATGAAGCCCTCATGAATGGGATTAATGTTTCTGTAAAAGAGACCCCACCGATATCTCTCAGCCCTTGTGTTTGTATTGTTGATACAAGAAGTCTGCAATCCAGAAGAGGTTATTCATGCAACCATGCTGGTACCCTAACCTAGAACCTTTAGCCTCTAGAACTGTGAGGAATAAATTTCTGTTGTTTACAAGGTATCCAGTCTGTGTTTTTTTGTTTTTTTGCTTTGCTTTTAAATTTGTTTTTTAGTGTATTTATTTATTTATTTTGAGAGAGAGACAGAGACAGAAACAGAGTGTGAGCAGGGAAGAGGCACAGAAAGAGGGACACACAAAATCTGAAGCAGACTCCAGGCTGTCAGCACAGAGCCTGATGTGGAGCTCGATCCTGTGAACCATGAGATCATGACCTCAGCCAAAGTCAGATGCTCAACCACTGAGCCACCCAAGTGCCCCCTCCCCACTGTGGTATTTTGTTATAGCAGCTTGAGTGGACTAAGACACCACCATATCTAGTTTGTGATCTCTGATTCTAGTTCACATTCCTTTACTTCAGAAATTCAGATATAAAGCTTATGAAATAAGTTAAGCTCCAAGAAGCTAAAACCTAAGAGCTGAGACCATAGAGTTAACTGGTCTCACAGAGCAGCGATGGTAGGTACCCAAAGATCCTGGATTGTCAATTCCATACAATATATTTGTCTACTAATTAAAAATTCTTTATCATGCCAAGTTGAAAAAAGCAAATGAAGTTTTAATTTCATGTGAATATTAGAATTAAAAAAAAAAACCTTTTAGGATGCCTTAACATTCAGGTGTACAGAATATACAGATTATTGTTCTCTTGGAAATACTGCAGATTCTCCTACTAGGCATCTAAAACTTTCTAAATGCAATCTCTTAAACCCCAATTTCTTTCAAGGATTCAACAACAACAAAAAAGTGTGAGGCATTCTGCCAGTATTAAAGCGAAGACTTTTTTTTAATTACAATTAATTAAAATGGAAATTAATTTTGCCCAGTTGATTTGCATTTTGCATGCAAATGTGGAAACTTTGCCATCCTTTAACACCCTGATAGCCTTGCTATTTGAAACAATTTATTTAAATAAAGCTTTTTGTTCTGCTTTGCTCATTTTTCAAATGTCGCCTCCAAGCAGTGGGATTTCAAAATGTCGACCTCGGTGTCTCTTGGAGTTCTCAGAATAATAAATGATTTGCAATATCATCTATATTTAAAATTTTCTTATGAATAATTGGTCACATTCTCCATGCCAACCCTACAACAGCACTTGCATTCTGAATTCTTTTCAACATCATCTTTTTTTTTAATTCCTAACTCCCTTTTATTAACTTATTGCCCTGAATTTTGCCAATCGACTCAATGGTACTTTAATTTGTCAAGATTTCACTAATGACACCGCTATCATAAGCAAAATATGCTAAAAAGATAGATCCTTTATCTGTGTCCGCCTGATTGTCTACTCCCTTTTCCTTCTTTTAGGCTTTCCCTTTTGCAGCCTGTTTTATAATCTTTCAAGAATTTTTGAAATATCGTTTGATTAACTCATTCTCTGCTTAAAAAGAAAGCAATAATCCTCATTAGTTAGAGTGACATCTATAAGTCCTTTATTCTTACAGTCAATGTTCTTTAAATTTTGCCCACACTTCACTTAAATGCTAATTTAGAATATCTAGAGAACCATTTTCCTATTTTGGAGTCTCTTTTAGAGAATTAGAATCAATTATTTCCATATATTAGACCATTTTATTTATTATCTTTTAAATCTCATTGTCCAAGGTGCTCCTTTAGGTATTTATTCCCCAACCTGGACTTCCCAGCATGTCCTTTGTCACATATGGCAGGATAATTTGTTGACACATGAATCTACATTTTGCTATGTGTTTATTTTCACTTCACTATTCCAAACTGGTTCCCAAACATACATATTCTTGACTAAAAGGAAATTTATTTTTCCAAAGAGAAAGGGGAACTTGTCATAGAAATGTTTTCCTAGTTTGTATTTTTTTTTTCAGAAGGCCAAACAAGAATAGAGCAGGTGGGGAGAGGGGTAGGGGGGAAAGAAGAAGAAGTTCTTATATGTGACAGGAAGCAGATTAGCAGGTAACAAGAGTATGGCAGAACTCTGCTTACTCCCTAGTACCCAGAACAGGTGGCCAACAGCAGAGGGCACTGACTTGAATTTGAATTCTGGTACCCTCAGAAGAGAGAGCTGACGTACAGAGTTCCACCAGAAGCAAAGATTCTTGTGTGCGAACTTGAGATAGAAGTATTTATCTGCAGTCAATGTACCACATCTGATTTGAATAAAATGATTATAAATTTTTGTATATCTAACATATAAAGTAAGATATACCCCCAAATCATCCATCTTCCAAGACTTAATTTAAATTCACATTGTTATAAGTTTTTCCTGAAATCCTCACAGTTTGAATCATTCCTTCTCTTCTATATTGATGAGATTCCTTCTCTTCTACATCTATAGATGCTTTGCATCTAGAAAACACGCAATATTGAATTTAATAATTTATTCCTATTTAATTTTTGTTCCTGGTGGTCATATTTTTCCCCATTTCCTCTTTGACATTTAGAACATGTATATATTTTACAAAAGATTCTGTAGTACCTTTCCAATGCAATCAGATTACTTGAGTTTTAAAAGAGAGTGTTCAGCTCTCAAATAGTAATTATGATTTCAACAACCCCAATAGTATTTCAATCTTCTTCTGAGATAAATGACAAGTGAGAGGAGTAGGTTTTGTTCTCTAATCCCTCAGAGTCTCAAGTGCACCAAGATTGCTTGCAATTATGTTGAGCAATGTCGCTAGCTAACCTTGGCAGTTTCCGGCTTTCATAATTTAGTATGTTTTACCAGAAGTGACCTCTAAGTATGCGATATGTCACAATCTTATATACAAATAAATCCTCTGTGACTCAGCTGATATTCTTACAGGGATGCTGTGTTCCATTTGGTTTAGTTTCCTTGGTGTACCAAATTTTTGTTATGTTGGAACTGGAAGTAAAAGTACAAACTTAGGGAAAACTCAAATGAAATTTCGCTATCATTTTTCAAAGAAAATGCATTTTTTTTTTCATTTGGGGACTGAGGAGCGTGTCATTTTCTTCTGTCTGAGCAGAAAAAATGACAGACTTCGGCAAAAATGAAACTCCTATGTCAATGAAAGTTTTCCTCAGTTCTGCATCATCCCATAATGTTGACTAACTCTGTTCTTTGGGAAGTTTATCAGAATTCAGATCTGACAGGATCTTAGACTTGAGGTGGATATATCTTGTTTAAATCAGTGAAAGTAAAGAGGTAGAAGTGAATACTAAATTCTTTTTTAACTATTCTGATATAAAATAGTCACTTTGAAAATGTCTTAAGTACTAAAGAAAAAACACCATATATTCTTACCACATACATTTAATATTACCAAAAGAAGCAAGCATATTTTCAAAATCCTAATGTACAACCTGATTACAAATACAAATCAATTTTTGCAAGTTTAGTTGATTTTTACAATGTGATACCTTCCTTTAATTCCTTCCTCTGGATGTCCAGTTTTATTGCTGGGTCCTTCAAGCCTCTATTGTTAGAGTAGTAATCTCCCCAGGCTCTGCAATAAATTAGTACTTAATTTAGTACTTAGGTGTTCTTCCAGGTACTTAGCTCAGTATTCAGGTGTCTCACAGCAGGTAGGAAGGTGTTTGTCTTGTTGATAAGAACAGCTTTGGGGTGCCTGTGTGGCTCAGTTGGTTGATCGTCTGACTCTTGATTTTGGCTCAGGTCGTGATCTCACGCTTTGCAGATTTGAGCCCCACATCAGGCTCCGCATTGATAGTGCAGAGCCTTCTTGGGATTCTCTCTCTCTCCCTCTCTCTGCCCCTCCCCTGATTTCTCTTTCTCTCTCAAAATAAATACATAAGCTTAAAATATATATAAAGAACAGTTTTGTCTCTGAGTGCCATGGTTTTAGTAATTGCCTTCTGCCTCCATCACTTGCCTGGCCTTTAGCTTCCTTTTTTTGATTCCCCATAATGCCACACTGACCCCTAACCGTTTTTCATGTACACTGAAGTTACCTTCTTCCTAGATCTCTGTCCCCTCAATACTTGAATCTCAGGCCACTTACCCATGGTTCTCTGTTTCTTATGTAGCAAATTAAAAAAAAAAAAACAACTGTTATCACTTATTTTTAGTTGCAAACTTTACCCCGCAGTCCAGCTGAATTTAAGAAGAAGTTAAGGGAAAGGTCAACTAAAGAAAGGAGAGTAAAAGCACAGAGGTAACAGGATACGAGAAGACACCAAGGGCAGCAAGAGCTATTCCCAGATACAAAAGTCATGGGTGGGCACAGCACCATCCCACACTGAAGCAATGGTGATCTTCCAGGGGATGCTTGCATTCTAGGCACCAAAACTCCACCAGCTTTTACAATGTTCATTTGTCCTTTTACTTGGCCAGAGACTGCGTGAGACCCACAGAGCCCCCTCATAACAGATGAAGAAATGAAATCATATGTGGGGGTCCAACGTCTGTCAAAAACAAGATGCCACAACTGCTGTGATCCTCCCTTGAAGGTCTCATAAATGTGTTTTCTTCTGTAGGTAGTTTTTCCATCAGTGCCACTATGACCTATGAGCTTGCCAACCTGGCATGAAAAGTCAAGAATCTTTTGGTGGTTTCAGAATCCTTATGTTTGAGTGCTTTCTCTCTGGTGTTTATGACCCAAGTGTTTCTGCTGTCTTTGGAACTTCATCAGAAAGTAGTTTCAAAGGAAACAGTGTAAGGCTGAAGTATACAACAGAGAGTTGGACATATTTGGAATCAGTTCAGAAAGCCAGAGTAAAAGCTCCAGGAAGTATCTACCGTGTGCAAAATGCCCGCATGTTTTATTCAGGCTGCCACCATAGTCAGCCATCTTCTTTGGATAGTGTGCTACCCTCAAGATTCCAAGTCAGCATAGTACACATTACTATTTCCTCAGTGGGGGAGTTGGATCCCCAGGCCTAGGTTCTGCCATCTGTGATGAACTGTTAAGTTATCTACCCAGCTGGGTCATGGGATTTAAAAAGATTTGCACATTCCTTGGTCATGAATCTTGGTTTTGAGCTAATTAAGAAGTGTAGGATACAATGGTATTTTCTACAGTAAATTGTTATTTGAAGGGTGGATGGTATTAGAGTAAAAGTTTGGGAGTGGGGGTGGCGGGGAAGACTATTTTGTTTTGTTGAATTGTAAAGCATGTTTGGTATAAATGGAAGTGAGGCACGTTGAGTCCTAGAGGGCATTTTATTTTATTTTATCATAATTTATTGTCAAATTGCTTTCCGTACTACACCCAGTGCTCATCCCAACAAGTTCCCTCCTTAATGCTCATCACCCACTTTCCCCTCTCCCCACCCCTCATCAACCCTCAGTTCGTTCTCTGTACTTAAGAGTCTCTTATGGTTCTCCTCCCTCCCTCTCTGTTTGTAACTATTTTTCCCCTTCCCCTCTCCCATGGTCTTCTGTTAAGTTTCTCAGGATCCACATATGATTGAAAACATGGTATCTGTCTTTCTCTGACTTATTTCACTTAGCATAATACCCTCCAGTTCCATCCATGTTGCTGCAAATGGCCAGATTTCATTCTTTCTCATTGCCGAGTAGCATTCCATTGTATATATAAAGCATATCTTTTTATCCAGTTCGTCAGTTGATGCCTGGAGGGCATTTTTATGTTCACTGACTTTGATTCTTTTAAATAGGTTTCTAGGTTAGATACCCTGCCCCACAGCTTTCTTCTCTCTCCCTTATTTAGGGAGGAATTATTCTTTGTTGAAAAATCACAGAGAAATCATATGATTGATTGATAAATATAATAGCTGCCATTATGGATTATTGAAATTTTACTTTTATTAGAGCCAAACAGAAACAAAACAAAGTGAAACAGGGTCTCATCAATGTGTTGTGTCTCAAGTGCCAAGTTCTCCAGCTAGTTGCCTTTTCTCTACCTTTCGGAGTCTTCTGTCAGTTGCTTTATTCATTGTACCCAGGGTTTTTGGTGTAAGTAGTAGGAAGACTGAGGTCAAATGTGTATACTCCATCCTGTTCAGAGCCAGGAGAGCAGTTATGTTTTATAGGGGCATATACACGAAGAAAAGGCCTTCTTAAACTCCAGTCCCTGTCTCCTCAAGAGAGTGAGACCACTGCACACTGGGTTTAGTTTCTACTTCCTACCCTGTGGTTCAGAAACTGTCTCCAGGCTCTAAGGTGGGGCAAACGCAGCCTCAATTCTTTGCTTTTCTCCTTTCCTTTGTCATAATCCTCCCTTGCATGTTGACAAAATACGAAATCTTGTTTTCATATATTTGTCAGTTTTTCTAGTTCTTTTTTTTCCTTTTTATCCATCAGAAGGTAATTCTCTCCAGTTAACTCTTCATGGATAGAAGCAGAAGCATTCCTAACTAGTGTCATTTTAATTAAACTTATTTGCCAATCCTTGACTTATGAATGTTAGCTCTCATTTTCATAGACCCTCTACTTGAAGGTAGGGCTTTGATTCTGTCATAGGAAGCATTAGGAGGGGAATTACAGATGTTTTTGGTCAGTGCTTAATTTAGCATTGCTGGTTGCTTGAGGGTGGCTTTTGATCATTACAGAGCTACAGTACCACATAAGTTTCACCATACGCAAAATGTTGTGCCTCTGAGTACACTTTCATACCATCGTGACAGACTTCAGCCAGAAGATTAGAACACAATGCGTTGTAAATCTGGAAATACATTTTAGTGAAATGAGAAAATTCAGCAGATGATAAACATTTACAGTTCCTGTTCATGGTATGTTTAGTAGAGAAACAATTAAAAATCTATGGAAAATCCCTTTCTGTCATTCTACTTTCTTTTTTCCCAGGCCACATAAAGTCTAAATCAGTCAGAGATGGGTACGAAAATTTAATTTTAATATTTTTATAATTATAATATTGTATGTTATTATAATTATACAATTATTATAATTATAGCATATATTATTATACTTATAGAATCATTATAATTATCTTTTCACTTTCTTGGGAGAGTTATAGAATATTTCTAAAGGTACCACGTCTACCTATCTTGGGCAGGTGTTTTTCATAGTCCTGTTTTATATGTTTGAATGGAAATGGAGATCATTTTTATGGCAGTGAGTGTTTAGAAATACATAAATGATTTTTTCTTGTGCTTGCAAATATGCTAGGACAGATGATTAAATAGTGACAGTTTTTCACACTAAATTAGGAAAGGGGATCAATTAATTTCAGTAATTATATCAAATTCTGCACAGACAGCCTTAATGCACTTATTCTGCTTTTAATCACCAGCCCCATTCACATTTACAATGTTTGCAGTACAGTGTAAAAGAAATAGCATGGGCTTTTAAGATGAACATAATTGAGTTTAATTCTTGGCTCCATAACACGGCTCACAAGTAAGTCAGACGGCATACATACACACACACACACACACACACACACACACGTACACACACGTATGCTCAGAGAGACCTATATCTATTAGTTATGAAAAATAAGCGAGATAATATATTAAAGTAAAGTATATTCAAGTACCCTTTTTAGTGAGCACATTGTAATTCTTATACCTGTTAGGTAATATTATGAGCATTATATAATTTTATGAATTTATAAAGGCTAAAATATAACAGTTTGGGTGATTCTAGAAACTGGCAATTCCACAAAATTTCACTTCTAAAGGCTTATAATGTATCTTTGAAGATAAACTGAGATATTAGTGAAACCCTAAATTTATTTGGCCTTCTTTCCTTTGCTGTGTAGTCTCCTGCTGCTGTCCTCTTTTGTCATGACTCAGATGTCACGTTTCCCCAGCAGAAATGAGCATTAGAACACAAAATTGTTCGTATGTTCACTTAATCCTGCAAATATTTATTGAACAACTATGAAGATTATAACAAACAGATGTTGATGCCTTGCATAAGAATGGATCTGTTAGAATTTCACTCTAATTCTGTAGAATAGATGGAAGATCATTTCTCTTAAATATCTATCATATGCTAGGACTTTTACAAAGATTATCTCATTTACTTCTCTATTAAGCAGTGAGAGTAGTTTTCTCACTTTCTAGATAAGGCAACCAGCTAAGAGGTTAAGTTACCCATTCAAGGTCATACAAGTCGTGTGACTTAACCAGCTTACGAGGCTTGTTTATATTTGGAAGTATTACAATATTATATAGACTATGTAATTCTTATTACCGCCTCTCTCTTTACAAATGAATATGTTTTAATTGTGTTCCTCTAAAGTGTAAAGATTTTGGAGGTATGATCAACACAGGTCTTTGCTTTACTCAGCAGAAAGATTCTGACCAGTAGCTTAAACCCTGAAGGAGCATTTTCTTCCTTTTCATAGATTTAATAGCAGTCTTTTCTCCCTTGATGTCCTTTTCTAGTGATGTACAGGCGTGGTATTTCTTTTATAGATAACAAACACGAGATCAGAATGTGCAGAAGTAAAATAAATGGCGGACGAGGATCATCTGTTGTCTGTAGGCAGCGCGATGGCAGCACTTCCTTTGCTTTACTGCAGACTTGACAGGCATCCCACTCCCTGATGGTGCAGCTAGTGAGCTTTGGTAGTGGCTGCAAAAGCAGCTTCCAGCGATTAAATCTCAGTCTTTCAGTCAGGAAACTGCCTGTGATGTCTTTTCTCACAACTACTTATGTCTCATTAAAAGCCTTCTTTCTTCTCTGTAGATTCAAATCTGGCATTGCAAAGGAAAAAAAATGCTCACATGGCACGTTCTGCTGTTCAAGTTCCTTACCTTTATATATGGATTTAAAAATGTTGATAAACTCATTAACAAAGAAGGAGGAAAGAGAGCAAATGTATTTCTGAAAACGTTGACGATTGCATATGCCTTGGAATCCGAATATATATTCTTGAGCATTTCTAAATTGCATTGCTCTGTTTTCACTGATATTTTCTAAACAAATAATTTATTTCAAGTAGCTTCTTAGCATGTGTATTGCTGTGGGTTGTGCAATGTAGATCAAACCGCGTAGAATTTCTTAAACTTGAAATCTAATTTACATAAGCATAGGCAAAAAAAAGTGTAAAAATCTGAGTGCATTTATTTGGGTCATAAGTACAGGTTGTCTGGATGAAGATGGAGTGTTAAAAAGATGTGAAGACTGGATAATATTCAGATATGTTAGTTCTAGGGGGAAGCTTTTCCAGGCCTGAAGCATCATGATTCTAGATAAGGAAACAGATAGAGTAGGACGGGGTGCATTAATTTAAAGAAACACTAGGTCACATAAATTTTAACATGCATCTCCCCCTCATTTTTTTCAGTGTCCCTACTCTGCCCTCTTTCCATTGATAAATGGATCTGTGCTTCTTCTCAAATGAATTGCCTCCGGGATATTAATAGAAACACATGTGAAACGACTCTGGAAAAAAGAAGCTCGTCCACCTAACTAGAGGCTATGAAAGAAAATAATTTGTGTGCTCACACCTACACACCCAGAACCTAGGGGAATTGTGGCTATTAAGTGATAATTTGATTGAGAAGGACTATGTGTCCTCAAATATGTAAAATTTTCCTGTTCTATATTAATTCTTATGAGCAAATCCATTTATCCTTTATAATGCTGATACCGTGCTGGTGGGTTACATGTCAGCTTCTCACCTTAGCACTGAGTAACAGATTGCTATTTCCTTAAGCAGGTGATTTCAGTTGAGGGAAATGTGCGTTAGTGGAATATTAAAAACAAAAATTTAATTGTGCTTGATAAATAGAGACTGAAATAAACCATACTGAGAAGCTTCAGCTAGCCCCAAAGCAGTATGAGAATCCTGGGTACGTGGTGGATACCTGTGAAAGGACAAGTAGCAAAATTGTGTATGCTTACTTCTCCGAGTCAGGCTGTCCAGCGTACGGCTGTAAAAAACACCTGAAAACAGCACTCCAATTGGGAAAAAAATGTTGCCATTAATTCTTCAATCTAATTTCCTGCACTATTCTTTCTCTCTTCATTTATGAAGAAGCCAATTATATTTAACTTACTGCTTGGTATTACGCATAAGTCAGTGTTCTGCTTTTTCCATAAACTGTTTTCTTTTTATTCTTCAGATTGAATCCTTTCAATAGATCTCTCTCTAATTTCAAATTTATTTTGCTATCTCTGATTTGTGATACGCCTGTTAGGTAATTTTTCATTTTAATTATTATACATTTTGGTTCTATAGTTTCCATTTTTGTTTCGTTTTGCTACTTCTATAGATTCCACCTCAAGTGGATTATTGTGATATTTTCCTTTGGTATATATAATAGTCAAAGAACTTATTGAACTTAAAACCCCAAAGAGTATTGTGCACATAAGCTATACCTGTTCAGTCCTTTCAGCCTTTTGCTGTGGCTTCCTACTGAGAACCTTGAAGTTTCCACATGCATGCAGAGTTTCGATGTAACCTAACAATTTGGGCAGGGTTCATATGGACATTTGGGGGCTCCTTCTGTTACAACTCATTCCTTTGTGGATTCCCTGTTCAACTCCTTGCCACTCTGCTCATCTCTGAGCTTCATCTTCTGACACCTTAAGCCACATTCTGAGGCTTTTTTTGCTTGGGTTCTAGGTGTACTGAGCAACTTGGATTGTGGAATGCTCTCAGAAAGATCATATATTATTAAGCTCACTCAGTGTAGTTCCTTTTGTCAAGGGTCAAATGCTCTCAAGTTTCTGCCTGTGTTTTGTCATTTCCTAGTGCTCTCAAATGTTTCTTTTTATTTATTGTGTAGAGTATATAATTGTTTCTTCTGCAAAGGTTGGTCTAATACCAACCCTCTGGTATTATCAAAATCCTTCTCCTTACCTAATATTTCCTGATGTGGATAAATTCTATTTATTAACCTTCAAACAATTAACATTAATGATAGTGATGACTAACACTAATGTATTTTATATTTACTTAGTTCTGTAAATATTTTATATTCTTTTACCTCTGTTATGCCATATGGGGATATATATTGTAATAAAGACAAATAAAAGAGAAAAATATTATATTCTTTATCTTTATAGTATTAAAAAGGACAGGGAAAGCAAAAAAATGATTTTTGTTTAAATCATGAAACCAAAAAATGACAGAAGGTAGTAGTTGAAGAAAATCTGACATTTAATCTTCTAAGCCTGCTAGATCCCATGTCAACTCCACTGGGAATGTATTTAAAATACATTCTCATCTTTGTATTCAACCATAAACCTTCACTAGTGAAATCATTAGTGATTTGTTTTTTTTTCTTTTGTGGGATAGGTTGGACTT
Organism: Panthera onca; assembly: GCF_046562875.1. Taxonomy (NCBI): domain Eukaryota; kingdom Metazoa; phylum Chordata; class Mammalia; order Carnivora; family Felidae; genus Panthera; species Panthera onca. The sequence goes on from NC_138342.1 coordinate 98,436,199, forward strand.
AAAAAAAAGAAAAGGTAGACCTAATCAATCAATAATGGAAGTTTAATATTCTTTGGGCAACACTGTGAAATTTTCTATGTTCTCAGAACGTATTTTTATGCTTGTTACATGTGAGAAACATTGGTAGGGTTAGTTGTTTTATAGTTAGTGTTTTTGCTATTTTAGAATTCCTCAGTTGAATACATCATTAAATAAAATTTATATAAGATGGAAAACTTATTTAAATTGCTTTATTGAGCTCAGCATGTGGTATTCATTCTCGGGAATTTAAATAAAGCTTCCATCTGTTCTTTTATTCAGACATCTCTGATTAAATTTTCACACAAAATACAGATAAACACAATATATGCAAGCAAGCTATAAAAGTTCCATTAAAAGTTCACGTTCTCATTCAAATGTTATTTTGAAGTTGAAACTCATTACTTAAAAGTTTTTCTCACAAGAATGGGATGTGATTTTGTTGAATTTCAAAGCAGACATCCTGTGATTCCAAGCTTTATAGGGTGCCAACAAGTGGTTGCAGAAATACAGTGTTTGTTATTGTCCATTAAGTATTTTCTAAAAACTTTTTAAAATTTTTTTAAAGAAGAGACCTAGGAAGACTTTGTTATATTTGGAGCTTATGGTTTTGCTTTTTTAAAAGTTTTTTATGATTTTTGAATTTCAGGAACACCAATTTATCGGTGTTTTAGCCTAAAATAGGAAAGAAGATTGTCTTTTTTATATTTTGGAAAACATCTCCAGAAAGGCTTACAGTCTAAGAAATAACCTTACTGATTTCAACTATCCTAATTTGGGAGAATTATTTTAAAATGATCAATTATTTTTAAAAATCAATAAAATAAATTTCAAACATAATAATGATATCTGCAGTTACTTAACATAGTTTACTTCTTAATCTTACAAAGTACATCTGTAGTAATGTTTATTTTTTTAATTTATTTATTTAAATTCAGGTTAGTTAACATACAGTGTAGTATTGGTTTCAGGAGTAGAACCTAGTGATTCATCATTTACATATCACACCCAGAGCTCCTCCCAACACTTGCCCTCCTTAATGCCCATCATCTATTTAGCCCATCCCCCCACCCATCAGTTCTGCAGGGGATAAAAATCACATTGTTGAAAGCATGTAACTGGTCCCAGGTCTTATAATTCAAAATTTGGTAAGTTGGAATTCAAACTCAGTCCTATTTAAATTCAAAACCAAATTCTCCTTCCATAATTTTGTATTGGATCTCATATTAAGCACAATATCCCTCCTTTGACAGATTGAGTTAAAGCAGAATACAAAAAAAAAAAAAATAAACAGTTGTGTTTCTAACATTCTTCTCCTTTCCAGTATTTTGCAAGCTTATGCTGTTATTTCTGTTGACGAGAGAAATGGAAAAAACAGAAGAGGCAGATCCTAGATTTCTTTGTACTTGCCTGGAATCTCCATTCTGATTGGGAGATAGGCATCTGGCAGTTTTCTGTATGAAAATGTCAATGATTTTTTTTTCTTCATCTTTGTTAGTACTCCAACCCACCTGACATCTCTTCGCAGAGCTGAAATTTTCCAGGTACAGTCTTGTAAAGGACAGGATGATTTGGTATCACAGTAATTTTGGCATTGTCACTTATCTGAGCGACATGCCCTGCAAACTGTGGCCTGTAAGAGAGCAGGCTTTTTTTGTAACTAATACAGTGCAACCATTGATATTATTGATTTCCTTTGAGCTTTTGGAGGTTTGTGTGTGGAAAGTAACATTTGCAAAAATAGTCACAGAATAGGAGTAGAATACATGAAAATTTAGATAGTACAATAATCACATAGAACTGATTTTATTAATAACATAAAAAAGTATATATTGCAGAGTGGGTTTTGCGTTTCAACATAGGTAGGTTGGAATACTACAGATACAGCTTAAAGTGGAGTCACCTACTAAAATCCTATTGAATGGCCTTAATTCTGCTGACCTTAATTCCATCTTCCCTTTATGAGTGAAAATGGTCTCACTCTCTCTGATCCTTGCCTTATCATCAGGTTCAATTCTAAAAACACACAACAAAAACAAAAACAAAACCCCAAATTGGTTATTTCTAAAATCTTATTACAGACAGGCTTTGACACTAGCATTAACTTGAACATTCTAGGATTAAAAAAAAAAATCATGGGGTGCCTGTGTGGCTCGTTAGTTAAGTGGCCAACTTCAACTCAGGTCATGAACTCGCTGTTTGTAGGTTTGAGCCCCTCATCAGGCTCTGTGCTGACAGCTCAGAGCCTGAAGCCTGCTTCGGATTCTATGTCTCCCTCTCTCTCTACCCACTCCCCACTCACGCTCTGTCTCTCTCTCTGTCTCTGTCTCTCAAAAATAAATAAAAATTAAAAAAAAATCATTTGAGGCTCTGAATTCATTTCCCTTTCTTCCATACCATCAGTTGGATGTCTTTTCTATTGGGAAACATACCCATATAACTCAAATAACAAATTTAAGACTCTCTTATTCCTAAAATAATGCTTTTGCTAAATTCTGTTTAACTGATATCTTTAAATTAATGGTCCTTTTCACTCTCATCAGTTATAGAATGTTACTGTTCTTTTATAGCTAACTGATTCCTCACTTAGTCTCTCTGTTTCCTGAGGAACTGATCCAGGAAGATCATAAATTTTTCCACTGTGAGGAATTAATTGACTAAAGAGTACATCAGTCTAGAAAGCATGCCTGTCCAGTTCTGCTGTTGCTTGTTTGTAAGAGTTATGACCACAGTACAGAGATACTAGGGAATGATGTTTGTATTGCAAACACTCCAGCACTTACTAGCTTTGAGACTTTCAATAAGCTAAAGAACTTGACTAGCTAGGTTTTCTCATGTGTAGACATTAAGTATTAACATCATTTACTCCTAACTAGTCTGAAATTTTTAAATGTGATGATTTACGTAAAATGTTTAACCAATACTTGGCACGTTGAAAGTGTTAAATAAATGTTAGAAAATCCTGTTCCTTTGTTATTGTTAACTACTACTTTGTTATTATTATTATCTCAAGTTCCAAAGTTTCCCCTTCCCAAAAAACCCTTAGGATACATTCTGAATTTAATAAAAATATTTTCAGTTTAAAGTATTAAATTAAAAAAAACTATGATGTAATAATTTTCTGGACTTGAATATCTGCCCTGGATTTTTTCTACAGTATGAATTTTTACTATTAGTTTAAAAGTGTATATTCAAAATTGTAGATATTTAAATATATTTTTAATTTTTTAATGTTTTATTTAGTTTTGAGAGAGAGAGACAGAGAGTGAGCAAGGGAGGTGCAGAGACAGATGGAGACACAGAATCCAAAGCAGACTCCAGGCTCTGAGCTGTCAGCACAGAGCCCAAAGTGGGGCTTGAACTCAGGAACCACGAGATCATGACCAGAGCCAAAGTTGGATGCTTAACCAACTGAGCTACGCAGGACCCCTAAACATATTTTTAAAAGATACATGAGTATATTGTGATACAAGTAACTCTAAACTCATTTACATAAAATATGACAGATTTTTTTCTGAAATATTCTGGCTGAAAGCAGGGCAGAATATGAGATGTTACCTGAGATTCTTTCAACATCAAAGATATAAACATATACAATTTCTCTAAACCAATAAGCACCACTTCTTATTAGAGTGCCTGTAAGTTCCAAGAGGCATTTTGTTTACTTAGAGAGATTTGAATGATGAATTATATGAATGTTTCAGGACATGCTCCTATTACATCGCTATTCTTTCCTGAAGAGCAGGAAGGACTGTGCAGGAGGTAACATAAAATATTAAAATTAATAGGATGATATTATGGACATATGTTTATGACAATAAATATATAGTACAAGAAATGGATAATTTTCTACGAAATTTGCCAAAACTACCATGAGAAATAAAAATGTATAATATCCCTATATCTCTTTGGGACATGTAATCGGTACTAGAAAATTACCCTGTCACCCCAAAATCAAATAAAACAAAACAAACACATCAAAGGCAAGATGGCCCACTTCTCTCATAAGTCCTTACAAATATTCAAAGAAGAAATAATGCTAATCTTACACAAATTCTTTCTGTAAATAGAAAAAGTTAGTTTAGAAACTTAGTTCATGAGACCAACAAAACTGGATACTAAAATTCAAAAAACACGTTATAAGAAATGATATGATTAAGTACAAGCTAACTCCCACAGACATAGATGTAAAAACCCTAAGTAGTAACAAACAGGATCTAACAATATATACAAAGGATGATTAATTATGTCCAAGAGCAGATAATTACAGGAGTGTTAGTGGGGCTTCACCATAGGAGGATCAATCATTATAATGCACCACATTTACAGGATAAAGGGAAAGAAACATAATTGTCTTATAGATGCTGGAAATATAGTTTATTAATTCAGCACCTATATATGATACCTATTCTTGATTAACTTATAGTAGAGAGACTAGTTCAGTCAGATAAAGGGTATATGTATATCTATATTTACTTAATATCCATCTCTACATTTTGCTACCCATGAATCTTTTAAAAACTACACACAGCATTATCAAGGCACCTGGGTGGCTCAGTGAGTTAAGCTACTGACTCTTGATTTTGGGTCAGGTCATGATTTCACGGTTCCTGAGTTGGAGCCTTGCGTCAGGCTCTGTGTTGACAGCACGGAGCCCGCTTGGGATTCTCTCTCTGCCTCTTCCCCGCTCATTCCCTCTCTCAAAATAAATAAATACACATTAAAAAAAAAGTACAGACAACACTAAAGTCAATAGCAAAATTTTAATGCATGTCTTTTGATGGCAGAAGGAAATGTTGTACCAAAACCACTGCTAATAAAATAACACAAGGAAAAAATGGCATAAACATTGGAAAGGAATGGTGGGACCTGTCTTTATCCATAAATTATTTGTTTCTACAAAAAAAACATCAGATTTTAAGTGTACATTTTTGTAAGTTTCTCAAACTCAATGATATCAAAACCAGCAAAAAATATAAAGTTATATCATAAGATAAAACAAATAAAAAATATAAAATTAAATATAAAAATTCCATACATATACAATTGCATATAACATAATAGTTCAAAACTATTAAATACAAAGACACATATCTCAAGAAGAGTCAGAGATTGCTAAAATTTAAATTGCACTATATTTCTCAGAAAATGTAAGCCTAAAATTGGAAACCTTTACCTTGTTAATTGATTTATTCCATGTTATTAAGATCCATTTACTATGTTGCTATTATTCTCAAATTAATATATAGATTGAAAATAATCCAAGTAATGTTTTAAGCACTATTTAAATGGAAATTAACACATAAGATTACTATTCTAATTTGAGAAAACATAGAAAATTGGAGGGTCCTCTACATATTAAGAATGTTAATCATGTAATTACCCTCCCTCACTAAAAGTAAAATCTTTAAGGTCTGATAACCTCACTGGTATTTTAATAAAAAACTTAAAGAATGCAAAAACCTAGAATTTATACAGAAAGCAACAGACCTAGAATAGGTAATGCAAATTTGAAAAACAAGAATAATATTGGAGAAATTATATTATGATATTTCAAGGTTTCCTTTAAATCTTTTGTAAGACAGTGCATTTTTAGCACACGACAAGAACCAAAATCAACCAATGGAACAAATAAAGAGACACTCAAGTGTGTTCACTTAATATATGGCAAAAGAGACATTGCAATTCATTTGGGGAAAGTATCCATTCAATAAATCGATCATTGACAGAAACATGAAAGCTAAAACAATATAAATCATAGATATAGAAGTTAAAGATTATAAAGATTATAGAAGTAAACATAGGACATATCTTTACGATATTGTATAGTCCAAAACATGTTATGCAAATCATAAAGAGTACTAGACAAAAATTGATAAACAGGACTTCACTGATATTAAGAACTTCAATTCATCAAAATATAGTTCTCAGAAGCAAATAAGCAAGTCACAGACTGAAAGAAGTTATTTCAAATTTATATATGAAAAAAGATTAATATCCAGAAATTATAAATTACCACCACAAACAAGGAAGAAAGCATCTACTTTATATATTGGGCACAAGACTTAAAAATACACTTAAATAAAGAGAACCTCAAAATAGCCAATACACCTAAAAAGTCATGCTTGGTACCATGAATTTGGGGGAAATGAAAATGAAAACCACAGTAAAATAGCACTACAAATGTCAGAATGGATAAAATTTTAAAAGTTGACAGTTTCAAGTATTAGGAAGGATGTAGAGCCACTTTCAATATTCTAATTTGTGGGAGGAAGTGCAAATTTACTTAAAAAGAAAAAAACTCTGGATGGGGTGCCTGGGTCACTCAATTGGTTAAGCTTCCAACTTTGCCTCAGGTCATGATCTCATGGTTCCTAGATTTGAGCCCCGCTTTGGACTCTGTGATGACAACACAGAGCCTGGAGCCTGCTTTGAGTTCTGTGTCTCCCTCTCTCTATGCCCTTCCCCTGTTCATGCTCTCTCTCTCTCTCAAAATTCAATAAGCTTAAAAAAAAATCTTTGGAAACCTCTTAGATGATACTTACTAAAACTAAGCATTTTTCTATTTCATGAACCAGTAATTTCACTGTCCAAAGAGAAATTCTTGCATTTGGCTAGCAAAGATACATAAAATATTGTTCACTGCAGCTTTTGTCCTAATAGCACCAAAGTGAAAGCAACTAATTGCTTCCAAAAGGAAAATGTAAACTGAAACCAATACCAATGTGAGAAGAATGGATGAATAATTTCTGGCATATGCATAGAATGCTATCTTATACCCCCCCAAAAAATTTATATGGACTTATATGCACAATAACCTGCCTGAATCTCAGAGACAATATGCTGAGCAAAGAAATCATATAAAATGAGTCTATCTTGTATTATTCAAATTTATATAAATTTCAAGAACAAGTCACTAATATCTATGGTGATAGAAGTCAGAACAAAGGACACTGACAGGCATAAGTGAGTGAAGAAACTCTCTGACATGGTGAAAATGTTTTATATCTTTATAGGTGTGGCTATTACACAGGTGCATACATAGCATTTATTAAAGTGTTGTTACAGGATCATACATTGTAATGCACATAAATACAAAATCAATAAAAATTAAAAAATGTTTACAAATTATACTTCATTACAAAGTAACTGTATTTTAAACATTGCCTTAGATATAAATGTTAAACACACAGAAGTCTATTTTCAGAGATCCTAAACAATGCTAGCTAATGCTAATTTGGAACATTTGCTTATTTGACAAAGGATATTTGATTATAGATCCTTGGCTGAAAAGAAACTTGTCTCTTTATCCCGTTACAAGCCACCATGCTCAGAAGCTGAGGTTTTCCTTTTTTGACTCCAATCCCAAATAAGGAATCAACTCCTCTCATTGTAGGGGTTTACAAGTCATCTAGAAGAGTACTATCCAGTGATAGGCTGAAAGGTATTTCCATCATTAAGGATGTCTTGTTATTTATATTGCCTGCTTTTCCCCACTTCGAAGACTCTACTCCCTGCACATCTTCCACTTTTATTTCAGAAGCTCCTTCACGTCCTGAAGCTCCTTCAGTCCTCCTCCACACCCAGCATTAGCTCTTCTTTGGGAGGATGAACAGCAGTTCTTTTAGCAGCATCAGATTATATGGATCTTACAGCAAATGCAAATGTTTTTTGGTATTCTTATTTTTCTTTTGTTATAAACCAGAGTTGCCATCAGGATGTCTATATGAGAACTAAATGAGCAAAACATACATTTAAAAGCACAATAGTATTTTGAGATATAGTCACCTCACACTTCAGTTTTCTCGTCACCTCTGGGATGGTTAATTCGCTCTGCACCTTACATGGTGAAAACATGAGGCAATTTACACGTCCTATAATCCAGAGTCATGGGGCTTTTGACATAGCATATGTCTTCTTTTTTGTTTCTCTTTGGATATAAACTGTTGGAAGGGTTTTTGAAAGCATCACACGAGCATATACACTATTTACTAAGGACCTCAGAGGGTGGGAAAAACTGAGACCCTACTGTACCATGTATTCCACACCTAATGTATTTCACACATAATGAATTATGGCATGAAACAAGGTCCCTCATTCAGCACTAAAAGTGCTGTTACTTTTAAGCATTCTTCCCAGCCAAGGCAGCAACGTAGGCTTATTGCCTGCAATTGAAGATTTAGTTATGATTTAGCACAATGGAAATATAGGTTAACTTTTGGGTCTCCCAGCTGTGTTTTTTAAGTTGACAGGATGTACAGACAGGTCAATAACTTTTTTTGTGTCCAATGCACACATTTCCTTACACAAAGAATTTAGTAGCCTGTAGCCTGTAGACCTATGATACTCAAATTTTAAAATGTGTCAGACTAACTTTGAGGGTTTGTTAATAAAACCGATTTCTGGGCCCAAGTAATATAGTTTCTGACTGAGTAACATGTTTGGTAGTAAGATAAGATGAGAATTCACTTTACTAGTAAGTACCTAAGTGATGTTGATACTGTTGTTTCAGGCACCACACTTCAAAAACCACCAATCAGGGCTCCTACTTTCTCTCGCAAATTAATTTCAACTATAGTGAAAATTCTGGCATTTCTGTGGCTGATCTTGGTCAATTTATGAGGCAAAGTTTCTCCCCTGCTCAATGTAACATTTCTTTTTTACATTTTGTAATTTTACTGTGGTTATATAAGGAAAAATATGTTATTTCTTTGGGAATACATACCCAAAGCAAAGCAATAATGATATAAGGTGTATGCAACGTATACTCAAATTTGAGGTGTGTGTGGGGGGCAGTTTGCAGAGGGAGAGACAAGAGATGAGATGAATTATGAAACAAAAAGAAATTGTGTAAATGTAAAAATCTGTGAATTTGAGTAAACAGATTTCTGTGTGTAATTCTTACACATTTTCTCTAAGTTTGAAGTTATTTCAGATATATTAGTTGCACAAAAAAACAAAGGAGGAGAGAAACCTTGAGACCTACACTAATAATTGTATTTATGTTCTATCACTGCTGCAACAAAATGCCACAAGTTTAGTGGCTTAAAACAACACACATTTATTATATTATAATTCTGTGGGTCAGTAGTGCAATAGTCTGAGCCAAAATCAAGGTGTCAGCAAGGCTATGTTGTTTTCTGGAAGATCTGGGAAAATTCCTTTGGGTTTTACTGCTTTTAGACATTACCTACATTTTTTGGCTCATGACCTCCTTCTTCCATGTTCAAAGCCAGCAATAGTGAGTTGCATCCTTCTCACATCAAATCATTTTGACCTCTAACAGATTCTCTTTTCCTCTGACAGAGGCTCTTGTGATTACTTTGTGTTCACCTGAATAATCCAGGATAATCTTTCTGTGTCAAGGCCAGTTGATTAGCAACCTCAATGTCATCCACCTTCTCTTACAAATTTGGCTTTCCACGTAACTATAAGAGAACAAGCCGCCAAGCTTTCTGCTGATATTACGAGGATTGCCTTTCTCTGATTTCCAACAACATACCTCTCATTTCTTTCTGAGCCCTTAGTATTAGTAGCATCACCATGAACACCGATCTTTCTACTAGAAGATTGTTCACAATAATATAGGTATTTTCTGAGATCTTTTAGGTTTTTCTACCATGCTCTTCACTTTCATTTGAATCCTTGATTGCAGAAATGTTAATATCCATATTTATTTTAGCAATCTGTTCAAAGCAATCTAGCCTTTTTCTATCATGCATCTCAAAATTCTTTCTGCCTCTCTCCACTGCCCAATTCCAAAAAGATAGTTCCACATTTTTAAGTGTTTATTATTGCAGATCCCCACCTTCAGCATTAAAGTCTATTACTTTTCTTTTGTCACTGTAATATTACCACAAACTTAACAGCTTACAATGATGCAAATGTATTATCCTACAGTTCTGTAGCATAGGTCTGATTGGGCTAAAATCAAGGAACAGTGTCCCCTTCTGAAGGCTCAAGAGTCATAGCCATTTCTTTACCTTTTCGAGCCTCTTGAGGCTGCCCCCATTCCTCGGTTTGTGGTCCACTCACTCCATCTTCAAAACCAGCAAAAGCAGGTGAAGTCTTTGTCATCGTACATCATTCTGGCCTTTTCCTACCTCCCTCTTCCACTTTTTTAAGTAGTCTTATAATAAATACAACCCAGAGAATCTAAAATAATCTCCCCTTTTTAACATCATTTGATTAGCAAACTTAATTTCATCTATAATCTTAACCCCCTTTGTCATGTAAAATGACATATTCAAAAGTTCCGGGTTACATGTATGGGGTAATTTTTCTGCCTATCACGGTAATATCATTAACTTCTAGTACAGTATTTTAATTTCTTTATAGTACCATATTTATGTCTATAATTATATGTCTATAAGAATGCATTAATAAGGTCTTTGAAAATTTGAAACATAAAGTTGGATCTAAGTGACAAAAAGTAAAGAAAAGCCTATGGATTTATATCTTTGTGCAAAAGTTCATCACTTAGTTTAAAGGTAATAAGACCTGTTTCTGCTTTTCAGGTACTTACCTAAAACTCATCTGTATCTGCTAGCTGTCTTCTAGTCTCTGACATCTCAGAATTGTTAACTATCGAAACACTTTGCAGTAGGTTTCATTTTTTTCACATCTTCTACACCTTTTATGAGGGGTGTTTAATAAGTATTTTGTGATTGATTAGTAGCTAACAACACTGATCAGAAACTCAGATAATATTTAGAAAACTACAGTTGAGCTACATCTCAGTTTTCCAATTAAAAACTAAAACTTTATTACTTTCCTAGTTTTCCAAGAACAAAGAAAGACTTAGTGAAATAATCATAGCAGTGCTAAATGGTCAGCAAATTAAAACTTCCTCCTAAATACAAATATATTATCAAGAAGGATTTATTTTTATTTTTCTTCTGTGATGCATCAAGTTCACAAAGAACAATTACAAAGTGTGTAATTGGATGAGCAAAATATTTAATGGTGCCTTGACTGTAGTTTTTTTTTTTTTCTTTTAGTAATGGTAGTATTTAAAATAAAATGCTTTAAGTCTTGTAACTTGCAAATATATATGACTGGTTTTATTCATATCTAGAACATTACACTAAATATCAGATACTCAAGAAAGATATTAATCAATTATCTTTTTTTCTTCCCACCCAACTTCTCACTCAATTAGGATAATTTCATGTATTCTGACCACTAATTACTTATTACATTATAGGTGTAAATAGGATACACATCGTGGTGAGAAAATGAAAAATAAAACTCTGTAACTTATTTAGTAAAACCCCTAACAAAGCATATTTAATAAATTCAGTGGCCTTGCAAAAAAGCATTGGGTTTATGCTTAGTAGGTCATTATATATTTTTATATATATTTATATATTTTATATATTGTGGGGCTCGAACTCACAAACTATGAGATCTTGACCTGAGCCGAGATCAAGAGTCAGATGCTTAACCAACTGAGCCACCCAGGTGCCTCCCAAAATTCTTTTTATTATTTGTGTAAAAGGGAGAAAAATATGAAAAACATCAAGGATACATGTCCTTATACATTTTTCCAAACCCACAGATTATACAACACCAAGACCCATAGTTGTGGTGTGAACTATGAGCTTTGGGCGATTACAATGCTCCTGCATAGATAGGTTCATCCTTGATAAAAAATGTACCATTCTAGTAAATTATGTTGATGTTGGGTAGGCTGTGTATGTGTGTTGTAGGAAGTATATGGAAAATCTCTGTACCTTCCTCTGAATGTTGTTTTAAATCTAAAACGGTTCTAAAAATGTCTTTAAAAAAGTAATTCCCTGCCATTTAAAAAATAAAAGTTGTTCATTCATTAAAAAACAGTTCTTAGAGGAGTAGATTTACATATGCTGGTAGGAAAATAATGAGTATATTTTTTTTTTCTCTCCTAGTGGGATTACAGGATACCACGAAGAGTTATGAGAGTTGATCTATCTTTTCCACTGAAGGGTGATTCACACTGTGGAGGGGTAGGTAAATGGCTTTTACTTCAACATGCCATTAGCTCTATCTTATTCCCAATTTCAGTCATGTGCTTTTTTACTGTTATCCAATCATCAAATCCTTTTACTACTCTCCCTCATCATCTGGGTGCCTCTGAGGTTTGCTTCTACTCTTTTCACAGATCCAATACATTTGACTTATCACTTTGTAAAACACTACTTGGTGTCTGACTCCATCATCTGCATTTTGATAAACATCACTGAAATTCCCCACTTTCTCTAAGATTTACTAGCGGCCCTCTTTTGGGAAACAGCTTTCTTAACAGATATTATTACAACATTGAGATTATTTTCTCATATGACAAGTTACTTCCTCTAGAGTGAAAAGAACACAAACTTGGATAGCAGAGAGAAAAAAAATACAAGGGAAATTCAACAAAGTGATGACCATCATTAACATCTTGGGGTATGTCATCCCAATATCTACTAATAACACAGATGTCACTACTGTTTCCTGTCAATAAGGGCTAACTCTCTCAATCTTTTTTTTTTTTTTTTTTTTTTTTTTTTTTTAAGTGGCTCCATGCCCAATGTGAAGCTTGAACTCATGCCCGTGAGTAAGAGTCACTTGCTCTACTGACTAAACCAGCCAGGCACCCCTGTCTCAATCATTGCAAACCTCAGTGAGAATCCTCACAGGACTTTATTTCACTGACTGTTTTCCACAAGTTTTTTGTTTGTTTGTTTGTTTGTTTAAGTTTTATTTATTTAAGTAATCTCTACACCCAATGTAGGGCTCAAACTCATAATCCCGAGATCAAGAATCACATGCTCTACTGACTGAACCAGCCAAGCACTCCTGTCTTCCACAGGTTTTTAATATAACCAAACCTATTGTATTTATCTTTTCTTTCTGTTCTTTTCTTTTCTTTCTTTTATTGTCATAGGTTTGTGGAATTATAAAGAAGTGTCACATCATTTACTGCACACAGTACACTGGGGAAATTCTCACTGGAATATCTCTAACCAAGCTGCTTCTTCAGCCCCCAAACTGCTAGACTACATTCCTACTTGTTTCCCATGACACACTGCATCTTACTCCTTCCTTTTACCCCTTGGTATTTAGAGTAACTTCATTTTCTACATGAAGCCAAAAGCTGGTCTCAACAAAAATGGATCTTTCCCTAAAAAGGAATATTTATATTTGTTACTAAGGTAATAACCTTGCATTATCTCCATGTCCTTATACAGATACATTATCCAAAAAAAAAAAAAAAAAAAAAAAAAAAAAAAGGATAAAGTGCAACAACATATCAGAATTCTGTCATCAGCAAGTAATCACATACTCAAGTCAAACAGAATTAAGTAACAAGGAAATATGATGGCTTACACAAATGATCATCTGAGGTATGACAGACTTCCAAAGGGTGCGAGCCATGATCCATTTCCCATTGTCTTCTTGTCTTTCCTTTCCATGTAGCAAGATGGCAGTGATAATTCAGGTTATGTCACTCCCAGGAAACCTTCCCTGAAGCCTTCCCATTGACCTGAATTTTAACATATGCCCATTCTAACATGATCACTGGTAGCAAAAAATGAAGATGTCCTAAGTCTTGTCACCTGATAGTGGTGGGGGATCATGTCATCTTCTCATGGTGCATATGAGTTAAATAAAGGAAAGTATGAACACAGAACAAAATAGATGCCCAGTTAGGAAGGAGAAAGGATGGATACTCTTTAGGCAAGGAATAAAGCCCCCATATGTACATATTTATACATAAAATATATTGGATTTTTTGTTTTGTCAGTTTTTTTTAATGTAAGTTTTATTCATTTTTGAGAGAGAGAGAGAGAGAGAGAGAAAGACAGACAATTAGTGGGGGAGTGGCAGAGAGAGAGGAAGACATAATCCGAAGCAGGCTCCAGGCTCTGAGCTGTTAGCACAGAGCCTGACGTGGGGCTCAAACCCACCATCTGTGAGATCATGACCTGAGCTGAGGTCAGAGGCTTAACCGACTGAGCCTCCCAGGTGTCCCTGTTTTGTCAGTTTTTGTTTCTGTTTGGCAATATGGTATTAACTTATCTTCATCATTGTTTAAACAAAGAATGCCAATATGCTCATTCTAGAGCTGTAAATGCTTTAGATGGGATGCAAGGTTGAAATTTTCTGCTGGTTTAAATTATTTTTATTTCTTACCATTTATCCAGTTAGACTAATTATAATAAAGTAAGTGTGCAAAAGGTGTCATTCAATTTATACATGGATTATTTTCATTACTTGATTGACGGTAATTATTTTATAAGGATCTTATAATGATTATAATCAATCAATATGTAGGTATGAGTACCCAGAGGCGACATTTATTCAAAGACATGCTGTCCATATAAGTGGTTTGCCTGAGCCATATCAGGTCAATCAGCTTTGCTCTCTTAAAATTTGCATCAAGGTAGGTAAATGGCAACATACTAGAGATTGGAGGCAAACCCTTAGGACTAAGGTTCCTGGTTTAATGGTTTCCTGTTTTCTGTGAACTACAACTGTATCTTTCCAAAAAAATCACTTTATTCTCATTTGAGACACAAAGCATCTTATCTCTAACAATGAAGAAAAGTGGAAGTTTACAGGGGAAGAAATGGCAGGAAAATAAAACCATCAATGGTATCATTCCTCCCTTAGTAATTTCCAATATGTATTTAGACACTGATGTGTGCAGCCATCAAATGATCACATCAGAATGAATGGAAATGTTCAGTTGACTGAAATCCTTAAAAGTGCAAGTACTAAAAATCAGGGGCATCTGAGTGGCTCAGTTGGTTAAGTGTCTGACTCTTAATTTCGGCTCAGGTCATTAACTCATGGGCTCATGAGTTTGAGCCCCACATCAGATTCTGTCTCTCTTTCTCTCTACCTCTCTCCTGCTCACTCACTCACTCTCTATCTCTCTCAAAATAAATTGAAAATAAATAAATTTTTAGAAGTTTTTCTTTTTAAAAATGCAAGTACTAAAAATCATACCTTATCAATCAAACTTTCTTGATCATAGATTGATTCTTTGATATTAGGAAGGCAAATGACCACCTGTAAAGAGTATTAAACAAGGAAAACATGTTAATTTACTTCAGTTGTATTGTTTATTATTCAACCTCTATTATTTTAAAAACATTTTGGAAAATTGCTACATATTAGTGTTTCTTCATCTAATGTTTTATTATTATTATTATTATTATTATTATTATTTTTCTTATTTCAGAGAGACAGTGTGAGTGAGGGAGAGGGAAGAGAAAGGGAGAGAATCTCAAGCAAGCTCTATTTTCAGTGTAAAGTGGGACAGGATTCCACCACCCTGGGATCATAACCTGAGCCAAAATCAAGAACTGCTATGTTCAACTGAGTGAGCCACTCACACACCCCCTAGTGCTTGATTTTTATATGAACAACAAATTGGGTACTCAGAAGCATATATTTATATAGTAAAAGTGAGGATGTAATTTTTAAGACATTTTATTTTCCTATCCTTGATACTTACCTGGTAATATCTGTCAGTATATTCCAGTGAAAATGTATTCTATCAATAAGAATCAACAGATTAAAGATTCCTTACTGAAATACTGAGAGTCTCAAGAAAAAAAAAATCCAGAAGTATATCAATCATTTTGTAGACTATTTTTTTAGAAAAGTTTTAGGTTCACAAAACAAAACAAAAAAGGTAGGGACAGCAATTTCCTATCTATTCCATGCTTCTATACATGCATATAGATTCCCTCATTATCAACATCTCACACCACAGTTTCAAGTTTGTTAAAATTTATGTATCAGTGTGTATACATCATTATCACCTAAAGTTGAGAGCTTACACTAGGGATCACTCTTGGGTTATCCATCCTACGATTTGGAAAATTGTATGATGACATACATCCAACATTACAATAGCATCCAGAGTAGTTCTCACCACCCTAAAGATCCTCTGTGCTCTATTCACTGCACCTCCACCAACTCCAGGCAACCACAGATCTTTTTATTACCTCCATCGTTTTGCCTTTTCAAGAATGTTATATAGTTGGAATCATGAAGTATGCAGCGTTTTCATTTGGCTTCTTTCACTTAATAAAATTCACCCAAGATTCCTCCATGTCTTTTCATGGCTTGAGAACTTATTTTTGGTGGTCAATATTATTCCATTTCTTGGATGTATCACAGTTTATCCATTCACCTACAAAAATTTATTCCTTGCTTCTAAATTCAGTGTCAGTTATGAATAAGACTGCTATAAACCTCCATGTGAAGGTTTTTGTGTGAACATAAATATTCCCCTCTTTGAGGTACGTGTCAAGAAGCATGGTAATGGATAGTATTGTAAGAGTATGAGGTTAGTTTGGTAAGGAATCCAAAACTATAGTAGCTGTACCATTTTGCACTTTGACCAGCAATGAACTAAAGTTCTGTTGTTCCACATCCTCACTAGCATTTAGTGTGGTCAGTGTTCTACATTTTGGCCATTTAAAAGGCCATTTAAAAGGTGTACTATGACATTGCAGTTTTAATTTTTGTTTCACTGATAATATAATATGTGGGGCATCTTTTATATGATCATTGCATCTGATTTTATATGATCATTGCATCAATTTATATGATCAATTGCATCTGTCTACCTTCTTTAGTGAAGACTCTGTTAAGATCTTTCACCTATTTTTAATCAGGTTGTTTTCTTACCATCTAGTTTTAAGCATTTGTGTATTTTGCATGAATCTACTTTATCAGATGTATCTTTGCAAGTATTTTCTTTCAGTTTGTGGCTTATCTTTTCTTTCTCTTGACACTTTATTTGCAGAGCAAAACCAATAATAGTAATAATTTTAGTGAAGTCCAACTTGCTCCTTCTTTCTTTCATGGATTGTTTCTTTGGTGTAGTGTCTAGAATTTATCATCATATCCAAGGTTATCTGGGATTATTTAATGATGGTCTTTCCTAAGAGTTTTGCAGTTCTGAGTTTTACATTTAGGTCTATGATCCATTTTGAGTTATTGTGTGTGTGTGTGTGAAGAGTGTAAGTAAGGTCTGTGTCTAGATGTTTGCTTGTTTTTTTAATTTTTTAATGTTTATTTTTTAAAGAGACAGAGACAAGGAGGAGGGGCAAAGAGAGAGAAGGAGACAGAGAATCAGAAGCAGGCTCCAGGCTCTGAGCTGTCAGCACAGAGCCCGACGCAGGGCTCGATCTCACAAATTGTGAGATCATAACCTGAGCTGCAGTCCGACGCCTAACCAGCTAAAGCCACCCAAATGCCCCTAGGTTTTTTGTTTTGCTTTTTTGTTTGTTTGTTTTGTTTTGTTTTAATGTAGATGTCCTTTTTTTCCAGCACCAGTTGTGTTGAAAATACTATCTTTCCTTCACTGTATTGCTTTTGCTCTTTTATCAAAGATCAGTTAGTAAGTCTGAAGTTTCTGAGTGTTAGTGCCCCAACATTGCTCTTCTCTGTCAATATTGTGATGGGTGTTCTGGGGTTTTTGCCTCTGCACATGTACATTTTAGAATCAGTTTTAAAAACCTGTAAAACAACTTACTGTGATTTTGATTGGTATTTCATTGAATCTATGGTTGTGATGTAGAATTCTTTTTTCATTGTTGGATTTCAACATCAGTGGTCTAAATGCACCGATGAGATTACTGATACAGTTACATTAATATCTGCCATACTTGTTACTATTTATTTGTTGCTGTATCTCAGTTTTTAACAGTTATTTCCATTTTTCAGTGTGTATAAATGTATAGTAAGTTAACTACAGAGATGGAGGGGATTATAAGTCTAATCATGCTATAGGTTTTCCATAAATATGGTTTTATTCTAAGGAAAATTTTGTTATTAATAGCAAACAAAATATTCTTTGCTGTAGAATGGGCTTAAGCCAATTTCTCTTATTTGATTCTCACTCTGATGATGCATTTATATACAATAAAAACAAAAATAATTCTACTAAAAACAGATTACTTCTATCACTTCTTTTTGATATCAGCCATGTCACTCTGTTAGAGAGTTAAATAATCACATAGTCAATTCATGGATCGTTTTGTTTGTATGCGCAAATGTATTATTCATTTGTGACATTCTACAGTGGGGTTAAGTGAGATAAAACATGGCCTTATAAGTCTTTTCGGAGAGTGAATAAATCTATATATCAATGGACATATACACATGTATATATGTGTAGAGATATATAGATTTCAATATACTACAGAGTACAAAATGATGTGATAATATGCTATGAACTTCATAAATGTCTGAGATATTCAGGTGTCTCATGATGAAGGGAAGGATTCCTGCAGGTGAGTGAGGTGCTAAATTCAGAAAGAATGCTAAATCCACACAAAAGAGAGGTAGATAGAGAAGGTGAAGGAGAGAGAACAAATAGCCCAGCAATGAGCATTATATTCTATATTTTAGCACTATGTTAAATGTATTTTCTAATTTTTACTTCATTCTTGTTTCTCTCACTTAATCATAGGACATACAAGGAGATGGACCTGTATTTCTCTAACAAGTGGGGATGATTTTTACCCACTTTTATAATATGAGGTTTATTCAAGTTGGTATTTTTCTGTCAACTTACAGCTAAAGGAATACTGTTTTTTTTAATGTTTACTTATTTTTGAGACAGAGAGAGAGAGAGAGAGAGAGAGAGAGAGAGAGAGAGAGAGAGAACCTGTGCAAGAGGGGGAGGGACAGAGAGAGAGAGACAGAGGATCTTAAGCAGGCTCTGCGAGGAGCCTGTGCAGGGCTTGAACTTACAAACTGTGAGATCATGACCTGAGCTGAACGAAATCAGATGCTCAACCAACTGAGCCACCCACGTGTCCCAAGGACTACTGTCTTAAACATAGTCACCATACCTTAAAATTTTAAACATTCTATAATTCTCTTGAAGATCTCAGTGCTCTCTACAACTTACAGAGGTCTTTTAAAAATATATATGATTTTGGGGTGCCTGGGTGGTTCCGTTGGTTAAGCATCAGACTTTGGCCCAGGTCATGAACTTGCGGTTCCTGAGTTGGAGCCCCACCTGGGGCTCTGTGCTGACAGCTTAGAGCCTGGAGCCTGCTTCAAATTCTGTGAACCCCTCTCTCTCTGTCCCTCCCCCAGTGTCTCTCTCTCTCTCTCAAAAATAAAGATTAAAATTTTTTAAAAATTATACATTATTTCAGCAAGTTATTACCTCAACAAGCATCATTCTGTATAAAAAGATTTTTAACATCTTTGTTTAAATAAAGTTCTCTATTTTACTTATGTGAAAATGAGTGATTCAGAAGACGTGTTCTAAATTACAGTCAGGCAGTAGGATGCACTTTGAGAATAACTTTTAACATAGGCTTTCAAAAGAAATAACATGTTTTTTTTTTAAATTAAAATAGTCTAAGCTCTACTAAATTTTTCATCTGATTTTTGGGATGTTACATTGTTGTTTATCTATTTTAAAGGATAAGGGCTCTTGAAAGAATGGGAACTGTTGCCTTTTAGATGATGTTATATGTGCCAAAGTAATTTCATCAATGTGTCTTTCTTCTGCACTTTTTTCCCAAAACTATCCCTGATGGTGAAAGAGACAAACACATTTAAGTGGAATATAGCGTGCAAAGGAGAAAAACCTCATTGTCTCGTGTAGTCACATGAAGCTTTAAGGAAGAGACAAATGGCTGGGTGGGATTACAAGAGCTTTCCTCTAAGTACAGATGTCCTTGTTCATTTTGCTTGGCAACAGAAGTCTTCTGAGGAATGATGGAGACTTTCTGAATAGTGTCTCTTTAATTCACATCCAGCCCACATCTCTGCTGTAATTTCTCTGTGGTACTTTATAACTAAGGGAACAAGTGCAACTCTTAATCTTGCTTTCAGTACAATATCACTGCAAATGGGTGAAGCCTCTGTCTGCCTTGCATAGTAATTGACAGTCATTTTCTCAATAATAAATGATCTGTGCTTAGACTACATATTTAGATTTCAATTTACTTTATGAACAGTTTTCACAGAGTCCATCCATTGGAATGACAAGTTCCATCTATATACTGTTATTTTATTTAAACATGATGTGCTCCTCAGGTTGGAACTTAGTTATTTTCATATTACCCACACAAAGATAATAAATCTTAATTTCAGCTCTAAGTCATAAATTGATGTCCATTGAATTTTCTATTTTAAATGCCATCTTACATTACTCCTAAGACAATCTCAAGAACATTGCCTCCTTGGTATTCTAGAATACCAATTTTGAGAAACTATCCAAGTGTTTATAGAGAAAATTTGACAACTATGGTAATAGAAACTGTCAACACTCCTAGAAGGATTTCTACTCATCTACTTTACCAAAAGGAAAATAAGTTTAGACTTGGAAGCAATAAAAACTTAGGAAGTTTGCTGTTATTTTAAATTTTAAAAATGTCATGAAGGGGCGCCTGGGTGGCGCAGTCGGTTAAGCATCCGACTTCAGCCAGGTCACGATCTCGCGGTCCGTGAGTTCGAGCCCCGCATCGGGCTCTGGGCTGATGGCTCAGAGCCTGGAGCCTGCTTCCGATTCTGTGTCTCCCTCTCTCTCTGCCCCTCCCCCATTCATGCTCTGTCTCTCTCTGTCTCAAAAATAAATAAAAAACGTTAAAAAAATAAAAAAAAAAATTAAAAAAAAAAAATGTCCTGAAGATCAACAATTAATTTAATTTTCCTTTATTTTGCTACTATGGGGATGAGAGCGTTTTTAAAATTTTCTATCCTTTCCTGAATAATCTCATATATCTGATTAAATTGAAAACATATTTGATTATTTATATTAATTTATGAACTTCATATAAAGCTTCATTACATCTTTTCTGTTAAACTCATATTACTATTAACCATATGACTAAAAGTATATTTTTCCTTCCCTTGAAGTATTAATTATTATAACAACTTAGACAGGGATAAATATTCCTTTTATATACACCACTCATGGTTTAAAGATACATAGACTTTGCTATGCTACAGAAATAAGTCATGAGGACACGTGTAATTGTAGTGACTTACTTTCTTGATTTCTCCAAGGAGTAACAGTTAGATTTTGACAATTCTAGCATTTTTCCATATAAGCACATTTGATTTATGCATTAAATGTCTATTTAGCTTCCATATTTTATGATTTTGTCATAGTTAACTTCCTGGCTAAATTCTTTGTTTTCAATACACTGAATATACTACATTCAGATATTTTACTTTTTTTTTTTTCTTTCTGAACTTTCCTCATGGCTTTTTCTTTGGGAGAGGTGTGGTAAAGAACATTTAACACGTCCAACTCCCATGTCTTCATGGTTAGTATAGTGCTATATTCTCAAGCAACAGTTTCACTGAAAGTAATAGGTTTCTTCTTCTTGTGATTCAGTTCTGGGGCCTTTTCTAGAGAATGGTATTAAATGTATCATTTTTGATAGACTGTTTTTAGTAATAATTAAAAAAAACATTTATATATATATACATAAATAATGATAATTAAAATTTTTTCTTGTTTAAAAAATATAATCAGTTTCTGTGTTTATGTATAGCAATAGAGAGTTAAGAGTGTTATAAACAAAAACTAAGGGCATTAAAAGTGGAATATAACTGTGTTTATGTCATGAATGGGTATTTCTAGTGTTCAGAGAATTCATACAATTCAAATGAAAAGAACCTGATCACTTATCTGTGCTCCAAAATTAATTTTTCAGTTACCACTGGAACATCTCTACTAACATTTACAGTTTCTAAAACGGAACCCACACATGCAGACAAGCATGCACACTCAGAGAGGTACGTCCTGAGTGCACATATGAGTCATAATAATGAAACCTGGCCTTCGTGTTAAACAAGGTGGGAAAGGAATAGATGGCACCTTCCTTGGTGATTGCTCAGGCGGCAGGACACTTCGGGAGAACAAAATCACCTGACTGATAGAACACTTCTTGCCTAATGATGGCTGTCTTAAATGTCTGGCAGTTCTGTATCTCTCATTTCCTTCAGAATGAGAAGGGAGAAGAAATAATAACATCTGTTTCCAATGCAGCAAACTGACATATAGCTAGCTGTCAGATGTTCCAACTCAGCCTCTTTTCCACAGGAAGCACAATGTTGAGTTGGTTCTAACTTCCCCATGAGGATACTGACTTGACTTTGCCAGACAAATAGTTCAGCTTAGTAAGGCAGGCTCTTCCTGCATAGATAGAACGGAGACTCCTGATTTCCAGGTCCAACTACTCTTGAACCAAGTGGCTTATACATATGGTTTTAGTTTTCTTTTGAGGATGTAAATCTTAAGCCAAGAGTCATTGCCTGGCAAATGCCAGAATTTGGATTCCAAATGTGACTCTCTGTTATTAATATTTGTAACAGTGGCACAGGTTAATGAGTATCCAAGAAACTAAAACCACTTATTAAAAGTGAAACCGACAGCACATTCATTCTTTAATTGAATAGCTAATGCAGCATATTGTGCGAGAGAGAGAGGATTTGCAAAGAGTCCTTCTTAAATACTGAAGTGGACTGGCAAGCCAATAACAAATATTGTATCACAGTAAGGTAACATTTAGTTTATTTGCAATGAAAGCAAATTTTACTTACTGTACAAAATAATTTTGGCCTTATTTCTCACTGTCAAGTAGTTCTGATTTAGCATGTCTTTTCCACCTGTACACTTATGAAGGTGTCCATTCATCAAAAGAAGGTGGACACAATTTACATAACAAATGAATTGGAGACAAAGCAGTAGCTGACTGAACACATCATGTATCTTATTAGTAGCTATGTTTAACCTATGTAGTTATGTTTAATTTGCTATAACTTGGTAAATCGTGTGGGTTCATTATTTACTACATTGACACTTCAGAAAAATTAAGAAGTGAAAGGAAATTAAACATATATGATAGAATTAGAAAGAATAACAATATTATGATTTCAGAGGCATTGAAACAGGTATGTCAACTTCATGTCAGGAGGTTGAGATACATGCATGTATCACCTGGTTATTATCACTGATGCAGAATTAAGCTGTCACACATTTTGGGGGGTTTTTCAATATAATTTTTATTTTTTCATTTGTGGTTACTATTATAGGGTAGAACTCCTCTACCCATGACTTTTGAGCCCACTTTCTTCCATTTCTTCCAGAATGTAGCTCCATCATTTATGTCTTCTTTCACTCAAATCATCCATTCAAATTCATCCACTGATTTTTACTCTCATGATACAAATGTATCATGAAAACATCTGCATTGGCAAGGCAATCCTGAACCCATTACCCCTAGTTACTCTGCTCCTTCTAAACTGCTAACTTACAAAAGTGTCTTATGAAAGTAACATATCATAAGAGATACATTACTTTCTCACTACCCACTTAACTTTAAAAAATAAATGATGATTTTATCTAAGTGATGCATGTCTTAAAATCAAATGATACTAAGGTAATAATAATAATAATTATTATAATAACAAAATCCACTAGCCAGACTACTTCAAGTCCCAGCTTACTGATGCAAACTGCCACAGATGTGAACTCATTTAATTATTGACTGGCTTATTCTGGTATTCACCAGCAAGTTGCTCGATAATATGTATATATCGTCATTATTGATACGTCTCTCATAAATGACCTATTTATTTACTATTGTGTTCTGAGGATACAGTTATCTAATCCTGCCCAACCCACCAGCGGTTCACCTTCCATTATTGTCTCAATATATTAGAAGGAACTGCAAAATCCTTCTCACTACAGTTAAAGAAATCAAATAATCTATTTGTTTCCTAATCCTTCTTCTGAAGTAACTCCAATCTGTACTGGATGACTGCTAGCCAACTGCGTAGCTATAGATCTAGAATATCGCTTTACCCCATCCGCCTTCTGTCCTCCACCCCTCTCCGGTGTTGCATTCCCAGTTTCCAGAGTCTTATGTTTTGACCATTTATAACTTATTCTTTCTTTTGCAGGCTACTTACCCTGCAGTAGTTTTGTGAAGAACTCTCCTGCAAAATAAGATATCTGTGAGGTGTTGCATGCAAGAAATAGATTTTAATTGTCGTCTTGACCCTGGTGCACACTTGGATATAAAGTTTCAGATCAGCAATCAATACTTCTCAGTCTCTGAAGGCATGAACTACCATATACTGTGTCTCAGTGATACTCTTGAATAGTATAGTAACAATCTTATTTCTCCTCTGTGATATGTGGACTCTTTGTTTTTTGTTTCTTTCAGGTTTTTTTTTTTTTTGGTTGTTTTTGCTTTGTTTTGTTTTTTTCCTTTGTTTTGTTTTTCTTCTTTGCTACTTTTAGGATAAAGTTCTCTTTGTTCTCAAATTTTAGAACAGCTTGTGATAGAATCATTTTATCTTCATTTATGATGATAAGCAGTTGTTGGGATCTTTTTGTCCGGACACACATCTTCATTATTTGGAAATATTTCTTTTTTATAATCTTCTTCCACTTGTTTTTTTCCTGTTCACTTTTACTAAAATACACATTACTTGAAAACTGGACACCGTACTATAATATCCCATTTTGCTTTTCTATTTTCTATCTCTGCCTTTTTTCCTATTTTCTGGGAGATAATCTCAACATTATTATAAGCTTTCATGAAATGTCTAGTGATCTTTGGCTATCGAATCATGATTTAAAGTGAGATACTAAAAAGCTTATTGAGACTCTACATATGTGTTTGATGAGGGTGCTTTTGAATGAAGGACTTCAGAATAAAGTTCTACCATGGAATCTCAAATTGCTTATGTCTGTAGTTTTGTTGTGATTAATGTTTGTTTGCTTGCTTGTTTGAATCTTTTTAGGCTAATTTCTTCAGAGATGAATTTTCAAATCTCTTGCCTGGTGCTACACACCTGGCTGTTTTCATACTGGTAACTGATGGGAGCAAGAGGATGGGAACTGTAAAGTTTAATCTTGCATAATTAATTATTTACAATCATAATTATTTAAGAATTTGGTGAATATATATTTTTATTTTTTAAAGATCATCTCAGAACCTTTAAAATATGTGTATACCTACACACAAACATATTCACATATAAAAATATAGAGGGACAGTTGAAGAAACATTGCTCTAGAAAGAACAGCACCATTCCTTGTAGTATGAATAGATAGTGTATTCATGGATCCTAAAAATTATAAATGGGTTTTATAAAATTGTACCTGTACCGGTTTTTCAGAGACGAAAAGTGTAATCAAACCATTAAGTAAACTACTTTCATATCATAAAGGGAAAAAAAGTTCCCATTAAATATATTTCATATAAATCCTATGTGCTTCCTAGCCCTTTTTTGTACTCAGTGCTCTGACGTACCAGGACAGTTGAGTATTTCCTCATTCAGCCTAAATTTTCCTGCCAGGTTTTCAGAGTAATTTTCAGCATATTCCCCTCCCCTCAGGTTTTCTCAGACTGTCCTTGCTTAATACAAATACATTTGGCAGTAACCAAGCAGGAGGTTTCACAGCAAGGTCACTGGCTGTAGGCAGATGCCTGGCCAAAAGCGTGCAGGTGGTCCAGTGCTGCCCACACTCCAGACATCCCTGCCAGCACCCCACTGTAAAACTTCATCACCATCCAGTGACCCCAGCCCCTCACTCTTCAGTGGGGTCTGATTGTTAGGCTTGGTGGAGTTCCTTCTGTGTTTAACCTATTTTTTTTTTCTTTACTCTCGATCTGCCCTGGGTAGTGGCTGTTGATGACATTTATTGTTTTCTTATTCCTTAAAATTTTCTTTACTTCTTTGCATCGCAATTCCCTTTTACTAGTTAATTTTCACCTTAAGCTTTTGTTGTTTTTCATTTTGTTGTGTTTTCTGACCCCTGCCTGGACACTAATACAAAATGGAATACAGTTGGGGCGCCTGGGTGGCTCAGTCGGTTAAGCAACTGACTTCTGCTCAGGTCATGATCTCACGGTTAGTGGGTTTGAGCCTCACATTGGGCTCTGTGCTGACAGCTCAGAGCCTGGAGCCTGCTTCAGGTTCTGTGTCTCCCTCTCTCTCTCTGCGCATCCCTGGCTCACACTCTGTCTCTCTCTCTCTCTCTCTCTCTCTGTTAAAAATAAACATTAAAAAAAAATAAAAAAAAACAACAAACAACAAAATGGAATACAATTACTCAAAAATGAAGATTTCTCCCCTGCTTTCATTTCTAGTCAAGTGTTTAAACAACAATTTTATCAGTGAGATCCATCCATTGGCTCTAACAGCAAAAATTATTACCTGGCCTTATAAGAAGAACCTGTGGATTTAACAATCTATAAGGAATACCTTCTATCATTGCCACAACCTGCTCAGTAATGTCTTCTGTAGTGTCATTTACTAAGGATTGGTAAATACTATCCCTGTGACACCAATATTTCAGACAATTGCAAGTCTGTTTCAAATATGTGTTTGTTTATTTTTTTCTAAATGTGTTTTAATGTCATTGAAAAACAATAATGAATACAAGATGGATGGGAGGTATGCCTTTCCCTTAAGTGATGACATCAGGATTGGGAAAAGGGAAGCATCAAATCTTCCAGACCACCTTGATGCTGAGACGCAGACCAATTTGGGTACCATAAGCACAGGGATTTTTGCTATGACAGAATATATGCATTCCATGTAGACCCTGAATTTTGCAAAATCTTAAAATCCTCAGGGCTAATTAGAGAAATAAGGTTGAGCTAGTGCACTCGAAACTAGTGTAATTCTGTAACAGGAATGCACACATGCGACAACAAAATCCTTGGGACATTGAGAAGTAACTTCATTAGTGAAGGCAGGCAGCTTATTATGGCTCTAGACTTTCCTGTAGTGCTAATAAGATTACACCCCCAAAAATGAAAATAAAGTGAAAATACTGGCTTGTTGACCCTATGATAAGGCAGATGGAACTGGACCTCTAAGCATTAGGGGGAGGTAAAACATGCCAGGAACCTAGAACTGTATAAGGCTCAGGATTTACATCTTCATGAAAGAACAATCTGCAAGTATTTCCTTTATCATTAAAACAACAACAAAAATGTAAAGCCAGTAGCATTTTTCCCTGGGCAATATCCATGCTTGTTCCTTTCTTGCTGAAGATTATAATTCTATTAATGATATTCTGGCTGCCTTTACTGCAGAAAATAGTTCATACTCCAACATGTCAATTATATTGTACATAATTTTCCTGTTTTCCAATCACTAAGTTGTTTTAGAAGCATGCATTGTAGCAGAATGCAATGTATATGAAAGTTGAATATCTAAAAATTTATCTCCTTAAAATTCTTTGCTCAGTTACCTTTAATGTGTTCGTGTTACTCCTACAGATAAGCTTATCTCAGCTGGAAGTCTGATGGCTTATACCATTAATCACTTACCTTTTTCTGTACTATGATGGAAGACTCATGGTAAAAATGTAAACTCAAAGTATGATATACAAAGCAGTGTGCTCTTTTACTTATGGGTAGTACAAATTATGTTGCTAGCCATGTTTGTCTTTAATTGTCAGAAAGATAAAAGCAAAATTAAATTTCAATATTAATTTTTATAAATGTTGTATCCCATGTATCTTATCCAATCTGTCATGATAAATGAGTGAATAAAAGATTCTACAGATTACATGTCCTTCCTGTATATTTTGTTTTCAACTAGAATTCCAGACTTCTAGAGCAGAATATCTATAAACTAGAAAAATAAAGATAGGAATTATTTTTCCAAATTAGGAAATAAATTGGTATATGCATTATTTCTAAGAGAAAGTGTTTGAGATACTAGTTACTTTATTTAAATATATTTTAGTTACTTTCAAAATAACAGACAAGGGAATATCTGAAGACCTGTTATTTTATAATTTTTGACGATCTGTAGAATGTACCAGAATGACCTAATTATGTCTGGGATTAAAGAATTCTATGTTCATCAATAAAATTCACTCTCTATTAAAATAATAACACTGACAAGTTGGTTAAAGTTGGTATTTGCAAATAAAATGCCATTAGGAACTGCGATTCAGGATTGCAACATATGTTACTAATCGGGTCTTTTAGAAACATTTTAATCTTTGGAGAATTATTTTTTTTATATGATATAATATCAATGGGGAGTTTGTCAAATGATCCTTTATTGAAATATTTTCCTTTGTAGTTCTTAACTAGCTGGGCATTCTACTGCACCACTACTGATGTCATCTATGATGTCATGTGGGTGGCAGCCATCAACATTGGAGCCCACAGACTGGGAAGTCCCCAGGATCTCTTTAATGGTTCCCTCCTCTGGCTAAAGATTGGTGCCACATTTGATTGGGCAATGTTGACAATATCATCAAAAGTGATACTTCCACTGTGGTTAATGTTTTTCTGCTTCTTTCTGTCTCTTGGTGGTTCCTTAAAGGCTTTGATCAGGGCAGAAGCAGAAGGTCCCACTTCAATCTGGACCTGTCTGCTCTGAATGGTTAGTTTCACTGTAATTCTCAGACCTTCTAATCACCGTTTGCCTTGGTAAAGTCATCACCAACCTTTTTTGGAAACAGACTCAGGGGGTTGATCTTCTGGGCCAGGGCAGACACGCACCAACTTCCCCAACGGGGAACCTCAGGTACAGGACTTTGATCTCACTGGGGTCAAACTTAGGTGACATGGTAGAGGCGGATGGTGTTGCATGATTCTGGAGGACTAAAGAGAGCTGCACCTGGGTCTCCTCTGAATTCAAAGCCAAAGGACTCAATATCAGTAGTTTCTGAAAGAAAGCAAGTGAATTCTGATAAGCAGTTGATATCCACAAACATTGATTTTATCACTAGTACAAAACATAGCTACATAAAAATGACATTTGCAAGATATATATGTTCTATTAAACATCTAATATAACCTCTTACTGAACAAACTCTTGCATGTAACTAGAAGAGGTCATATCAGAGGATAGTCCTAGGATAAAGGTAAGACAGTAATGATAAATCAGGAAGTACATTATTGAATTCAAATTTCAGCTCCATTCATTCCTAGGACAAGTTATATATGAGATTCAATTTTCTTATCTGCAAATGAGGATAGTAATAATACCTACCTCCTGTGGTTGTTATGAAGATTAAATGAGTACATACAGCGCCTGACATATGGTAAAAACTTCATTGTTAGTTAATGTTATTGCCATTATTTTTAATGGAATCAAGATTTTTTTAATATTACAATAGAGGGAGTACATGAGGGTGATAACTCTTAACTTTTGTAATTATATTGAATACTAGAAATGAATCTTAGTTTAGTGATACATGATAATTCTACTATTTCCATGGAAGACTCCAATTTTAACTATACAACTTTGATTGTATCTTTCCATTATGAAACACAAATGTTTCTATTTAAATACTATAGAAAAGAAACAAAGCATAAAATATTTTATCTGTATACCAAATTTATTAGTGATCCCAGAGGGAGTGTTTCCTGGGTTCCCAGGCTAAGACTAGATTGGTCAATTCAAACCAAAAATAAAGTCCCTTGCTCACTTTTTAATTGGGTTGTTGCTATTGAGTTATAGGAAGTTGTTTTTTTTTTTTATCTCATTTTGATAGTAATCTTTTATCAGATGTATAATTTGCAAATATTTCCTTCTACTCTGTGGGCTGCCCTTTTATTCTATTGATTGTGTTCTTTGATTCATGAGTTTTTAATTTTAATGTGGTGCAATTTATTTATGTTTGTTTTGTTGCTCATACTTTAGCATTACCAATGCTGTCATTTCCAAAACCAAATGCTATGAAGCTTTTCCTATTTTCTAAGAGTTTTATAATTTTAGTTCTTGCATTGTAATCAATGAATTTCAGCTATATTTTTTAATGTGTTGAAGAGTCCAAGTTTATTTCTTGGCCTGTAGACATGCAGTTTTCCTACAATCATTTTTGAAAACATTGTCTTTTCATTGTTGGATGGTCTTTGCACCCTTGTCAAAAACCATTCACCCATATGTATGAGGGTTTATTTCTCACCTGTCTATTCTACTCTAATGGTGTATATGTCTGTGTTTATGTCAGTAATACCACAACAATGTAGAAATCAAAACAGTGTAAATTTTGAAGTTAGAAAGTGTTAAGACTTCCAACTTTGTTCTTTGTCAAGACTTGTTTTGGTTATTTGAGGTCCCTTAAGATTCCATATGAATTTTTGAATGGATTTTTTTTCTACTTGAAACATTATTATGATTTGTAATGATTTTGTTAAATTAACGTGTTAAATAGAGCCCTAGGTGAAAGATCAACAAAGCTCAACAAAGACCTCAAGGGAAGGTGAAATAGAGAAGTTTATTATGCATAGGTACACAGCATGTCTTGAGTCCACTGCATGGGGAAGTAAAGGCAGAGTGTGAGGGGTAGGACCTGGGGCATGTGTTTTTATTAGTGTTCACAGGGGGCAGTGTTTTTAGGGTTTCCTGGGCTAAGGCTGGATTGGTCAATTCAAACCCAAAATAATGGGGGGTTGGTAAAATAAGCAGGGGTCTTATTTAAAGGACACATAGGTAGAAAGGAGCTAAGGCAGAAGAGATTATAATCAGGGGTATTGGGGGAGACATACCAGGAACTTAAACTTTCTTGTGACTCTCCAGGATGTTATTGAGGGCATGCACTTGGGAGATGGGCTAGTGTTCATTCAACCAGCCAGTTAGCCCATAAAATGAATTCTGAGGAAGAAAAATCATGGAGTAGTTTAAACTCTCAACAGTATTTTGGTAGGAATTTCATTGACTCTAGTTTTCAGCAAACAGATATGTTACATCTTTGGTTAGGTTTACTCCTAGGTATTTTATGCTTCTTGGTGCAATTGTAAATGGGATCGATTTCTTTGTTTCTCTTTCTGTTGCTTCATTTATTGGCCATTTGCAGCAACATGGATGGATGGAACTGGAGGGTATTATGCTAAGTGAAATAAGACAGTCAGAGAAAGACAGATGTCATATGTTTTCACTCATATGCAGAACTTGAGAAACTTAACAGAAGACCATGGAGGAAGAGAAGGGGGAAAAATAGTTACAAACTGAGGGAGGGAGGCAAACCATAAGGGACTCTTAAATACAGAGAGCAAACTGAGGGTTGATGGGGAATGAGGGAAAGGGGAAAATGGGTTATGGGCATTGAGCAGGGCACTTGTTGTGATGAGCACTGGGTGTTGTATGTAAGTGATGAATCACAGGAATCTACCCCCAAAATGAAGAGCACACTGTATACACTGTATGTTAGCCAATTTGACACTAAATTATATTAATAAAAAAAATGAATTGCATTGACTCTGCAGGTTCCTTTGTATAATATTGACATCTTAACAGTATTATCTTTAATCCATGAAAACAGGGTGTCTTTCAATTTATTTGTGTCATCTTTAGCCTCTTCCAGCTATATTATGTAGGTTTTAACATAAAATTCTTTTCATCTCCTTGGTTAGGTTGATTTCTAAGCAGTTATTCTTTTCAATGTTGTTGTAAATATTTTTTTTTGTAATTTCCTTTTGGGATTTTTCACTAGTATATAAAATGGAAGTATGGTGTGTTTTATATCCTTTGACTGCTAAATTCATTTATTACTTCTAACATTTTTTTTGTAGGATCTTTAAGATTTTCTACATATAAGATTATGTCATGTGCAAATAGAGAAAAAATTATTTCTTCTTTTCCAATTTAGCTGACTTTTATTTCTTTTTCTTACTTAACTGGTCTGTGGAGAACTTCTAGTATCATCTTGAATAGAAGTGGTAAAAGTGGTGTTCCTTGTCTTGTGCCTGATCTTAAAGGAAAAGCTTTCAATCTCACCAATGAGTAAACTAAACTATCAGCTAAGGGTTTTTCTTCTATGGGCTATTATGTCATGGTATATTCCTTCGATTCCTGGTTTGTTGAGTGTTTTTAGCATGAAAGTGTGTTAACTAACGTGATTTTTAAGGACTTTATAACTGCAAATTGACCCTAAGGATGTTAAAAATGTTACGTCATTTCATTCTCTAGAAAAATTCCAAATAAAATTTGCTGCATTTATTTTTGGTGCAAATAGTAAGAAGAGATATGTTCTTAGACTATATATAGGCAAGGAATATGTAAAAATTGAAAAGTCAGACAAATTGAAAGTTGATTGGTAGGAATAGAAAGATTAATTTCCTAGGTACTATATTAGTAATACAGATTTTATTATATGATCAGATATTTAATTCTCTTAACTGTATACATTCATATAATAGACTTCGTGTATTCTATATACATTTTAAAAGGCCATAGCATCCATTAGCATGAAGCAAAATAGCTTGCATTTAATATTTTCCTTTTTAATAAGTCTATATATTTTTAAATTTTTTTTAATGTTTATTTATTTTGAGAGAGAGGCAGACACAGAGTGCGAGCAAGGGAGGGACAGAGAAAGAGGGAGACACAGAATCTGAAGCAGGTTCCAGGCTCTGAGCTATCAGCACAGAGACTGACATGGGCTAGAACTCACGAGCCATGAGATCATGATCTGAGCTGAAGTAAGATGCTTACCCAACTGAGCTACCCAGGTGCCCCAATATGTCTATATTTTCTAATAGCATTTAAAAATATAGTTCATAAATTAGTCTTATTAAGTAATTATTTAGCAACTTTGGGTATCTTATTAAATTTACTTTATAAGAGAAAGTATCTTGTAAGAAAAGTATTTTACTTTGTTGACTAAAATGTACATTTATTGATTAAAACTCATTAGAAACACATTGGATTTTTTTCCTACCAGTAATTGATATTATTAGTATTTCAAATAATAAAAAATGTTGCTGTTGCTTCTAAAAATCATTAATAATTGAACAGCCTCTTTTTCTCTAATTACTGTAGTGACTGAAACACAGATTGTCAAATATATTGCTTAATAAAGAGTAAATGACAATGTTCTTCAAATATAGCTTCTCATAGCACTAGCAAGATCTAAAGATTTAGAATTTTTATACTTAAATGATAAATATTTTCCTCTGATGAAATTAATCATATTCAATTAGTAAAGAAAATATGTATGTATAGGGTGAGGTAGAGTTGTATGGAGGAAACACAAGATCATGGTAGATATGATCCTGATAAACACTTTTGATAGCTTGGGTGATGGAAATTTATTCAGCAATAATTAAAATAACAAAAGTTAAACACCAACATAAATTTAGGCTATTTCGAAATAATATTATAATACATGTTACTTCTAGAATTATTTTATATTTTTTAATCTTTATTTTCAAATCTAAAAATAATTTAATTTTTATGAAATATAAAATTATTGTCACTAGGCATTGGTTGAAATGTTTCCATCAGTTAAGTTGTAGCATTTGGGTGAGCTTTCTATTAGCCTGTACTTGTGTCTTAAATATTGACAGGAATTAATTAGTTACATTTGGAGATTTTTCCTTTCTCAAGAAAGGAAGGGGGATCTTTACTGTATATTAAAAATCAACTAAAATGACAGATGCTATGAAAGACACTTAACATAAGAGAAAGCAAATGCTAGATGATTTAGGTTGGTAATTGCCAAATATGTGGTACTGTTTAACACTTTTGAAGGAAAACCCTAAATAAAGAGGATTAAGCATACAAGTTATATTTTAAATTAATCACTATTAATTTTGTACTGCTATTGACCAATTTAACTGATTCCTTTGCTTTTTACTCTACCCTTCTTGACAACTACTTCACCCATTCTGTCTCCTCAAACTTGTACTCTTTTCTCTGTGCACGTGCTTTCTTTTTGTTTTTAATATTTTTTTTAACGTTTATTTATATTTGAGAGACAGAGCATGAGTGGTGGAGGGGCAGAGAGAGAGAGGGAGACACAGAATCCGAAGCAGGGTCTAGGCTCTGAGCTGTCAACACACAGCCTGACATGTGGCTCAAAACCAGCAACCATGACGTCATGACCTAAGCGAAGTCAAATGCTTAACCGACTGAGCCACTAGGGTCACCACCCCTTCTTTTTTTAAACCTTAAGTAGACTCCATACCTAGTGCGGAGCCCATTGTGGGGCTTGAACAAGACCCTGATATCTAGACTTGAGCTGACATCAGAAGTCAGATGCATAACTGACTAGGCCACCCAGGCACCTCTCTCTGTGCACCTTGCTTAAGTTACACTGTTGCTCCTACTTCACTGAGGAAATGGAGTAATTACAAGGGAACTCCACATGTTCTAAGCACTCAATGACTCACCTACTAGTTTCCAGAACTTTATTTTCTGCTTCCAGACCTGCTACAATATGTTAACTGTTTATGTTACTATCTCAGTCAGGTCCTTTCAAAGATATATATCAATTCATTATTTTTATTTTACTGAGGGTCATCAGTCTCACAAATATCCCATTACTGTTCTACATCATTTATTTTCCTCAACTGAATCATTTCCATTATTAGCACATAAATACATGTTGGTCCCACCGTTTTAATAATAATCATTTACCTGATTTCATTTATCTTCTAGATACCACTCTGCTCCCCACTCCATTAAAAATCCTTGAAAGAACTGGCTCTACCTTATGTCTCCAATACTTCTTTTTACATTCTCTGGTCTAATCCACCTTTATCCACATGGCTTCACCCAAACTGTTATTGTCACGGTCATTAAAGACCATTATATGTCACATAAATTCACCCCACTCATTTTACACACTTTTCCCATTTTATTTTTTTTTAATTTTTTTTAACATTTTTTATTTATTTTTGAGACAGAGAGAGACAGAGCATGAGCAGGGGAGGGTCAGAGAGAGAGGGAGACACAGAATCCGAAACAGGCTCCAGTCTCTGAGCTGTCAGCCCAGAGCCCGATGCGGGGCTCGAACTCACAGACCGCGAGATCATGACCTGAGCCGAAGTCGGACGCCCAACCGACTGAGCC
Source organism: Panthera onca (assembly GCF_046562875.1). Lineage (NCBI taxonomy): Eukaryota > Metazoa > Chordata > Mammalia > Carnivora > Felidae > Panthera > Panthera onca. Next base: position 98,471,029 of record NC_138342.1, read on the forward strand.
ACCCAGGCGCCCCTATACTTTTCCCATTTTATTCCAGCACCCCACACTGTTCTCCCATCTCATCTTTTCAATTTCTCTCCAACCTGTTATGATCGGAAAATTCCAAGATTTAGTATTCATTCCTTTCTTTATCTCTTTCTTTACCCTCTCCTCTGGGGATTCCATCCTGCCTCTTGTATTTAAATATCATCTATATATTGAGTTCCCCAAACTTGTATCTTTAAGCCCTAGCCTATGTCCTGACTTCTGAAATTTTATATCACAAAACATACTTAGCATAGAAACATGGGGGTACAATTAACATCTCAAAATTAACATGTATAAAGCTGAATTTCTTATGTTATTCCATCCTGACCTCATCCTCACCCAGTCTTCAGTTTACCCCTTCATAATCAATGCTAACTTCACCCTTCCTTCCAGTTGTTCAGTTGAAAGCTTGAAATCATTTGCTACCCCCAACACATAAATTGTTTTCTTTTTTAAAAAATATTTTTAAGTAATCTGTACACCCAGTGTGAGACTTGAACTCACAACCCCAACATGAAGAGTCTCATGCTCCATGGCCTGAGCCAGCCAGGCACCCCTATATGAATTGTTTTCAAGGTCACAGTTCAATCACCTTAACTGTGATACCTCACTCTATGCCATATGGATTTACATCAGTAGCCTTTTAACTGATGTTTCAGATTCCATCTTATTCTTCATACTCCTAACAAGAATTATTCTTATAACATGCGAATCATTCCACATCTGTTCCAAATTCCCCCATGGTTTCCCATTTTCTTTAGGACAAAGGCCAAATCCACATGGTTGAATACCACCTACCTCTAACCCATCTCTAACCTTATCTCCTTCCTCTCTTAAAGATTCCCTCTGCTATAGCAATGTTGGGTTTTGCTGATTCTAGAACACACCAGGCATTAACCTGCCATATAATCTTTGTTCTGTCTGTTGCCTCCATCTGGAATGTTCTTCCTCCATATAACTTTCTCCAATTTCACCTCCTTGATATTTCTACTCAAATACCACTCAAATACCAGCTACCTTGGATTTTAATCTCCCCAACTCATTTGATGCTATTTACCCTAATTTTTCCATGACATTTATAACCTTATACTTTGTTATACAACAAATGATTTCGTATTTATAATATACTGTATTATTTATTATACTATTTTCATTCCTGCCTTTCCAGAATGTTGAATGCAGAGATCGTTTGAAGTTCTTTTCACTAGTAGATTCTAAGTGCACAGAAGAGTGCTTACACATTCATAAATAATTACTGGATGTATGAATAAGTAAATAACTGAACTTACATAATATGGAAATGTATTCACCTGCTACATCATAAGGCATATACAAACATGTATATAAAAAGAATAAGATTAAAAAATAAATACCTGCATTAGACACCTTAACTTCATCATAAAACACAATGGGCCGTTGTGAATGCTTGTGGGTATTGTTGTTATTGTTGAGGTAATATTTATAAAGAAAGGAAAATAGATTAAAATTTCTACTTTTTAATTTTAAATATTTTAATATGCAGTGCCAAATTAAACTGAGCTTGGTTTACTTATATATAATTGTTTTGGGGTTTTGAATGATAAAATAAATGTATCATTAAGAAATATTAAGAAGTATGATATAAAGTAAAATGAGTTGCACTAGAGTATTAGATATTTAACGTAGTGCAAGAAATACACTAACTACATTCCAAATTTATTATGTGTGTCTTATTAATACTTTTATTACTAAAAATTAAAATCTTATTGATTGATGAATAAAATGCAATGTAAATATTCTAGACTGACCGAGATGGTGTGAGTTCTAATTATAATTCCACCACTACCTTACAAACACAGAATGGGGCAAAATATTTGTTTCCTGCACTTGAGATTTTTCATATGTATAATTTGAAAGTTCAGTTAGAGGACTAAGTTTCTTTCCAGCTCTGAAAATATATGACTTTGTCAGATAAAAAAGTAATTTTAAGTATTTTAAAATGTTTTTAGAGTTGCAAGCTTTGTTCTATGAGATGTCCAAGTGATATGTACTTTTTTTATAATAGTTACCCAGATGTTTCTGCTTAAACTTTTAGATCCAATAGTCAATGGGTGAGAAAAAAAGAAAAGCATAAATTTTATAATTAAAATCACAACAGGCTTATAACAATTCAGGAGTTTCTTTTGATCTATAAATTTTTGAATCATATTTTTATATTAAAATATGCTTTGTTGAAAAGAATAAAAAGTATTTTTTGAAAAAAAAAGATTTTAATTTAATTTTCATGATAGTAAGATTTTAGGTTCAATTTTATCAAATTTTAGAAGTACTCTTGGGATATTTCACCTAAAGTCAGATTTCTCTGCATTTTCTTTGAAGTTATTTTATAACGTATTCTTCTGGTTTGGAGTCCCGTATTTACAGTTCTTAATTACTCAGGATCTTTCTCTTACAGGTTGTATGTTTTGTCTCACAGCATAATTACATCATGTGAATTTCCTGTATCTCATATACTGTATTGCCAGCTGTCCTTAACAACACCAACCATGACACTTCTGTGTAAGCACATAAGAAAGGGCTTATTGTATATATGGAGACAGAATTTACATAGATACATTTCCTAAAACTTTATCAACAGACAGGAATGTCAAATTCCAAGATGAAGAATAGTATTATGTGAAATATCTACAAGAGAAAAAGATTCCAACAGTATTTAGTGAATAAAATGTGACATATTACTGATAGCATTTAATGAAAGTAGTCTGAGTTTATATAAAGTAAATTCATATCTTAGGCAAAATAATGGGAAAGAGGCAAGAATTGGATTTCTATGCCTAAAGTTTACATAATTTTGGGGTGTTTTTGGTTTGCTCACAGTTTGAGAAATATGGGCTAGGAACTCTAAATAATGAATAATTATTACCAACTACTACTGCTTTTATAATAAGATATTGAGGCAAGCACAGAAAGGGATATTTAATCAATCATTTTGGTTTTAATTTTCACAAGGCTGCATATTTTTAAAGGTTTCTAGTATCATTTATAGGTCTTTTTTCACCCCTTAAAGGAACACATGTCAAAACAATGAATAGAATATATCACCAATGTTTAGAATGTGGTACATATGGGAAATTGAACTAGACATGTTTTAGTCCTTATCTAAATTCTCTTAAAGTTAAATTCTCACAACAATGCAAGGTAGCTATCAGTCCCATTTCACTATGGGTTGAAAGGAATTGCCTTTCAGGATGAAAGGAATTGCCTAAGCTCAAACAGTTGTAGAAATTTTTTCAGCTATATACACTATTTCCAATGGGCATGTTCACAAGTATGGGTATGTATTCAAATTCAGGACTGCTTCACTGAAGGTACTACATATTAATTCTTAAATGTTTCTTAGAAAGTTGATACCAATAGATGATTATTAGCAAATCTTACAGTGTTCTGGTGACTAGCATCATGTCATTATCATAGATAAATTAATCCTTTTAGAAAAGACCCTTAACTACAGACAGCAAACTGATGGTTACCCGAGGGGAGGGATGGAGGAACAGGTGATGGGGATTAAGGAGTGTGCTTGCTGTGATGAGTTTGGGTGTTGTATACAAATTGAATTACTATTCTGTATGCTTGCAACTGATATACTGTATGTTAACTAACTGGAATACAAACAAAAAAACTTTAAAAAAGAAAATCATTTTTAGGGTCAACAAGTAACATAGAGCACGTTTAATACTTACTTTATATTATGTTTATTATAGAAGCAAAAACATTTTCCCAACAGAAGGTCTTACATTCTATACTGTTTTATATTTTTGTGATGTACTGAAATATTAACAGGGAAACAGTGCTGTTAAACAATACTCTACAAGTGCAGTGGGAAACATGACTTCATAAGAAGAAATTAGTTTTATAAGATTATTGTATACTTTTCCATATGATCTCTAATTTGATACATTTTTATTATATCCTAGAACATGTTGCCTGTGCTTACTGTAGATATAAAGTAATGCTGAATTCCATAACATCATAAAACAGCTTACAGTATAAGCAAAGACATCTGTTAATAGTACCATGAATACATATGAACTGTGGTGCTCAAATGGCTTTGTTAGCAAAGCATCGCCTCCTAATTTATTTTTACAGCAAATGAAAGCCTCATTTTTCATGGTTTGGTAGTTGCATTCAAACATACCAATAATTTCAAATGCAATCACTTCTATACAGCCAATTTTATTTTTGAACAGAAGATGGAATTGTTAATGTTCTGTTGATGGGGAGACAGCTTCTCCAGCAGCAGCTGCCTCAATCTTTGCTTGGTATTTTTAAATTGATTTTAAAATAATATTTTTAGCAAAATTTAGGAAGTTTGATTTTACATAAGAATTGGATATGATTTCCAAATATACAAAACTGAAAATTATAAACATTCTCAGAGCCTTGGAACTGGTCATTTATTTTCCTATATTTTTGGTAGCTGCAAGTATTTTTACATAGGAAAATGAAAATATTAAAGATTTTTATGATTAACACATGCCACAAGAAATTATCTATAAGTAAGAGGTATATGAAAACAGTATCCTTTAGAGAACAGAATACAGATTCTGGGAAATTATATGACTGTGGAAAACTTTAACTTTTTCAAATAGGTTACTTCATATACCATTTAAAAAAATTTAATGTTTATTTATTTTTGACAGAGAGAGAGAAAGAGACACACAGAGCATGAGCGGGGGAGGGGCAGAGAGAGAGGGAGACACAGAATCTGAAGCAGGCTCCAGGCTCTGAGCTGTCAGCACCGAGCCCGACGCAGGGCTCGAACTCACAGACTGCGAGATCATGACGTGAGCTGAAGTCGGACACTCAACAGACTGAGCCACCCAGGCGCCCCCTTCATATACCACTTTTAAATCACATATTCCAAAGTAGGGATGACAATTTGATATGTATGTATTTTTATTTATTCCTGAGTCACAAGATATAAAATGATATAACCTTCACCCTAAATATATAACTCTTGACTTCCAGGTCAAATATTAGTGTTTGCCTAAAGAATTCTATATTGAAGTTTGGCAAAATTTTATAAACACGTTACAGCATTATGTTGTCTATAAATTGCAACAATAACAATATTATTTAATGACTCACTTAAGCATTTGTGTAAAAGAGTTTAATGCTTCTCAAAGTGCTCCAAAATATAAACGAATGAAGTTTGATAGAAATTAAATGACACTAGCAGCATTGTAAGAATCTATCATAAAACAATGATAGAGATAATAAAGTAATGACACATTTTGTCATGTAACAAACAGCATGGCACACAACATAAATGAGGATGTGGGATAAACTTGCAAGTCTAGAAGACAATGACACGATTACTACTAATTATGGTAATATTTTTGTTTTAAATGTAAATTATAATTTATAATTTCCACTTATATGCTTCAAACATTTTTTCACTCTTCTATATACAGTAACATGTTTTTCTCACAACTTTACCAAGAAAATGCCATTATTAT